>NC_041710.1:7011706-7361706 GCF_900700375.1 Denticeps clupeoides | reverse complement strand
GATGAGGGATACCTTGCATGCATGTTTATGCGAAAGTGCATGAGAGCGTATCGTTGTGCATGCCTCTTTGTGCGTATGTGTCAGGAAAAGAGGAAGAAGCATGAACGTGTACACACACACACACACACACACACACACACAGGCCTGTGGTTATCAGTATGGTGGCAGGACCTGAAGGCTGGCCGATTCTCCCTCACCGGAGCTGCTTGGGTGGACAGGAGTGGTTGACCCCACCCCCCATCCCGCAGCTCTCCTCTCCTGTCCGTCTCGCTGTTCCTGCCGTCCCGTCCCTCTCCTGTTCCTTCTCGTTTTCATCTCACTCTCTCGTCCCCGCTTTATTTGAATCACAAAAGCAGAGGAGGGCAGGAGAGGGAAATGGTGGGAGCTTTATCTGTCTGTCTGCATACACAACGCCCATCTGCCCGCCGCAGCAGCCGCACGGCATCGGGAAGAAGAGGAATTGTGGGAGTGCGCTGATGAGTTGGAGATTGGCTGAAATGCCGCGGGTGTCATTTCTTTCATTTTTATTATTAAATGGGATGAATGCTGAATTCATTGTTCCACCCTCTCCTGTTATCATTCTCGCCCTGGCCTAGTCCTTCATTTTTCTTTTCTCCTTCTTCTTCTTCTTTTTAAATAATGTTTTTTTGTTGTTGTTGTTATTTCGTGCCCACAGCCCCCCCTCGTTTTCCCCACCTCCCTCTCCAACCATCCTTCCGTAAACTGTCACTCTCTCATTGCATTCCCATTCAGCATGCCCTCTTCCCTCTCTCCCCAGTAGTGTTTTAACGGCTGCTACTCTCGCCCTTCGCAGAGCCGATGGTATCCCTGTTAAAGGAAGTGTTAAAAGATTAGGCAGAGTGGTGTAAATCCCCCTCCACTGCTGGATCCCATTCTCCACACTGCACGCTGTGAGCAGATTAAGGGGGATTTCTGCACGGTAGAGGCAACCACAGCGCAGCCTTCATGTTCAGGGACCCCACGTGCGATTTGAAAAGGTGTGTGTCCGCCGCAGATTGTGAAGATGTGTAAGCGACTCTGCCTCCCCGTCAGAAGAGCTGACCGGGATGTTTGTGCATCACTGAACAGGTTTAGTTTGTATATCTGCCTGGAAAGTGGCCCTGAAGGACTTTGCTTTGTCTGGAAATCGTCCTCAGCAGCAGGAGACGCAAAAAAAAGATCGTAATATGATGTCGCATACACAGCATATATCAGCAGATCCTCATAAGCGCTCCAAAATGGAGGCCACATCCATGACTGCAGCTTTCGTGTCCTTTAACCACTGAAAATGCAGAATTTTTACGTTGCATTAACACTGACCTCCTAGCGGCTGGACTTGATATTGAACTCATTAGTGTTAAATGGGCTGCGGCGGGGCTCATTATACTGATGAATAGTTGTAGGTTAATATGTCTATATTAGACTCGGTCAGCTCGGTGTATGTAAGGCCGCCCAAGTTCGGTTCCTAAAGAAGAGGACATTTGACCGGTGGGCTTTTTTTTTTTTTAATGGAGAGGACAGCCACAACTGCGTTTGCAGTGCTGCTGATGAGATTTTTTTTAAATGGTCCAGTGAGGCTGAGACAGGAAATCAGTTTCATGTTCCAGTAAACTGTGTGAGTGCGTGTGTGAATCAGCTCTGTCATACATTTTTATTTCTTTCTTTTCTGTTCTTACCGTTGGGGAATTTCTATTTTCTACAATGAGACCATTTCATAAGGCATTGTGAGTTGTACATTTTAAATGATAGATCTTTTATTTATTTATTTTTTTTCCTTTTATTTTTCACTTTTTGGATGTCTTGGATGACCGAAAATTAGACTGTACAAAGAATGTGAATGTTCAATTTCCCTTTTGGTTTTAGGGGTTGTTGAAGGTTTCTCATGTTAGGATCAACCCATCTTTCCAGCATCTGTTGTTTTAATTAGGATGTTATAGGTAATATTTGGTATACATTTGAAAATAGATTGGCATATATTTGTTTATTATCTAGCAGGGATTTGCACCATTTCTGACAGTCTGAGAATTTAGAAATCCATGACAGTTGGTTGTTCAGTTATAAAATGAATGAATTGGTCCGGAAATTTAATATTACAGTATGCATGTGAATTGACTCTGTATGTGTGAAGAGGCACTTTCCTTAAATGGCTTATGAAGTAATTATTGATTTTGTGCGTTGATTTTTTGACACTGGCGATGAAGTGTCAGTCGGCCCTTGCATCCTCTAACATACAGAGATTCATCCGTCCATCTTCCCCTCGGCCCTGTCTGGTCGGCCCCGCTGCTTGACTGCTGGCTGGCTGTGTTAGTTAAGTGTGTGTGTGTGTGTGTGTGTGTGTGTGTGTGTGTGTGTTGGGTCATCTCCCCGGGGTTTTGGGTAACATATGCAGAGCTTCATCTGAATGCAGCAGCCTCAGCTCCCCTAATCCTCCTCACAAAGCCTGTTTGCTCACCCACATTGTAGCCACTAACACTGGGATGTAGGTTTAAGGATTAGGGCCCTTCGCTCGATGCCAAGGTGAGGGGCCTGGCGCAGGCGCGGCTGCTGTGTGCGTGTGTGTCTGTGGGTTTATTTTTGTGCTCTTGTGTGTTTTTTTTTTTTGTTTTATTTTTTAAGATTTTTGTTTGGTCCACCGTTACCACCTCTCCATCACCAGTCTCCTGTCGTCTCCCCGTGCTTCTGTTTCCTCTTTACTACGGCATCTCGGGTTTCGTGATGGGAAGTTGCAGTGTGTGTTTCTAATGTCCCCTTTTGTTTAATGACCTTATTATGAAGTATTGGGGAAACCTCAGTCTGTGGTTCTCTGTCCTGCGCAAAGTCCCGGCGTCCTGGCTACAGCATGTTTGGATGGGTGGTGAACGGGGAGCAGGGTTCCCCTATCTGCTCTGGACTCCATAACCCTGACCTCCCCCCCCACCGACGCCCCGCGGGTTTATCTAAGGCCAGCCGGGTGGCATGTAATCCATTTAGATCCAAACGATAGAAACACAATAATAAAAAGAAGGAAAAAAAAGAAAACGTAATTAATAAATGCAGCGGATACCTGCTGCCACCCCGAGAGCAGAGAGAACAGAAAAGAGGAGGGGAATTTTTTTTTTTTTTTCCCTCCGTCTCCCCTCCTTCCTCCCTTGCGCTCTTTCTTTCGTTTTTCTTTTATTCTGGATATGAGCGTGAAGCGATAACGGAAACTCAAGGTCAAGGGAGGGGCGCAGGGGTCGGGAGGCCAATTTGCATGAGAGATGAGTGTGTGTGTGTGTGTGTGTGTGTTAGAGAGAGAGAGAGAGAGAGAGAGGTATGTGTGGCTGCTGATCTCTTGGCCTTTGTGATGGAGATGCTGTGAGAGCCACCAGCCCAGTAGATAATGACAAAGCGCTTTAACACCACAGCGCCAACTACTCAAGCGGAAAAGAGAGGGAGGAGGAGGAGGAGGTGAAAGAGAGGAGGACTGGTGGAGTGAAGGTGTGTTGAGAAATGCCGCGGCGGATCTCCATCCGCGTATGTGTGCGTGCGTGTTGGAACCTCTCGACGTGTGTGTTCCAACTCGCTGCTGTTGGAGTTCGGGATCCTTGGGTTTGATTTTTAGCTCTTTTACTTTCATCCTTTAGCAGGCAGAACAGGGTAGAAATGGGCGTGTGTGGTACCGACACCCAAGCCTTCATGTTTGTGGTATACGTTGGGTTTGGGATGTGTGAGCTGCTAAATATGCGTGTACCTGTCAGACATTTTTTACTCTCTAGTGATGACCCACTAGTGTATGTGTGTGTTTGGCTGCGCTCAGAATCTCCATGTGGGGACTGGACGTTCCACAGGGTTATTCTTCTTATTACAGCATATCAGTCTGGCGGTTTTTATTATTTTATTTTAGGGGCATTTAATCTCAGTTGCTCAGTGCTTGGGTTTGGGAGTACTTACACAACACACACACACAATAACACAACATGTTATTCAAATACTGGACAGATCTGTGAAGCCATATGTTTGTGAGTGTGTGTTTTTTATGTATGTGTGTGTGTGTGAGGGAGCTTCATCATGGAGGGGAAGGTCCACAAAAAACATCACAAATGTGAGACTTTCGAAAAAGCCTTGTTCCTCAGATGTAGATCCATATAACAGACACTGTTACACTGTTATTACTCTGGGTCCCCATAAAGAAATGAAATCTATGGGGTTGTATTTACGCAGCTCTGTGTGTGTGTGTGCGTGTGTGTGTGTAGGGCTGTATTTAGGAGGCCCAGTGGAGTGTGACGGCTCAGTGCGCCGCGGTACAGGCGGGGACGGGCTTCTCTCTGAAGCTAGCGCTGCTATCAGCTAACTCATTACTGCAGCGCTGATAGCCTTCATAATCAGCGCCTATATCTGCTCTGCTCAAGAATGCACCACCTCTGTCCATTTGGGACGGGGAGCGAAGGAGGGGAGGAGACGATGGGGCGGCGATGATAAACAGCCGTCCCCGTTCATGACCCGGGGGAGCGAGAGAGGAGTGACTGAAGCAAAATGGCTGACTAGTAGATTCTAGTAGAATCTAACAGGATGTAGCACCGCAGGCTCTGCCGGCGAATAACAGCCTTCTCACCATCTTACAGACACAACCAGGTCGGAAGGAGCTGCGTAAACCCGCC
Organism: Denticeps clupeoides; assembly: GCF_900700375.1. NCBI lineage: Eukaryota > Metazoa > Chordata > Actinopteri > Clupeiformes > Denticipitidae > Denticeps > Denticeps clupeoides. Next base: position 7,357,087 of record NC_041710.1, on the reverse strand, counting down.
GACCCCGAGGCTCAAAGAGTTCCTCCGTACTGCTACAACTGCGCCAGGAAGGGTCACTTCGGACACGTGAGTGGACCACACGTCAAGTGTACCGGGGTTCCCAACACGCCACCTGAGAATGCTTGGTTAGAGCAGCACTACGTAAGGTGTGTTTAGCTCCCTCTGCCATTGCGGAGTGGAACTCTCGGCTGTGAAGAATCACTTGAGTCGAATGAATAAAGTCACTCACGGGCAAGGAATGCGGCACGTCAACTAATGCAACCGTGACTGTACGGAGGACCGTCCATGCCTGGGCAGCATTTCATTAGCCGTTTGGTGACGTTTGAAAACACCTTGCGTAGTGTTGCTTTAAGTTGAAGTCGGCCACGCGGCGACTGCCGTAAGTCCCTCCAGGATTTTGTGATGCTGCGTTCACTACAGTTAACACAAACCCAACCAACCCACCTAGCAGTTTTGTTGATAACCTCAAATTTGAACAATGAACTGTGCCTGCCAAAAGGAAGGGAGTTTTACTTCAGTTTTTACTCCAATGGCAAAATATATGCTTTTATGTCATTTTATGTATTAAAAATGTAGAAATATAAATATTCTAGTATTCTAGTGATTGAGCAGAGTCCACTCGACATGAGTACACAACTCTTGGTATTTGACTGGCTGGTATTTAGACGTGCACACAAGAGTCTTGCAGCTAAAAAAAAAAAAAAGTACTGTGATAAATATATAAAATCCAGGTTTAATCTCTGTGTGTGTATGTGTGTGTGTGTGTGTGTGTGTGTGGGTGTGTTTGTGCACATCAGGACTGTCCTGAGATGCGGATGTTTAATGGAACGTACCCCAGCTACCCGTTCATATGCTACTACGACAGAAAGAAGGATTTTAATCTACGTGAAAACCGCACAAACAGGAGAGCTGAAGGTGCGTTGAGCTGAATGTATCTCAAAATGTCAAGTATAAAATAATAATAAAACCTCCATGTTTAATAATTGATCTGCATGTGTTCATTTATTCAGCGTTGGAAGTGGCCGGCCTTCTGCTTTCTGTGAAACCTCCACAAGTTGGCGCCACCTACTCCCAGCCTCCCAAGAAAAAGCGGAAAATAAACCACACGATGCCAGGCAAAGCAGACACATCCGCCCCTCAACACAAAGCAAGGAGTATGAAGAAAACGAATGGGAAGAAGAAGAAAAAGGCGGCAGCAGCAGCTGGTAAGGTTCTGATCGACGACGCCGATGACTTTCCACGCGGGCCCTGGCGTCAAATCCCTGAGAGCACCAAGCCGCTGTTCACCATCGGAAAGGGAGGAGCCATGAAAAACCAGAAGAAGAAGAAGAAGAAGCACAGTCAAGTTGTACATGCTGATGACGACCTCTTCAGCATCAAGCAGAGGAAAAAAAAACACAAAAAAGCAGGGACAGAGTGAGCAAGCGAGTGACAGTGTGACTGTGAATTAGCTGCTGGGTGATTGTTAATCGGGGTGTGCACGCACGTGTGTGTGTGTGTGTGTGTATGTGTGTAGCTCAGGACCTTGTGGCTCCTACTCAACGTCACCCTCTAGTGGCTGGTCTACGAATAAGACATGACAGCCCAGAGTTCTCCACACCTGGAGAAAGACTGACAGGAGGACACTCTTCACCTCAAGATAATCAGTACAGCAAGACTGCTTTAATTTTGTAAAATTCTGTCCACAGTTTAAATACGTGTGAATTACTTTTTCATTTCAGTAGGATGTGCCATATTAAAGTTGGCTGATTTGACTAATTTCCGTGTCATGTGCTCTGGCGTTTTGTTTGAGTCCCAGGCCTGTTTGCTTGGAAGTCACTTATGATGTCACATACAAATACATCAAGATGACATCAAGTTTATCAATGGTAAACTCCACACCAGTAAGACCAAGACTGTTGATGTGCCAGAAACCACGTTCAGATGAATTTCATTCAGCATGACGCTTCATCACACAACTGCATTCACATTGTTTTCTTGCACTGATCTAACTTGTGAGTGGTATATTAATTTGCTCTTGGATAATAAGTATTACAGATGATTACAGGGGGGGATCAAATGTATTTTAGAAATTTCAAAGTAATACATATTTTATGATGTTATCCTAACTGGAATAGGAGGACTGCATTTTAAGCATATGTTAGTTGCTGGTTACTGATGAACTTTATTCATTTAAATGAAAACCTCTTAGGTGTCCAAAACCCTGCGACAGCAGGTTATTCATGTGGAAGCCAAACGGAATTTGAACCCTTTCAGCCACCGGAAAAGATGTTGGTCACTTTTACAGCTTTATACAAAGTTGCTTAAGAAGTTTTAGTTTTAGTTGTCAGTAAATTTCTGCATAAATATAACCTAAAACAGATTTTGACAAGTCTTAAATTTAGATAAATTTACATAAATATTATACTGGACTTGGATAAAATAATAAATAGGGAGACATTGAATCAAAAGGGTCAAACCCTAGGGACATTTTGTACCATTATATACAATTTTTGATCATAAAAATATCTTCAATGAATGCAATACATTATTTCATATTTGTCCACCAGATGGCCCTAACTTTTCTCTCTCAATGCTCACAGTATTGTGTAACAGTATTGAGTGAATCAATACTGATGTTAATTTGATTGATGGTTGGAAGGTGATTTCATTTATTTTTTTGCTTTAGGGACAAATACGCCAGGATATTAAGGAACTCTTGAGGTAATAATATGTCAAACATTCCAGACATGCAGAGAGGAAAGGTAAATTTATTGGTAGAAATGGTAAACAGGGCACTCCATACAAGTATAATTGTGTATACATCAACTGAATTTCATGTCCAATTCCAATAGAACAGGACTTTTATGGAATTTGAATATGTATAAGTCAATTCCTTATAATTTATTAACTGGAAAAGCATACAAAGTACAGTGTACAGTCTTCATAACAAGTTTTGTACTTGGTATAACCCAAAATCAATGACATTTAAAATGCAAATAGCAACTAATTTTATATATATATATATATATATAATTGTGTCCTTCTGTTACTAACAACCAATAACCCATAACATTATGACCAGGTGAATTGTAGTATTACAATGGCCATCAGTAGCAGACCCTTTAAGTTCTGTAAGATGTTAGGTGATTCCTCCATAGATCTGATTTGTTGTTTCAGCACGTCCCACAGGTGCTGAATTGGATTGATATCTGGAGAATTTGAACATATTGTTGTGTTCCTCAAACAATTCCTGAAGCATGTTTTCTGAAAGAGGGCACTGCCACCAGGGAAGGAGTGTTACAAGTATAAATTCAGGACCCGAGATTCCCTGCACTGGCTTGCCTTCTTCACATAGTGCATCCTGATGCCGTTTCTTCCCCAAGTACATGGTGCTCACACAGTCAGTGATGTACATCAGTGTACGCTGGTGTTGGACGTGAGTAATCACGGGCACGCTGACTGGTCTGCAGCAATCACAGCCCCTCACGTGATCATAATGTTACGGCAAAATCACAATCTGATATAATCTGTCATGCAGCAGTTCACCCTGGAGCTACCTTAACACAACCACTGTAACAGGCTCAATGATGAAATCAGATAAGCCATATTAAAGTGGCCACTACTCCAGTTCATCCTGCTGCAGGTAGTTGGAACAGTCGGAGATCTTCTGCACCTGGCTGGCAGACAGAGTTTCACTGCACATTGGACATACGGTCTCAGTCTCCAATAGCCTGTCTCACACACACACACACACACACAAAATAAAGTTTACAAGGCTGAGAAGAAACATGGCGTTAAGTAGAAGAACCACACTCACTTTATGAACTCTGAGTAGAGGGCCGGGAATTTGCAGTGTGGACACTCAGACCAGTCGTCCTTCACCATGTGCCGACCCTGGAGAGGAAGTAGTGAAAGCTTGCGTAAGTCCCCAAGGACGTGGGACGACAGAACCGTCAAGTTGCTGCCACCACATACAAGGAAAGAGGGGTTACCGTAGCGATGCAGTAGGGCAAGTTGTTTTTACAGCCCAAACACATCATGTCGCAACACGGCAGCTGGAAGCTGCAGAACGGACATGGAGCCGTTTCATCCTCGACCTCTGAAGTGTCCGGCCGGCTGGGAGAGAGCGGAAGTAAAGTAGTGTTGGGCTATGAGGGTTAAGAGAAGATGAGCGAGGGGATCTCCGGCCCTTACCGGACAATGGCCTCGATTTTCTTCTTGTACTTGGGATCGATCTTGTTGCGGTACTCTGGCCTCATCAGCATTGCGGCAAAGCTGAAGGAAGAGTTTTTCAGGCCGGCACGATGACACTCTATCACTGCTGAGGTCAGGATGGGCACGATGTCTACAACCCACAAATTCAGGACCTTCAGGTTCAGGTTCGTGTTCTACATTCTGTACCTGCATACAATGACTATATGATATCAAATGATGTGGATGTGTGTGTGTGTGTGTGTGTGTGTGTGTATGCAGACTCACGTGATGGGAATTTGCTGATGTTGTTGGACACGCGGATGAGCATGCGTGCCCCTTTCAGATGATCCCCCCTTTTCACGTGAATCTGCAGGCATCGTTTATCATGCGTCATGTTAACTACGGAATCAGCCATTTAACTGCAGACATTGTCAATGCAAATCCCAGCAATTCTGGGCCTGGACATGTTTTTATCAATTCAATAGGCTACTGTACGGTGTGGCGCTGTGGTGTCTTCACGAGGACAAATGGTCATTTTCATAAAATACACACAAAAAAAGTGTAACATATTGACACTTATTCAGTGAAACATCGAAAAGGACAGATCTTTTAACAGAGGAACAGGAATCTGTCATAATGACCAAGAGTAACCCTTAGCATGCCACTCACCTTCACCAGTACGTAGCTGTGGAGGATCATGAGGTTGGTTGCCATCTCAGCGGGGATTTTAATCTTCTGGTTCTGTAGCTCTGTGTACATGCTAAACAAAACATCATGGGCATTTCGATAATTTCCTGAAGAAAAAAAAAGAGGGAACGAGTGATTACAAGATCCACAACTCAAGATCGACAAAGCAGCAGTATCGTGATTGCCTAAAATGGGAAACTACCATTCTGATTGGCTGATCAGAATTGTGGCAGAAACAGCACAATCACGGTGACTCTTATTTTTAAATATAATTCCAGCCTGAATGGCATCCCCGGAGTGCCCCAGTGAGGGCTTTTACAGACTTATTCTTCACAACCAACAGAAATAACAGCTAAACCGAGAAGTTATCCCTGCATTCGCAGTGGTTACACAACCAGTGCCAATGTCTCACAGTATGTTACGTAAAACCTAATAAAAAGATGAAAAGCACAGTTCACCTGAGAAGTAAGATCGATTAAAAAAAAAAAAAAAAAATGTATTTGCATTTGTTACTTATGTGAAATGATTTTTTTTTTTTTTTTTTTTTTTTAACACACAGCATCCAACCCACCCGCAGACTGTTCCTCTCGAGCGATGATGATGGCCGTGCGACCGGCCTCTCTGTACTGTTTCAGTGCCATGTAGAGCCGGAACAGAAACTTAGCATCCTGAGAGGTAGCATAACCAATGAGAAAAGCAGTATAGCTATTACGGGTTCTTCACACACAAAACACACACTATTAAACATTATTACACATTCTAATAATGACTGTTCAGCTGCCAGAGATGGAGAATCTCTTCTACAGATTTTGAATAAATCAGTGAAGGACACCTTTTTAGAGACATGGTAGGCTGCGCTGGAGACACCAGCAAATTTGAGTCTGATTTTGAAAGGATCCCCCTGAACCCCCTTCCTTCAGATATCCCTCAAAAAGCCAAAGACAAGCCCATGAGAGACCACTGGGTACAGGAGCAAAGAAACACGACCATCATGGTGTCACTTTTCCGACCAAATGAAGGCCAAATGAAATATATTGGGTTTGGTACAAAAGGGGTGTAAAACTTATACAGAATTTCACAAAAATAAAACTTCTGAACTGGATTGCCTACCATACCTTTAAAAAAAAAAAAAAAAAACACTAAAGTGCCTGGAACAGCCCTCAGAGACAACCTAGCTTCACTACAAACATCAGGAGTTTGACCAGCACAGTGACTACTCACAGTGAGAGTCTACATGCCCACACACACACCCCAACACCAACATGCAAAAGGAGCAGAAACACAGGAGAGAAATGGTGATTGTGGAGACAGGGCATGGTAGACAAATGTCAGAAGAGACTAAGGTATCATGGCATTAGTACCTTGGGCATCCCATCACTTTCTCCCATGAGGTAATCAATCAGCTGATTGGTCAGTACTTCATCATTAGCTTTTCCTACCTAAAAAGAGATCATAGTCATCATCATCATGATCTTCCCCTCAAAATGACTTTACATTGACGATGGCATATGGGTGTGTTTCCTCACTGCTTCTATAGCCATCTCTATGGCCAGGCTGTCTTCCGAGTTTGGACACTTGAGAAAGTGTTTGAGTGCCTGAGAAAACACCAAAAATATGAATCAATTATTTTGAAAAACTAAACCAAAAAACTGCAGGAGTAGTGGAAGAAAAGTGTCTCACTCTGCTGTACTGGCCACACATGTGGAAGAATTTCCCCGCCTGCAGGTGCTGCTTCTCTCCCTCAAAGTAAAGCGCAATGCTCTGGTAGTCTTCAGCTGTGGCATCCGAGCCTGAGGATTATGTGTATGCAGAGTGTGTGGATAAGACATGAACTTTAAGAAGCAGAGTAATCCAAAAAAAAAAAAAGTTTTTCATATGGATCAATTTGTTAAACCATTGTTGCATCACACACACTTTTGTGATTGAAAAATCATATTTTCAATCACAAAGCTTTCTCAAATTCAACATTGGAGAAGAACACAAAACCACAGGTCCCACCTATGATGTCAGCGTACACCTCCATCTGGCCATGTTGCTGGGCCAGCTGGAAAGCTTCGTCACTGCAGTGGGACAGAACCAGGAACTGGATAGCAGAACCGTAGTCGTTCAGTCGCAGGAAGAATCTAGACGTGTCCGGAAAAAACAACACATTCAGAAAAACACAGATCCAGAAATGACGACATTTTAAGATGCGAGCAGGTTGTGTCCAGACCTGGCCACCATCTTGGCTCCATCAATGGACTGTGATTCCCTGACAACACGCACAGCCTCCTCTGGGTTGTTGAGATGTTCCAGAAGAACACGAATCAAGTTGTCCCAGTCGCGCGCACTTTCATACGCCATTGCTGCTTCTTTAAACCTGCATCCAGACGATTAAAGAGGTAAATGTATTGATTTAACGCTGATGAGTATGGAATCTGTGATGCAGGATCCCATACTCACAAATTATATGTGCGTAGGAAGTTCTACTGTTCTATCAAAGTATGTCACAAATAGACTACTAAATTTTTTAAATATGGCTTATTTAGGCTATTTATTATTATGAACCGCCTCAATATTAGTGCTGTAACTTGAATTCTGTGCTGTAACTTGTAAAAATAATTCTGTTATGTTATGTACTTACTTGCCATCAGCCTCCTTGGCCTTGGCGTACTGCAGGTGGATTTTCGGAGATGAAACTTGGGGAAGCAGCTCGCCTACCTTGGCCCTGTAGGTCACACAGAGATGAGAGCTAATGAGGTGACAGTCTCTAATGTTGCCTATAAATTTCCCACTTGTGGGACTAATAAAGGATCATTTTATCTTATCTGATTGGATGAATATGTTGGATGAAAGCATCTCCTACCAGTTCTTGCAGCGGATATAAACGGATGCAGCTTTGTCATAGTACTGTCCTTTTTCATACATTTGGGCTGCCTCAGAGTATTGCTGTAACACAAATAAATTAAAATAACATAACCATTTGAGTGTTTTCAACTATTAGATTTAAATCACTTTAGAACCTGGTAAGGACCAGATCATTCTTTTGTGTTGATGATTATGTCCTGATACGTAAAGTTAAAGAATTCAAAGAGGTTGGCAGTATGATATGCAAATCAACAGGTAAGTTAAAAAAAGTGAGTGAATTAGAAGCTAGAACAGTGCAATACAACCTGATAAGGTGTCTCTCCCCCACCTTTAGGCTCTCCAAGATGGCACCACAGTCCTTCTTCAACAATCTGCTTGGGTGTCGGATTGCCTGGTTGGCCCCTCGTCGGATATCACCCATCCGGATGGATGTGCGGGCTACTCCAGCCTGACATGCTTCATCGTGTTCCAAGAACTGGATATAATAGGGCACACTTAGAGCTACTTTTGCCATGACAATAAAATGAGTCTGTTCAAGCAGACATTCTTAAAGAATGAGGTTTTCCAACGTGTTGACATTCTGTAATAACTGACCTTATTGTCACCAGTCATTCCTTTTTCATAATGCGACAGAGCATTCACATAATCTCCTCTGCAGGTAGAAAATAGCAATAAATTATACAGTGACTGCAAGAAGATGCACCCAGTCTTCACTGGCCTCATTACTGGTTTATGAATGAGCATAAATACATACACACATATTACCGCCGGGCAGGTTTACACCTTATTATCAGGTTAACGGATTATTTAACTAATGCAAACTATAATTTTATTGTAAATTCACACTGTTTTTAATTATTTCTCATTGCTACATTGACAACAAAGAAATCATGCTTAAAAATTTAATCATGGGCCAGCAGCAATTTTTTTTTATATATCATACCAATAAAATCATAAACAACATAGCATGCATTTACAGCATTTACAGCATGCCTGTCATCAGTGAAAAAAACGGTAACACTAATAAATGAACTGACTATATTATAACCTGAAAACTCACATGAACTCCAAATGGATGGCATACTCTTTGGAAATAAATGGGATCTGTTCAGGAGCCAGTCTTTTAGCCAGTTGCAATGCACTGTCCCAGTGCTGTAGGTCTCTCCTCATCTACACACACACACACACACACACACACACACACACACACACAGACAGCTATATAAATGTGTAAAATTCAAAACTATATAAATGTGTGCAGTGTAATTGTGTATTCTTTGTACCTCCAAGGCAGCACTGGGACAGGAGGAAGCCAGGTAGAGATCCTGAGCTTGGTTAAAATCATTACTGAACATAGCCAAATGTCCTGCTAACAGGTTCTGATCCTCGACACCCTGAGAGTAAAATAAGAAAACTGTAATTGTTAAATAAATACTTATTTAACAATACACGAAAACTTAAAACATTAAGCTGCATTAGAGCACCTAAGATTTATCCTGAGGAACCTAAAACTGCACTAGAAGGTTCATACGGAGAGAGGAGCTCGGGTAGACATGCATATGTGAAGCCCTACTTATAGTAAACCATGTCGATAAAGACTCACCTTAACATCCTCCAAAGACATGACCATACCGACGTTCCCCACCATGCGGTACACTCGGATGGCCAGTTCTACCTCCATGTGGTGCAGACACGCACGGCCCATCTCTGCCCACGCCTCGGTAGTACTCAGAGCTTTACACACATTCCACGACTCTGAGAATCTACCTTACACACACACACAAACATGTTCAGTAAAGAAATATTTACTTAACCACAGACGCACATGCATGTACACATACACACACCTCTTTAGCATGAGCGTCTGAGTGAGCATGTGTGACAGCTGCTCTTGGGGGCTGTCCATAAGAGTGGCATTGAGGAAGCTGTGTGTGCTTAGAAGCACAGTGCTAGTCTTGCCACTCTGCGTCTGGCATGTCAGCTCGCCATTATACAGAAGCAAAGGTTTATGGGAAAATGGTAGCTTTGTCCCTCCCACCAGGATGACTTTAGAACCTGGTGAAAGAGATAAGAGCAAAGGAGAGGAGTGTGTATACAGCTCTGAAACCTTTCTCTTATGTCTGAGTTTGTGTCAGTGTGCAGATGCATTACCTTGTATTGTGTCCTTGTGGAAGGCATAGGTATATACTTTGTCTTCATCAAAGGCAAGAAAAACACCCTTATCAGCTGCCCAGTTCTCCCAGAGTGCCCCAGTGATGGTGGGAGAGAAGTTTGGGATCTCAAACACAGAGTCATTAACCTTCAAAAGAAACATTTACATTTAAGGCATCTTAATCAAATGTCAAATGTCTTAAAAAGAGTCTAGAAGAAAGAAATTAGAAACAATTTCTTGCTGAAAGTGTGACCCTTTCCTGGTTGTCACGTAGCTATTAGTACTCTGAATAATTATGTGTGTGAGTCTGTCCCAGGGTCCCCTGGGTGTCTATTACCGGGCAGTAGAGGAATCCATCGCTCTTGTCATCGATGAATATTAGACATGTTCCATTGGGATCAGGGAAGATTTTTCTCACTCCCACTGTGTGGCGAAACTCATTAATGCTCTGCCAGTCTTCTATATAAAAACAATGAATGAGACCCGTCTGGCAAGAGAGACAAGAAAATGACAGAATATAAATAAACAAATAAATAAATAAAGTCTTGAATTTGTTCCCCCATTGTTGAGGAGGATAGCATGCATAGACCTTACATCAGTGCCAAAGAACAGGAAGTCTGATGTGAGCGCATGGCATACAATATGATATTTATGATCTTGGTCAGGAAACAGACGAGTCTGTCTCTCCTCTTCCTCCTGCTCCTCCCCCTCAATCTAACACATACAATAAGACAAATACAATCTCAGAGCAATATACTCAAACATAATAATCAGCATAAAAGAGAGAGAATTGGGGGGGAAAGTGTCCGTATATAATGATTCCCAGGAACCTCTCTCTCCTTACCATGTGTAGTTGCACTTTACCCTCAAAGAGAGCAGCAGCGTAGTCTGTGTTCAGGCAGAGGTTGGCCACTGTGCCTAAATACTCAGTGTCCTTCAGCCTTTCCACCCCTAGAAACACAAAAGCACATGTCTGCACATCTCAGTGAAAAAGCCATTTAACACATGACAAACTTGACTACAGCAAATACACACAAAACTGTAACTAACCACATTAAATGCATTTTAAAGAATACAGTTGCATACGTACTGTTATTTCCTAGGGCGTAATACCACGCCCGGTTATTCATTCCAACAGCGATGTGGAATGGCCCAACAGCAATGAAATTAGGCTCCACTTCCACTGAGACAGCAGTAAGGGCGTCCTGCAGAAATGTTTTCCAGAGTTCAGTTTACAAAAAGCATGCACAGTGTCTCAAACAACATGCCATGATAATTATTTCCCAGTGTTTTAGCGCCGTTTACACTTACTCTTTACCAAAAGCCAGTATCAGAGTTAATCCACATACATGCTAGAAGATGTAAGTGACCTCTTATGATGTACTGAGGCTTCTGTGGTCAATGTAATATAATCTAGACCATTGGTTTTAGATCCTGTTTCATTGGACCTTTTTGAATGACTTAGTGACTGCAATGACTTTTGTTAGAGAATAATGGTAAAGGTCACACTGCATGTGGCTTGCAGTAGTACTTTTATTACTATATTACTTTGTTTTAAAATGCATAAATATTTTTTAAATGTGTGTCTTCAGACTCACCCCCTCTACTGGGTTTTCAACAGTGACTTCTAGTAGAGATGTGAGGTATGCCAGTCTGGTCCCACAGCTGCTGCCCAGTATGGGTAGGCGGGTCAGAAACACGTGCAGAGAGCCACGCTGTGTGGACACAGCAAGCAACTGCCCATCTTCGGTCCAGGAAAGCTGGTCCAGACCTGAAACCCACACACGTGTACATACATATATACAGTATATATACATACACATAGAATTGCACCCATAATCATGATTATATAGAATATTTATGAACATTCTGCATGCAATGTGAACATGTTTAGATCTACCTTTGGTTTCTTCATCCAAGTTAATGACTGCATACATCTCCTTAAGTTCTGTCAGGTCATGGATCTTAATGCTGAAAAGAGACACACATGCACGGAATGAAAAGGAGCACACTTGACAGATCTGTAAAAAAGATCGGTCTTTTTAAAACCTACCAGTTGTCCCCACAGGAAGCAGCCTTGTTGAGTGACTGTGAGATAGCGATGCTGCTCAAGCTGTCCTTGTGATTGTGAGCTTGAAACAGCTCCTGACCAATCTCACGTATGTGTGTGGAGATGACCACAAAATAACCCTGAGAAAAGCCAATCATTATATACCCATCCCCATACCTGAGACAGACAGGGACAGAGGGAGACAAAAATCTGCTTCAGTGTTCAAGTTAGCAAAGCAAACTGAAACAATCTTACTGAAAAAGTCATTATCAAAAGTGAAGTCAAACTTGGCGAATACCATCGGTAGGAGATGATTGACCCATAGCGCTGCTGGAAAGCCAGCTCGATTGGGTTATCGGGGTCACTGAGGTTGAACAGGAAAAGAGTCTTCTTGCCCACAGCAACACTGACCTACAACGAAGTAATATCTTGTCCAGCGCTACACACGTAATAAAGTTCAGCAGTTGAGTAGATGATTTGCCCCTAGACACGTGAACGTACCGTGCTCTCTCCCGGTGAGGCTCGCTCATCTGTCTTCATCACAGAGAACTGGATGTCAGCAGGGTCAGAACGTACCGATGTCTGACAGAAGCAGACATCAAGAGAGGTTGATCATAAACAATAATTACACTTTCATCCAAACTTATGCTGAACGGCTAATCACTCGGCTCATTAAAGGTGTCTTTACCTGCCGAATGGTGTCTCCTTCATGGTTGCTAATTGTTACACTCCGATCTTCACTGCCCAAGGCCAGCAGGTTCTGTGAGCTCCAGCACCCACATGTTATGCGTTTAGTGTGTTTCCCTGAAATCAGGAAATTATGTATCTCTAATTAGTTTGGCCTACACTATCAATATCCCTGTGTATCAAGGACAAAACACACCCCAACAACAGCCTGTTCCAGGACTTAAAATCGGCAAAAGACTCCAAAAGCATCGTGGCCAGGACTGAGAGACTCAGGAGGAGTTTCTATCCTTCTAGGCCATAAGGATGCCGAATGAGGACACGCCACCACACCTCATACCCCACACCCCGACCATCTGAATGTCCACTGTTTACTGCAATCTGTTACTGTTATACTGGATATTGCACAATCCATACACAATGCACTTTAACACAATACATATTCACTACCCATGATATCTGTGTCGCATGTTCCCGTTGAGCATAATATCTTGCTTGCAATATAGCTCCTTTTATTTTATTCTCTCTTGTTCCATTTTATTTAATTATATAACTTTTACTTAACTATGCACAGTCACAACAGGGCAGTCCAGGATGCATTTCACTGCGTGTTGCACTGATAACAATGCATGTGACAAATAAAACCTTGAATCTTGAATCTACACAGTGTGTGGGTTTGTGGGCTTTACCGAGTACAGGTATCTTGCGGGATGTCTGCTGGTTGTAGATGAGCAGGTTTCCTTTAGCTGTCCCTACTGCTAGCAGGGGACCTGCCTTAGCCCACAGAATAAAGGACAACTGGTCTCTGTGTTAAACGTAACAGCAATGAGATCACAATAGGACAACCATACCACACTAAACAAACAATACAGTCCTTTACACACAGACTGCCACACACCTCATGCCACTGTCTAACTGAGATATCTTGTTAACATTTGCATCCCATAAGTGGATAGCGCTGGACTTCTCTGCGATTACTGCCAGAGTGTCTCCATCTTTGTCCCAATCCATCATCAGGCATCTCCTAATGAACGAAAAACAAGAGGAGCTTGCTGTTAAAAATTGCCAGCCTGCAGCAGTCTCTCACAGAACAATGGACAAACTACTGAGGTTAAGGGTTTGCCTATTTGTATACATTTACATTATAGAATTTGTGTTACATTTACATGTGAAATCACACATGAGAGGTTATGCAATAAAACAAATACTAAGATGTGCATCTCTCATTCTTGTCTTCTCTCCACCACCCTCAGTTGGACAACAGGGATGGTTTTCCACCTCTCCTGAAGGTTTATGCTGAACACTCATGTTTAGGAGCATCTCATGAAGCGTATTTTGATGATGACAATAGTGAACAAAAAAAAAACATCCAACATACTTCTCTTTCTCCTGTTCTGATCGCCACACTTTATACGTACCCTGGCAAATTTATCTCGTTCATCTTCTGTCCGTGTCGATCGAAGATCTTCACAGAGTTGTCGGACCTTAAAATGTGAAATGACATTTAAAGGCTAGTTCGTAGGCCACTAAACCCCGGCCGGTGTGCAGCCGCTTACCCCGCGACGGCGAGGAAGTTTCCCAGCGCTTTCTGCCATCTGTACTGCAGACACGACCCCTGCCAGCTCTTCTCGGCGACGGTGAACACGCGCTGGCAAAAGGACAGAGCAGCTCAATTTCCACCCAAATGGCCCACAGGTTCAGTGCAGGAGGGAGGCTAACGGCGAAGCTAGCGGCTAAGCTATCGTCGGGCTTTCTGGCTAGTTGTGACGCATGACGCATGGCGTTGTGACACGTCAGCGCGCTCGGCGTGTGAAGTCTCCACATCTGCACAACATTTCTCCACCGGACTCCGCGGAAGACGCCATACCTTCATCTTTCACCTCCCGAACGCCGATCCGCACCGATCAAACTTGCGCACATCTCCCAGCATCCTTCACGCCACGGCGTCTGTGTCGCCAATAGCGACCCCCGACTGCAATGACCAATCAGCGTAGAGCGGGTTGTGCGCAGGCGCATTGACAGCTGCATTTTTGTATTCTGACTGCGTACCGCCGTTACATGTACTGGCTGATCAATGGCTGGCTGATGCTTCCTTGCAATATATCAGCAAGAAAAGAAGACTTTGCACAAGAAAAAAGCGCGCAGAGTCAGCTGTGTAGCAACTGAACAGGTCGTTAGGACCACAATTTCCACAGGATCTCATAAGGATGGTTTTCTTAGACTAGAAAAGAATACATTTTATTGTCACTATGTGCATGTACAATGACATGAAAAGCAACTCCTTCAGTGCAGACCTGTATGTACACAATAGTACAAGAAAATACAAAATATACAACAACACAAAATACAATAAGGTGTCAGACAGCATCAGACAGCGCTATATATATATATATATATATATATATGTAGGGGAAGAATAAATAACTAAAAGTAAGGTTTTATAAACTGTGGGTAGCACATTATTGCACATCGTTCTCAGAAATATTCACAGTAATGACGAATGTGTAGTGTATTGGATGTTAGACTGTGAGAATAATGATATTGTACAATATACAGATATTGCACAGTAATTAATTGCTAAATAAATATTCATATTGCACAGCTGGAGGATAGAAGGAAGTCCGGGGTTCGGGGGTTAGACTCTGTAGTCTGCTATGGACTGGCCTGCTCGTTCCCCATACCTGTATCCAATCATGTCTCGCTCCATCCACCAACACCACGTTGCACCACAGACTGTCCAGGAGTTGGTGGAAGCTTTAGTCCAGGTCTGGGAGGAGATCCCTCAGGAGACCATCCGCCACATATCCAGGCATTGTAGGGAGCTCATACAGGCACGTGTAGGCCACACACAACTACCATTATATAAGCCTGAAGTGTATTTTTCCTCTTTAATTTTGAATGTGACTCCATGGGTTGATAAATTTGATGACCATCGATAATTGTTGCATGCTTTTGTTGTCAACAAAGCATTTAATATGAATATTTCATTCATTAAGATCTATGATGTCTTATTTTTGTGTTCCCTTTATTTTTTTTGAGCACTGTATATACTTCAAACAATAATCCAATCGTAGACAGTGGTGGTTAAGGAAGTGAATTTATAACCACAAGGTTGCGGGTTTAAATCCCGAGCAGTCAGGTTGCGTCAGAGGTGTCCTTTAGCAACAGTACCGCTCCCCCACACGGCTCCCCCATTTAAAGGCTTGGATAGCATGAAAGCAAGGCGAGATATGGTCGGTTCGAATCCCGAACCGGCAGTTTTCTTTTTCAAATATATAAATCTAATGCTTCTGTAGCGGGATCACAAAACGAACCAAGACCAGAACCAAAAGAAGTTCATTATGATTAGCTGTTTTCTGTTCTTCTAGTCTGTGATTGGTTGGATTTGTGGCACATTTGTAAAGCTGTGACAAGAGTTGAGTGAGCGTGCAGAATCAAATGAATAATGTGATTAAGTGAAAGGAAATACAGTCTTGTCTCATTTTCTTAAAAAAAAATAGAGAGGACATTTCAGTGTAGCTTTTATTTTGCCAACCACATTTAGTCCCGTTTTTATTTGTCAGCAATATTTCGTTATATATTTAGTTATAGTTATAGTCATATGACCAGCAACTTTGTCTCATCACGTTTTCGTAACATCATAAGATTCAATGAAAAAAATTTTTTTTTTCAAGGATGAATTTTCTGTTCCTGTTTCTGCCCACACAGGTCCCAATTCTTACTTTTTAAAATAAACAACAAAAGTTATATTCATATATTCATATTTCATCTATATTCATTTGGCAAAACTAATATGCAATTTAAAACAACCAATGGACACTAGTTCCGATAGTGAAGAAAAGGGGATATTTTCTTGTGCACATTTCAAATCAAAATGGTATTTTTTCCTAATGGCATTGGCCATAACTGTGAAAAAATTGTACAACTCTATAGTGAAAGAAATATGGTGACATTGCGTAGGTTCATTGCAACACAGCCACGGTGGATACATGTCACAATCAAATGCAAAGATGTTGTATTATATTTATTGACTTACTTATTCAGGCAGGGCAAGTGTTAATTAATTCAGAGAAAAACAAACTCCACATTAAGAGATCGATCATAGTGTGGTTCCCTCCAACCACCTGCACCGCAGAGCCGTTGCAGTTCGTACTGGTACACAGCAGAGGGACAGAGAGCCCAAGGAGAACCTTTCCAGGTGTCCTGGGTGGCGATGAGGGATTCTTTCAGTATCTTTCCAGGTTTTAATAAGGCGTTGGAGAGTTCTTAACCTAGTTGTAGTCATTCCTTTTTCCTTGTAGTCATATCCTTAGTTTTATTTGATTGATACAGGATGAAAAAAATGTGACACTTCTGAAAGAAATTGGGTCTTTACGTAATCAGTTATGATTTCCAATTGAAACATATTAGTCACTGCAGTAACGAACCAAAGACTCTTGCATTCTTGCTCATTTAATTTCAGGAGGTAATTTTTTCGTGTGTGTGAGGGCAGCGATTCATGAGGTGGAGAGTTAACGCGTGACGATGGCATGAGAGTTACACGGTGACACTGGATGGACAGTCGGAGGTCTGGAAGCTAATCTGGATCGAGCTTTCCACTCATCATAGAAAGAATGTTGTTCAGTGACTGAATCCATGTGGAGAGGTTGTGAAGTGAAGTGATACACAGCACAATGCACACAGTGAAATTTGTCCTCTGCATTTAACCCTGACAAAAAAAATCAAACAAAAATGATCAATGGAAATCAAATTTATTTGTGTGGAGTCACACTCCAAATTAAAATGGGAAAAACAAACTACAGGTTGATCCAACCAATTAAAGACTAATGTCCTCAAAACAGGCTCAGTATGTGCGGCCTCCATGTGCATGTTTGACCTCCCGTCAATGCACGGGCATGCTCCTGATGAGATGGAGGATGGTCTCCTGAGGGATCTCCTCCCTGGCCTTGATTAAAGCATCCGCCAGCTACTGGACAGTCTTTGGTCCAATGTGGGGTTGGTGGAAGGAGCGAGACATGATGTCTTGGGTGTATAGGGTGGTAGTAGCCTAGTGGGTAACACACTCGGCTATGAACCAAAAGACCCAGGTTCAAATCCCGCTTACTACCATTGTGTCCCTGAGCACGACACTTAACCCTAAACTGCTCCAGGGGGACTGTCCCTGTAACTACTGATTGTAAGTCGCTCTGGATAAGGGCGCTTGATAAATGCTGCATTGTCTTGCTTTAGTAGGAACCCATGGCCAATTGCCCAGTTTGAACATGTTATCTATGCTCTGTTGTACTTCCCAACTTTTTGTGAATTCGGGTTGTGTTGTATTATCCAGTGTTGATCTAGATAGGGTGGCCTCAGCTTTGAAAATTATATAATCAAAAGAGAGAATGTGTCCTTTGTCTGAAGTAACACCAGACCAGACCACAAAGTTACTCTTCAGGCTAGGTTCATTTGCGGATTGGGCTGATGCTTTCGGTAAATTTTGGGACACTAGGCAAATTGTCTGTGGGTGTGAGTGGGCTGCACCTAGTGACAACACAAAATCTATTACTGTATGTGGGCTTGTAATTACCAGCGATGTTGACGAATGTCAGGAAGCCAGACCAAGGTCACCTGCTTTCAGGCTGGGCTTCAGGTTTCATTCATCAGACTGATTTAGAGGTGGCTCTGCAGCAAGTGATAAATTACTGTTCGCTTGGCCAAAGTCCCAGGTGGTGGGAATGGTAGAAGAGTAGAGACAATATCTCTCCCTGCCGCAATTTCCCAGTACAAAGCCTGGGGCGGGGGGTTGGGGGGGTGGAAAGGAGACGGAAGCCATTTACATGGGAGAGCATCGCTCAAATGAGCTAAATGTGCATTAAGTGCTTCCATTCATCGGTGAGGTGAGGAGATGAGTGATGGAAGCTGACTCTGCAAAACCTTTCAAATAAGACTATTTATAATTCAGTGCAGCCAAAGTCCTACATACCAGTTCTCACATATCCCAATAGGGAGTCTTTTTTCCCCTCCGTTTCCCGTAAAAAAAGAAGCACCACGACTGCGTACAAACAGGAAACATCTACTGAATGTGGAAAGGCATGTTCAACAGAGGGACTAACTGAATTAAAAAAAAAAAAAAAAACACCGTTTTACACGAATTGTACATTGCAGCCATGTTCCTTTATGTTAAAGAACTGAGGCTGGCAAACCCATAATGTTCTGGTGCCATGAACGCATTTCTGCTTGTCCCTACAGTGAGCCGGTTTCAGGCTGCTGGACACACGTCACTGGTGAGCATGAGCTCTGCATGCGACGTCTGCTGCATCTTCAGTCCGTGAAACATAACGAACACGCCCGTTGTTGAGGTTACTGTCTGTGTGGGAAGAACACAGATTTTCTCTACCCAATTTGGGCTTGATTTAGAGAGAGAAGAAGAAGAAAAACTTCTCCTGTGCCTCCGACCTCCACTACGCTATATCAGCAGACGATTGCTGGCTCCTGTAGGAACGGAGGTCAGTTGACTCTGACGTAACCTAATGACCTCGCTCAGCACCAGTCTCGGTTCCCCTATTCATTATGACCATGACTGGCAACTGGATCAGCGCTGTGATTTTTCATATTGGCATGTAAGATGAATGAAAATTCGACTTTATTGTATTTCTGTTTTCGTTTAGCGACGTCTTTTTAGCAAATGTCTCTTGTTCTCTCTGATAACTATAAACACACACTACCAACAATAATAAAATTTGGAGTTCATTTGTAACCTTTTCACGAATGGGTTTTTAAAGACTTTCAGACTAAAGCTACAGTTTGGGGCAGTGGTGGCCTAGCGGTTAAGGAAGCGGCCCCGTATTGTAAAGAAGGTTGAATCCTGAGCTTCCAAGGTGCCACTGAGCAAAGCACCGTCCCCACACACTGCTGCCCGGGCGCCTGTCATGGCTGCCCGCCGCTCACCAAGGGTGATGGGTTAAAAGCAGAGGACGCATTTCGTTGTGTTTCACAATCACTTCAATTCACTTTCTTTTGGCCTTGAAACCTCTCGCCACACTTCCTGTTCTTTCTTTGCCTGTAATGAACTGAAAAGACTAGTCTCACACACACACTTACTCCAACCCCCCTTTAATGTCTACCGCAGCTGTCAGTCTTGTCTCTCTGCACTGGTAAGTGTGTGAAGAATGCTCACGCACACAGAAAAGGAGGTATTTGTACTTTTATCTCATGAACACCACAGACAGACCATGTCCTGCTGGCCCCATACCAGCATCAGTGGCATCATGGCTGCTCCAACACAAAACATACATTTTAAGGCAACATGTACAGTTTCTACACAGAGTTCCATAACATATAAAGCCTGGCTGTAAATAAATCAGCTATGCAAGTTAAAGTAAGACAACTCTGTCTTCCTTCCTCCCACGAGAAGACTGGATATGACACAGTGATGAGGTTCCAGGGTTGGAGCCACTCTCGTAATAATCCGCCGTTCTGGGATTCGTAGCTACTTACACCATCCCAGCACGACGGAAATGGGAACAAAGTGAACTGATTGTGTCAGAGGCGCTCCAGTCCTCCTCCATCCGATGGCCGCCACTAGCGTCCGGCCACGCCTGGCGGCTGAAGATGGGGGATCGCTCGCACCCACACGCGCCTCGTTTCAAACACAGATGGAAAGTGGAGCCGCCGCAGTGCTCAGACACGCAGCGGCCGCGTTTCCTCCGTGGATTTCACCTCAACAACGCTCCTGCCGCTTTCTCTTCACTCTCAATCCAGAGGGAGGGATGTAACGGAGGCCCCCTCTTTTTAACTTCCAGTTGTTATCGCGGCATGCTCCGGAGAGGCCGAGTGCTGAGATGCTCCAGTTGGAATCAGAGCTTGACTGCCACAACACAGGCACCCGCTCGGCCCAAACACAGCGGCGCTACCTTGAGAAAACAAACGAGTGATACACAAAAATGTTGTGAGAACAGACAGACAAAAAAAAAAAAAAAAAAAAAAAGACTAATCGAAAGGATTCGGCATCATTTGATTAGAATTCCGTTACGGATTTCCCTGTGGGACAACTGCACACGTTTTCAGTAAGAAAATGCTGTGATGTTAAGGTTTTATACGAAGGACCTGAGAGCGAAGCAGGAGGCGGCGAGTAAATCTTTATTCATGATTCATACATGGCGGCCCGTGTGCCTCCCCCTAAGGCTGCCGGCAGCCCTGTGCTAATCCATACGTCTCATAAAAGCAGAACACCCTCAAAACAGTGGTAGTAGCCTAGTGAACCAGAAGACCCAGGTTCAAACCCCACTTACTACCATTGTGTCCCTGAGCAAGACACTTAACCCTGAGTGTCTCCAGGGGGACTGTCCCTGTAACTGCTGATTGTAAGTCGCTCTGGATAAGGGCGTCTGGTAAATGCTGTAAATGTAAATGACCACAACAAACATGCAGCACTAACATAACATTGTCAGGATAACTAAGCTGTAGCTGGTAGGATTTCTTTCCCCAGTCTCGTGAATGATCTCAGTATATGGAGTACGGTGGAGCAGTCTAAAACTGTCTTGCTCAGGTAACATTGATAGTGCAGTATTTTTTTTTTATCTTCATAAATAGGAAAACCATATACATCTATAAAACTATATACAGAATATACACCCTAAGTTTGGAGTTAACAGCGATATACAATGTTGACGGGTCTCTGTCTCCATATTTCCTTGGTTACCTGCATCCACTCATTGGTCTGGGGGTCGTACGCCTCCACGGTGTTGAGATACACTTGTCCATCGTACCCTCCCACAGCGTATAGGCGGTCACCTAGGAGACACACCCCCACAGCATCCCTGCTGATGCTCATGGGTGCAACAGCTGTCCAGGCGTCCGTCTTCGGGTCGTATCTGATGACATTTAAAAAAAATCATCATTTTCCCATTCTGGTCCAGAAATATCAAGACATCACACTTACATTTCCATGCACATGGCCCCTCACCTCTCCACACAGTCTGAAAGCCGTGATGTGAGACTGGATGCAGGAGCATCATGACCACCGATGGCATAAAGAAAGCCATTCCATGTGGCCACGCCCACCCCACCACGACGCTTTGCCATTGGTGCGCAGCCACTCCACTTGTTTGTATGAGGGTCAAAACATTCCACTGACTTCAGACATGAGCTGCCGTCCCGTCCACCCACTGCATAGAGTCTAGAGAAATGCACACACACACACACACACACACACACGGTTTACCAAATTCTTCTTTTCCCGAAGGAGTGACTGTACAAGAGATGTTTTATAAACTTTCAGCGAAGTACTGAGGTCGAAAGGTGGCTGTACTCTCACATACACATGTGTACGAGGGACTAGGATAATAATTATTAAGATAATTAGATTTACATAATGACAATTATCTCACTCACACAGCCACACCTTTGGCCAATTTAGGGTTGCCAATCCACCTATTGCAGAAATGGTGGTGGGAGGAACTGGATAACCAGGAGGAAACGCAAGGTCCGAGCCGGGATTCAAACTCACAACCTAGCAGGTGTGAGGCCATGTCGCTTCTCACCATGCCACCTCGGCAAATAAAATTGCTTAAACGGATCAAAAATACACAGCAAGGGACAGAATAAAGCCAAACCCAATCTTTTTGGGAGGTACTGCACTCACTTGCCGTTGAGAACAGCAACTCCCACTGTGCTCCGCGGTGTCGACATGGAGGCAACAAAACTCCACTGCCGTGCCTGGGGGTCCCAGCGCTCCACTGTACTCAGGTAGCTCCAGCCATCATGACCCCCCACGGCATACATTGGACCCTCCAGCACTGCCACGCCTGCATGCACACACACACACACACATACATACAATGTCACTGTGTTGCATGGCTCTGTCCTCCTGTGTTCTAACTTCTCTTTGTTTTTGTGAAGCTACTGATTGAAAGTCACTCTGGATAAGTGTTTCTGGATAAGTGTAAATGCCATGTAGTTCTTAGCTTCTGTCTAACCAGTAACTCCCAACTGAAAGTGAAAGAAGTGATTGTCATTGTGATACACTGCAGCACAGCACACGGTGACACAACAAAATGTGTCCTCTGCTTTTAACCCATCACCCTTGGTGAGCAGTGGGCAGCCATGACAGGTGCCCGGGGAGCGGTGTGTGGGGACGGTGCTTTGCTCAGTGGCACCTCAGTGGTAACTTGGCAGATCGGAATTCAAACAGTCAACCTTCTGATTACGGGGCCACCACTGCCCCAAACTATAGCTTTAGTCTGTGTCAGTTCTCCCACGTGATTTGTCCTTAAAAACCCATTCGTCTGAGGTTTTGGTCTCAGAATGAATGTTTGTTATTGGAGTAGGACACAGCGATAAAAGGAATACAGTACCCAGGCCGTGTCTGTGCGTGGACATTGGAGGCATGACACTCCAGCTTTTGCTGCGGGGATTGTAGCACTCCACCGTGTTGAGGGTCTTCAGGCCGTCCCGTCCCCCCACCACATACAGCCTGTCCTCGAGCACAGCCACGCCGAACTGCAACCTGCGGCCGCTCATCACCGCCACCTGCCTCCACGAGTCCTTCCTCAGGCAGTACTGCTCTATGGAGGTGGCACCTGGGACACGAGAGTAAGAGCAGAAAAACCACACGCAGCCCACTCAACATCCTTTGTACCATGGGAAAACAGTGCTGTGGCAGTTTGCAGTCTCACACAAAAATGAATTCAGTTATTATCGTGGACGGAATATGGCATCTCAAAAAGATTGATGTGTTTCATTACATTCACAGCAAAATCTTGAATAACCCAGAATGATCCATTTTCACAGACATCCAACAAATTAGTCAGAAATAAATTGAAGTCTACCCTTTGTGGCATCCATGCCCCCCACAGCAAACAGCGCGCCCACGGTTGCTTTGCGAGGGCGGGTGCGTGGGCTCTGGAGCAGAGGACGCCGCTCCGGTAACAGGTGGTACTTCATCGCCTCCATCACCAGCCGCTGACACTCCACACTGTCTCTCAGCAGAGGGTTTGACTCCAAATCTGCTAGAAACTACAAAGACACACAAAACATCTACATCAGCCACAATTGCACACGGTTGAACACGCAGAGCGAGACAAGAAGAAGTCGTACTTCACTGTAATCAGAGAAAACACACACACACACACACACACACACACACAAACATAGTTGAGGAAATAATTGGTGCCACAGCCTTGAACAACCGATAAGCATGGACTAAGCATGGGGGACAATTGGCTCAAAAATAACCACGGATGAATGGAAACAAGACCATCTGACGACACATGACCCCACAGCCCACCTGCAGATCATACCTTCTCACTACATTTTCACTACATGGTAAAATGATTCATTTTTAGGGGACATCCCCATTAGAACGACAGAGACTTGAATCTGTCGTTTGTTTCCAAACAACAGAAATCTTGAAATGAAAGTGAAGTGATTGTCATTGTGAAACACGGCAGCACAGCGCACGGTGACACAATAAAATATATCACCTGCTTTTAACCATCACCCTTGTGGCACCTCAGTGGCGCCTTGGCGGATCCTTAACCGCTTCCTTAACCGCTAGGCCACTACAGCCCCTGCACCAATTAACCCATCACCTTGGTGAGTGGGCAGGCCCAGGGAGCAGTGTGTGGGGACGGTGCTTTCCGATTACGGGTCCACTTCCTTACCCACTAGGCCACCGTTGCCTCAAAATGACAATGATACAACCTGGTGCAACTTTCACACAGACCTATCAGTATGTGCTGACACGAATAAGCATATATACAGTGTTGTGTAAAAATCATTATGATGTTGGTTTCATTTCATGCCTTATGATGTTGATTAATTATGTAGATTAATCCTCTTATGATTTTGATTCATCCTGTATTGTTCTCATCATCAACGTTTGCCTCAGCAAAAATATGTACTTTCTATCATGCGCAGAGTGTTTTGTGATGGGGTGGTTGTAGCCTAGTGGGTAACACACTCGCCTATGAACCAGAAGACTCAGGTTCAAATCCCACTTAGTACCATTGTGTCCCTGAGCAAGACACTTAACCCTGAGTCTCCAGGGGGGACTGTCCCTGTAACTACTGATTGTAAGTCGCTCTGGATAAGGCCGTCTGATAAATGCTGTAAATGTAAAATGTAAATGACTCCGCATTAGGAGATACGACGGCATGAAAAGATCACATTCCGTTCCCTTGTCTGATCAGGAGAGATAACAGGACACTATAAGATAAAAGTGGAGACATGAGTCTCTTTTGTTGGTTTGCTGGAAGGGCTTGGAGTACTTTTGTTGGTTTGCTGGAAGGGCTTGGGAAAGCATTCGTGTGTACTAAAATTTTTTCTGTATTGTTACTTTTTCGTTTATCCATAAAGGGACATACCAATCAACAGGAATTACTCTCAATGTCAAGTTATGACATATGTTGTACAAATATATTCATATAAGATTATTCACTTACATGGGAGTGCCACAGGACCCTATTTTCACTAGTCATTGAGCGTAGTGCTTCTTCCCTAGTGTAAGTTCAAAGGCATCCCGTATAAATGAATAAGTAAAAACAAGAAAGAAAATCACTTGCTAGTTATCTGTATCTTTAAGAAGAGAATCTAAGGAAAATTCTTTAAATTACAGTTTATGGAGGTGATTGGTACCACCATCCAAAAATGCGCCAAATGATGACTCCTGTCCAGCACAAAAGTACATACAATCTACATTACACTAAAATTCCCAGAGGAACCTTCCTGAGGGATTGTTCTATTTTAACCTTAAGCAGAACTGGAAAATGCCCCACTGCAAAAATGGGTCAGGAGTGTTTTGAGGAACATAACAGTGAGTGTGAGGTGTTGACCCGGCCTGCAAATTCTCCAGATCTCAATCTAGCGTCTGTGAACTGGGATGGAAAACCAAGTCTGATCCATGGAGGTGCTCGCAATGGCTCAGTGCCACATGGGACAAATCACCTTTAGAAATCTGGTGAAGTCAGAAGTTTTGGAAGCATGAAGGGGACGAGTTTCTGTCATTAGATCAGCATCGCTGAAACATTTTCCTGTGGCATGCAGTCAAATCCAGCCCAAAAACGACACGTCTGAGACCCCATTAGCACGGTCCCGGATTAATACGCCTTCTCCCTCCTTTATTCCTCTCATCTGTCGCTCTGCAGAAGGCCGCTGAGCTGCGCTTAATTAAAGGAAAGCCGCTCAGCGCACTGTGATCAGCCTCTAATGAATTCCAGCGTTAAATCAGGTTATCCCTCACCGTCTCTGGCTGAAGTGACAGAAACTGGGGACAGTGGCACATTATGGACTAAGATCTTATGAAGGTTTCTATTTCTTTTATTTATTCCACTGTGAGTGTGTTCATGATCAGAGTGAGATCGCATCTGAATCGTTCGCCCCGCTCACGTATCAATAAGACATTTGATTCACATCCCTCCATCCATCCATCCATCCATCCATCAATCCAATCTTTCATTCCACCCATCACATTACCACATTTCTTGTGTAGCATCCTACAAATATATACATATATAAATACACTTCCTGTGAGGGCCCATTTGCATTTTTCAGATCAGGGCCCATCACCTTGAGCGCCGTGGCAGGCTGACTGAGTGATGGACGGCTCGGCTCTGCTTTATATGTAAATAATACACAACGATGGAATAGAAAATGATATTGAAAACGCTGAAGTTGCTCATGAGAGGAATGAAAAACTGCCATTCACAGCAGAGGACAGTGAGCAGTGCATTTACATTTAGATAGAAGCCAAGACAACCCAGCCGTGCCTCTCGTCAACAGAGCTGTGAATTGAGCTGCTTCCTGTGAGATGCCCTTCTTCAGTCACCGAAGGACAGCGGGACTGAAACGTACTCTTGCAAACGTCTCATCTCTCTCACACTGCATAGATAGTGACAAAGATAAGCAGTTGTTCTAAAACACCGGATGAATGTGTGAAGAACTTGCAGAACTTGATATAGGAATATGAGTAATAAATGGACAAAATGTGCAAGTGAGGACTGGCTTTGGTCTAGCTAGGATTGATCTTATTTAGTGATTTTAACTTCAACAATCATTTAAATTGCATCTACCCCCCATTTAGCAAACTCAGTAATGTGTGTGTGGCTTTTTCCTCTTTCAGCACTATGGCTGATGGACTCCAGGTCTGGTAAGCGTCTGTGACGATAAGGAAATCCTCTTTAGGCCTCCAGTGGAGGGTGAAAGAGAAAAGAGGATAAGAGTAAATGTCCTCTGGTGGGGGAGAGTAAGGCAGCGAGTGAAAAAGCGCGACAAAAAAAAAAAAAAAAATCTCTTGTTTTAATTTACAGTGGGCACCAAAAAACAATTCACCAATCCTGAAACGTGGTCATATGAGTGTGTATATGTTTAGATACTCTTTATGCATAATATATGTACATTTTATATATATATTTTTTGTTGTTATCTTTTCTGTCAATCCTGGAGACAAAATGTTGTGGTATTTTATATCTGTAAACTATATAATAAAACTGATTTTAAAACAACTAATTTTTTCACCTTTAGATGATGACTTTATCTTCTGCTTGTGTCATTATTCACAGTAACACACATTTTCAATAGACTTCTGTGTTCCACAATAGATCTCTGCATTGCATGTGTGAGCTGTATCGTCACAGTGAGTAACTCTACTTCTCTAAATTACTGGCAGTCATCCCCCCCGCCCCACACACACACACATACACACAGTCCATCACATTTCCAACTGATGTTTCTCCTTTTAAGGAAGCTGGTCATCTGGGTTACTGATGACTAAACAGCGTCTGTCTAGACCCATGTGAGTGACACATATTCTGACCCATTTGACAAACACGGCCTTGACAGGACGGCTGCTGGTCCAGCACTGAGTCACAAAGCCAGAAACAAAGCACTCACAAACATGGTTCATTACACACAATATGTCAGTAAACATTTACATGGTCCATTTTAGTCCTCCAGTTAACAAAATGCATTAAAAATGTCATCTAAATATTTTACTTTTAATATCTGCGCTCACTGATCGGGCACTTGTACTGATCAGCTCATTAGACATTAGTGTGCAAATCACAGGTTTCAGGTAGGTATCGCATGCGTGACACAAATTAGCATTAAGCAATTAGCAACAATTACTGCCAAAGACAGTGCTGTTTTATTCCTATTGGAAGTCACAGATTTTTAATGAAGTGAAGTGAGGTGAAGTGATTGTCACATGTGATACACAGCAGCACAGCACACGGTGCACACAGTGAAATTTGTCCTCTGCATTTATCCCATCACCCTGAGTAATGCCAGCAGTACATCCATTTGAGGGCAGTTCAGTGTACTGAGGGGAGGCAGCGATGGTGGTCTTTTTTTAAGAAAGTGAAAGTGGAGTGAATGCCATTGTGAAACACTGCAGCACAGCACATGGTGACACAATGATATGTGTCCTCTGCTTTTAACCAGGGGAGCAGTGTGTGGGGACAGTGCTTCCAGAGCGACTTACAATCAGTATTTACAGGGACGGTCCCCCCTGGAGACACCCAGGGTTAAGTGTCTTGCTCAGGGACGCAATGGTAGTAAGTGGGGTTTGAACCTGTGACTTGTGTTAGGATTCTGCCACCATCCATTACACAAAAACATATAAAGGTTAAAAGGTTTCTGCCATTTCTTCTTCAGTGGTACTTTTCAAAACAATGAGCGTAAATGAGACGTGGGGTGGATTGGATGGAAGGATGAATGAGTGGAACAAGGGACAGATGACTAACTGACCTGTGGCCGCAGCAGCGGCAGGCGTATGAGTGCCAGCATGGCGGGGAGGCAGGGCTGTCGCGCAGTGCAGTCGTGTCGGACCCAGCTGAGCAGAGCCGACACAACCACCTCCTCCTCGGGAATGTTCATGTCATCCGCAGCCAGCAGCTTCTCAATCTCTGCAGGAGGGAGCATAAGAAACTCCTGGTTCCGCATCACGTCCAGGAAGTGCTCCTGCAGACGGAGGGAGGGGGCAACTCACAGTCACAGCTAACAACCTGAGGGACGGTCACTGATGTCACACTTGCCAGCACTTACTGCTGATATTTACACAGTTGTCTTATTCTAAATTGCTTAAGTATATATCTATTGAGATTAATAAAATTATGTTATATTAAAATGAAATAATTCAGAAACAGAATACATTACATGGAACCAGAATTAATTTTTGTCCCAGAACAGGACAGTGCAGCATAAAAGTTGGCTGAATCTACACAGTCAGTCAGGGGGTAGGTGGCCTAGAGGGAAAGGAAGCCGTCCACACTATGGTTGAAGGGATTAACTGGTTTGATGATTAACCGCGGTGTGAAACATTGTGTAATCCACCAAAAAAAATCCGACAGAACCAAAGACACTGAATAGCGTGACCGGCACGGACAAAATGAAAGACCAACAACGGGACTTCCCCGCCTAGGAAGCTCTTGAAGTCTCCTGTGTGGGAATATCTTGGATAACCAAAAGAATGCGACACTTGGCGGCCTTGTGCATGCAACGCAATACAAGTTGAAATTTGTTGAATTTTGACCACTGTACGCTGTGACGTATTGTCGCGCAACTAATAGAATCTGTGCCCCAGATCTACAAGCATAACATTATCGTCTTCCGGGGAGTTTTGATAAACCACAGATACTTTTGTGTGCAGCGCATCCCGTGTTGGCAAAATTCACTAATTAATGGGTGCTTTTTCCAAAACAGTGGCGTAAAATACGCATTTTTACAATGAGAGGTTGTAAAAAATTGTGTAGAGAGGGTTCAGCAGTGGAGGCAATATTATCAAGGCTGTGCTCAGAAAATGTGAACATGCTTTTTGCATTTCAGCTGAAGCTCTAATGTAGTCAGGTGTAATATTAGTTTTTTTTATTGTCACTGCATTTAAGGTATGAATTTTTGGCAGCAACAAATGAGCTGCACTACCATAGATGTGTACAGCGATTACTTATATTTTATTTACACATTTTATTTTTCTAACTGTCTGAAAGGCTGCAATAAATAGTCCCTTAAGTTTAAAACCTTTATATAATGTGTTTGTGTGGTTTATATTTGTTAATACAGTTGTTAAATCAATTCCTGTAAAATAATCAAGATAATAATGAAATCGTTATTATTTCTCTGACAATAATCGTACCACCAAATTTTCTAATCGTTGCAACCCTGGTCGCCACACACTGCTCCCCGGGCGCCTTCCGTGTCTGCCCACTGCTCATTAAGGGGTGACTGGTTAAATGTGCACCGTGTGCTGTGCTGTGTGACACTGACAAATATGATGATTTTTTTCTCTAGGCCCTTTGCTCTCACCATGGTGTAGTTGTGGGCCACTTTGTGCAGATCCTGGCAGCCCTGGGCATCTGCGAATGAGCGGATGCCCAGGCAGTTGGACGGGTGGAGCTGCTTCATGAGGAACGAGCAGCAGGCCTGAACCACCGCCGTGAGCTGCAGTAGACACGATGCAGACAGCAGACTCTCAATGGTGTCCTCCCTCAGCTCCAACCGACCTGAGAGAAGACGGGGAAGATGAGGGGAATGAGAGAAGCAGCTCTACAGATTCAAAGACTACTGCTTCTCCATCTCAAGCAGGAATGAGTTCAACCTGAACTCAGAAGGCTAGTTCCAAGTTACAGGAGCAGAAAACGAAGGAAAGCTGGGCAAGTATGAGTGAAGGGAATTCATTGTATGTCTTTATAAAACTGAAAACGATCACGTCTACAATGAACCATCATGGCTCATTGGACAATGGTATTTATAGAGTATAAATAATTTGCATACATTTCATTTGTTAATTTAGATTTTTCTTATTATTTTATGTCTTATTTGCGTAAAATGCAGGTTAATCAGGATAAAGTATCAGGATTTCTTCCATTTGTACTTCATCTGAACAAGCAGAGTAAGTCACCCATTTAACTTCTGTCTTTTTTGTTCCCACACAATTCCTAATCTAAGGAATAATTTATATTTAGTTACTTAAATGAAATTTGGGTTCAATAGCCGCACAACATGGTTGTTACTGGTTACTGATTGTATAACAACACTGCTACGTTATTCATGATATACCTGTATAAGCATATTGGACCAAGACCCATAATGCATCTGGGTCTACGCCCTCCATCTTCACTTCCTCCTGCTTCGCCTCTCGCACATCACTGGTGAACATGGCGGCAAAATAATCAGACACAGCAGAGAGAACCAACCTGAGACAGACAGAGAAAGGCCCACAGTCAATATCCCTGCAACCGAATGGCATATGCTGTAGTACAGACAAATATCGTAGTTCTTAATAACTACATCACTGCTTTATCAAGCAAAAAAAAATTCATTAAAACAATTTAGCCTATAAGCACAGGCACACACACAACCCAAATACTAACCCTAACACAAACCACCCAATGCTGAAGGCAGCTACATGTATGTCTAAATATGCTAACCGAATGCTATTTTTCCTAATAACGAGTGTGTTTTTACGGGTGTTTGTGTGTGTGTGTGTGTGTGTGTGTGTGTGTGTGTGTGTGTGTGTGTGTGCCTTACCGGTGTGCTGGTATCCTCCGATCCCCAGCAAGCAGCACAACATCACAGAGCTGCCGTGTTCTCAGGTAGTTCTCCATGCGTCTGAAAGTATTTTCTGCGTGGCTCAGCACCTGGAAAAGCTCCTCGGGGACACAGGGTTCCATGGATGCACATGAGGACAAAGTTTGGCTGCTGTTTGAGGTTCTAGACAGAATGGAGACACAAATAAACACGTTTTACAGGATTACACTCATACACAAAGATAATGTCCACTTTATTACACAAGATTTGACCTCCAGGAAAAGAACTTCAAAAGTGTGTCACATTATGGCACTTTATGGGGCAGTGGTGGCCTAGCAGTTAAGGATGCGGCCCCATAATGAGAAGGTTGCCGGTTCGAATCCAGAGCCACCAAAGGTGCCACTGAGCAAAGCACCATCCCCACACACTGCTCCCCGGGCGCCTGTCATAGGCTGCACACTGCTCACCAAGGGTGATGGTTAAATACAGAGGACACATTTCGTTGTGTGCACCGTGTGCTGTGTTTCACAATGACAATCACTTCACTCTACTCTCCATTACCATGGTTTAAAAGGTTAGGGCGTGATTTAGGGAAAAGGCTGTAAGGGTAAAGCTTCTTTTATGACTTTTTATTACTTGTCCCTGAAAAGCTGATGACCCCGACCATGTGCTGTTTTTTGGTAGGTAGATACATGATCCTGCCGTCTGCAGTTAGCTGAGCAGCTCTGACACGCCAACACGAGGATCCCCTGGTTGTAGTTATTTTAGCACACTTTAGAAACAGACCATTACTTTTTCTGAACACGCCAGACGGCCTCTCGTGTCATTTCAGCGCCAGGGACCAAAATGTTCGAAAGCAACGCTGAGGAAAGGGAGGGTGCTCCCACGTAACGGTCACATTGCTGTCTCTTTAAAGCAATACTGTCATGTCTTGGCTGAGCAAATGTAACATTATTGGTTTCGAATGCATTTGGGAATTACAGGGATGGAATTATGACCTTAAGATTTGCCTGTGAAGGACACAACCATTCGGAAGAAAATTCCGATGGTCTGATGAGACCAAAGTGAACACCAGCACAGCTGAGGCAGAATGACACAAACCCCAGGGTGGCGGATTCATATATGGACACCGTTTCATTATGTGCACCGTGTGCTGTGCAGGAAAGGACAACAATTTAAATACATCAATATATTGACAAAATTACAAGTGATGTATTGATGTATAGACTGTTTTGGACACCCCTAATTACGTAGCACCAGACTGGTGTGGCACCCTCCTATCTCAGGGCTGCACCGCCCTCCCTCCCTCCGATCCTCCAAATCCCGCCATCGCTCAAGATACATGGAAGAGGTGCATCCAGACTCTTCTCTGTTTTGGCACTTAGGTGGTCAAACAAGGACCAACAATCCCCTTCTTTCAGAGATTCTTGGTTCCTCCTGGCTAATTTAATAAATGGGTTGTTGTTTACGGAAAGAAGGATGAAACATTCATATTTACATGCCATACAGAGTCATTCAGTTGATCCCTCTAAAAGAAAGCACTTAAAACCCACAAAAGAGACAAGCGTGGCTCAGGCCATCTTCTCCATCTTCCACAGCCTTTCACCGGTTCTGTGTCTCCCACCCACACCGGCCTCTGGTCCGGACTCTCCACAGTCGTAACCGCGGAATCACTCAGGCCTCCAAACAGGGCCAACAGCAGGGGCTCACGCAGCAAGATCCTTTCATGTAAGAACCTAACTCCGGTCCGAACGCGATAATGCTGCCCTCCAAAGCAGAGGCTCACGAGGCGACCTCAACGTTCTTCTTGGGATTCTGCCCCACCTCCACAGAGGACACGAATCCCTGGACAAGCACTCCCCAAAGAGACAGGGAGCGAGACATACACAAACACACTCACACAAAGCACAAAGTAGAAAAAAAAACGATGCAGTTATGTACAGTACAGGCCAAAAGTTTGGACACCTTCTCATTCAATGTGTTTTCTTTATTTTCATGACCATTTACATTGGTAGATTCTCACTGAAGGCATCAAAACTATGAATGAACACGTGTGGAGTTATGTACTTAACAAAAAACATGTTTTATATTCTAGTTTCTTTGCTCTGATTACTGCTTTGAACACTCTTGGCATTCTCTCGATGAGCTTCAAGAGGTCGTCACCTGAAATGGTTTTCCAACAGTCTTGAAGGAGTTCCCAGAGGTGTTTAGCACTTGTTGGCCCCTTTGCCTTCACTCTGCGGTCCAGCTCACCCCAAACCATCTGGATTTGGTTCAGGTCCGGTGACTGTGTAGGTCAGGTCTCCACTTTTTGTTAAGTACATAACTCCACATGTGTTCATTCATAGTTTTGGTGCCTTCAGTGAGAATCTACCAACGTAAATGGTCATGAAAATAAAGAAAACTCATTGAATGAGAAGGCGTGTCCAAACGTTTGGCCTGTACTGTATGCATCCTTATAGTGATGGATTAACAGCTCGCTTCTTCTCTTCCAGCTATCCAGGTAAACCAAAAATAAGCAGTGGACACTTTTAATCAATATTGGGTCTGAATCAATGCCCAATTCCCAAGCTACATACATTCCTGCACCCCGAGGTGAAGAGAAGGGTCCCCCGTGGACCATCTCACCTCTTTTCACACAGGGACGCGCCATGCTGGTGCCATACCAACAATGTCATATTCATCTTCCCAAGACGCACTGGAAATCCCATTAATACCGCCCTTAATTCACTTTTTAAAGCCCCTTTAGCCAATGACGCCCGTAACTTTGAACTGGCCTGGATTTCAATTAAACCGGTTTTAATGAACGCGGTGGGCGTGTCTTGACACCTGAGGTTTATGGATATGTTTTTATTGCTGACAAATGTGTAATATTCGGGGTGGAATCGTCGGTGGAATCGCCTCAGAAAATGGCTGTTGTTAAAACCCCCTCTCCGCCTCTTTTATTTTTCTCCTCCGGGTTTGAGGCAGCGGGCGCCGGGCCACGAAAACGAGGTTCGTTTTTTTTTTTTTTTATCGTAAACTTCGACACGACACGACAGGAGTAAAACACGCGAGCTGGAGGCGACGCGGCGACCGGGGACTGGAGAGGCGCGGCGACCGGGCGGCAGGCGCTCTGCTCGGCCGGCGCCACCGGAAGCTGCGGTACCTGCAGGAGCTGCTGTCGGACTCCACGGTGGTGGTGGTGGTGATGGTGGTGGTGATGGTGGCCGTGTTGTTGTTGTTGTTCTCCTCGTCGCCGGCGGCCGCGTCCTCGCCCGTCACGCCGAGAAGCGAGCGGGAGTGCGGCGGAGGCAGCCAGGGCAGCGCCGCGGGGCTCCGGCACTCCTGCTGGCTGAAGGAGCGGGGACAGGAGGGGGCGGCGGAGGCGTTCGGTCCGTCCGGCTGGGTCCCGGAATCCCCAAACTTTCTGTTGCTCCCGGCGCTCATGACCGAGCCGTTGTTGTTGCCGGCGCCGGCGGAGGAGACGGAGCAGCCGCTAACGGAGGGCAGCACGCCGGAGAAGAAGTCTCCCAGCGGCGGGTGACTGGCCGGGGGTGGGGACGTGGAGTGGCCGAACCACCGCCATCGGATTCTGAGGATCTGCTTCACGTCGAACTCCTTTCTGGAGCTCGACATGCCACCCGGAGACGCGAAAAGCGTCCGACGGCCGCGGAGAAGAGGACCGTCCCTGTCTCCCGACCTCACACTGCTGTCCTTCTGTGAGGAGAGGAGAAGAGTCTCTCTCTCTCTCTCTCTCTCTCTCTCTCTCTGCCCCCCCCCTCTCCCTTTCTTTCTCTCTCCCCCTCTCTCTGTCTCCCCCCTCTCTTTCTCTCTCCCTCTCTTTCTCTCTCTCTCTCTTTGCCCCCCTCTCTTTCTCTCTCCCTCTCTTTCTCTCTCTCCCTCCCTCTCTCATACACACACGCAACTACATGCATGCGCGTAGGCTGAACGCTCCATATTACAGATTCACATTTTCCACATTCAGCAAAGCGACAGAAATTCGTTCTGCTCTGCGCTTTGCAAAACCGCGGACGAACTGAAGGTTCGTGGTGGTGAGCGTGTGTGACGTCAGGCAACGAACATGAAGGGACGTGGGCATCCTGGGTTTCGTGCTGCAGCCATTGTTCCGTCTGCAATGCAGCACAATGCGTGGCACTCTGTGTAATTAATATCAGGTACTAAATCATAAAGGACGCATGTCACTCATTCTTACACACAGTGGTGGCCTAGTGGGTAAGGAAGCGATTTGAACCTGGGTCTTCTGGTTCATAGGCGAGTGTGTTACCCACTAGGCTACTGCCACCCATAAACCCATCATAATTCATACATTAACATTTACGCCATTTTTTCAGACGCTCTTGTTCGGAGGGACATACAATCAGTAGTTACAGGGACACAATGGTAGTACGTGGGATTTGAACCTCGGTCTTTTGGTTCATGGACGAGCCTATGGCTGCGAATGTCCAGCCACTGTCTTTTTGATTTGCCAATGGTTATGAACCACAACCAGACACTGTTCCAGACCTCCCCGTAATTTATTGGCCATGCTGGGCCCTGCTAGTCTCATCTTCTTCCCATACCTCCCGAGCCTTGTTTGGCCTTCGACCTCTGTGGAGATTCCCACAAGTGTGCATCCACCCCACACACCTTGTAACTGTGTGTTGGGTGAGCTCAGTGCAGGTTCACATGGAGGTCACCTTGTAACTGTGTGAAAGGTCAGACAGGATGAGCAGTCTTGGTCTTAATGGGTTGGTGTGTGTTTGGTCTTCATTAATTCACAAATGAGCAGGACTGTTTGGGTTTGGAACAGTATATTCAGCGTCTGATCAAAAGGTTGTAGCAAAATAAATGTGCATGCCATCTTTCAGATACAGACTTTTCGTAATTAGACACTGCACTAAAAACAGTAACTCTGACACTCTTTTTTTACGTAGGAGCATCCAAACGGGAGATCCAGTTCCCTCAAGGATCACCCAGGTGCTTTTTGTAAAATGTGCAGCTTCAGCAGCAGTTTGTCCTTGCTGCTCTGCCAATTTTATTATTTTTTTTTGTCCTTTTAGTCCCATGTCCTTCTGTATTGAGCACACTGAGCTAAGCGAGATTTATTATCCTGCATATTTATTACTAACGCAATGGTCAACCAGAACATTAGAATCACACGCATCTCCACTGGACCTCTGAATTTCAAAAGCAGCACATGGAATCTCGGCTTGTTCAGACACAAGGTGGTCTCACCTACTTATCATGACCAGAGCAACATGGAGAAAAGTTATTTATAGTGGTAAATCAAATGAACTTTTGTGGCCCCCCCCCTCCCCTTCTAAAGTGCCAAGGCAGTGCGTTTCACTTAGTTCAGCATCGCTACAGATGTGGGTTCTTCTTCTTCTTTTGCTCGTGTAGTGTGAGCAGTCAGGTCGCATCCAAGCATCCGACTGTACGGTGTGTGCACACAAATCGTGAGCTTTTTTTTCCGCATGCAATTTATTCATACAGTTTGAGCTTGGTGTTTACCCCACGACAGGACGTGACCGGGGGGGGGGGGGGAATCGCACAGCGTAAATGAGCGGGAGACTTGGAGGAGGCAGCAAATCTCTTCAAGACCTTAGTGACTGGTGAGGTAGTTAAGGTGAGGACCGATTCTTCTCACAGTTTCAGGCTCGTAGAGCAATGTTTCCTTCTCGATTCCACACTCAGCCCTTCCACTGTCCGCCTGTCTGTTGACAAGTACCAACCGGAGGACCCAGACACAAATGAAAGATTATTCACTTTACACCCCAGCAGCCAGCTCATAGAGGGAAAGTTAATGCTGAGAGACGCATGCTTTTTTCAACAATGCCAACCCTTTTTTAGTCAGAAGTGAATATATTTGATACAGGCCATCCAATTAAGTGAAAGTGAAGTAATTGTCATTGTGATACACAGAACAGCACACGGTGACACAACAAAATGTGTCCTCTGCTTTTAACCATCACCCTGAGTGGGCAGTGGGCAGCCATGACAGGTGCCTGGGGAGCAGTGTGTGGGGACGGTTCTTTGCTCAGTGATCGCCTAAGTGGCACCTTGGCGGATCGGGATTACGGGGCCACTTCCTTTACTGCTAGGCCACCACTGCCATTAAGGTAAATGACTTCAGGTATGACACCAAGTTGGACAGGTCTGAGGGTAGAGGCCTTACAATCCAGTTACATGACAAAATCAGTTATCCCGAGCACCCCACCCCTTTCCCGTATCATGTGCCCCATTAATTTCTGTCTGCCCCCTCATATATGCCTGTCTAGAACCGTCCCTGACCGCCAGAGCCTTGTTCCTTAAAGTCTAAAAAAATATTCCAACACAAGAATGTTTCAGGCACTGCGTGTTGTCTGGATGTTATACAAAGAAATGGAGATTCCCCTCGATCCATCCCTGTTTACCTATTCAACTATTTCATATTTGGATTTTAGAGCTCCTAGCTGTGTGAGCTCGGTGGGCATTTCACAATCCTCTCTTATCCCCACGTAAAAATAAAGATGTTGCACAAATACACGGGATGTAAACATCTAAGGGGAGCCTTCATAAAACTTGACAGAAAAAGGTTGTTTCACTGGCAACTGGATCTGTCATGGGTCCCTGACAACGCTTCGGCCTTCCATTCCAGAGGCCTTTCTCAAGTCTCCAGGGGGCTTTCTCAGAGTTGACAAATGGAAGGACGAAACGTTGTCAAGGACAGTATGAACACACATACATCCAAATCACAATCAGATCTACCAAAACTGAGGACTACACCCACAAAACGAAAGAGAAAAGTCAAGGTCCTTTCATTTCCCCACAGACGCAGGGCAGATGTGTGCTTGGGGATATTAAGTCCCCACCAGGTTAAAAAAAGAAACATGCACACAATCACCCGCTCAGTTGTTTTCTGAAACGGGGCGCAGGGAGACGGATCGATCGCCTGCATGACTCAGCAGGTCTTTTTATAGACGACGCGCGTGCACCCACATTCAGCAGCGCAGGCCGGTGCTGCTGACCCTGATGCACCCGATACACACAGCGAGGGGGACGTCCTCACAACAGTTATAAAAGGAACATTGTGTAGAACTTGTACAGAAAATGTGAAACTTTCGGGGTGCACCGGCTTCGAGTTCATCACGTTGGAACAATAGCCCTGATAATCTATTTGCTTGTTTGGCAGGGACGTGCACACTCGCCAACACACTCGCCTATGAACCAGAAGACCCAGGTACTGCCATTGTGTCCCTGAGCAAGACACTTAACCCTAAGTTGCTCCAGGAGGGGACTGTCCCTGTAACTACTGATTGTAAGTTGCTCTGGATAAGGGCGTCTGATAAATGCCATAAATGTAAATGTAATGTCCGCTGATAGTACTGGGTTACGAGCAAATAAAAAGAGGAGCTAAATGCTCAGGTTTGCCAGACTGGGCATATACGACACTCAAAATGGCTATCGTGCGTAGTTACTTTCTGCTCGCCAAGACATATATATAAAACCAGTAAAAAAAATGTACTTGTTTTCATCAGTTTATTTCTGTAAATCCTTCTGTAAAGAGGCAAATGACCGTTTAATTTCACAACATGATTAAGAGGATCAAATGTAGTGTAAACGGCTCCAAATGGAGTGCACTTGAACGAGAGAACCTCACGTGGGCAACAATATACGCAATATGCAAAGCAGGTAGGTTTTGATGCATTTGTCCTCACGTCTGCACACACAGACACATTTGTATCACATTCATCTTAACACAAATTGTGAGGCAGGAACATCCATCTGTTCTGTCGTGCACATACTGTTAACAATTTGGTTGCCTGTTACATTATCTGTTGACCAAAACTCACTGTGTGCACCGTGTGCTGTGCTGCTCTGTATCACATGTGACAATCACTTTACTTCACAATTAACACAGCTGTGTTTCTGCATACTCTTCCTGAGTGGGTCTGACCTGTGGCACAGATAAAGGGGGGGGGGGGCTCAAATACACAATTTAAAGCACATCTCCTGATGAGGGTCTAACTGTGCTCGGTCCCAAAAAACCCAAGATGCTTCATGCAAACACTGACCTTGATAATGACACATCTGTCTGATATATTTGGGCTTCAACTGTAATGACGCTGTGTGCTGGCTCATCCGAGACTTTCTCTCTTGTATTTTTAATGAACGTGGTGACCCAGTGCTAAAAATAGATAAGCGCTTGGAGAAGGTCGGACTAAAAGAATAAGCATGCGTTTGCGGTACATCGCGGTTACAATATCCCTTCAGACGTCACTCACGCTTTCTGTTTGCTAGGCCCGATTGGCATGTGTGCATAATTATGGCTACATAATGAGGTTGTAGCTGATTTTCCACCTTGCCTGCACAATAGGGGCGTAGGGGGGGAAATGAGACACTGGAGTGTTGAGATATTTAATACTGCAATGCGGTGTCGATTTTCAATTAAAATTGCTTAATAAGAGCCTTTAAATGAAGGTTCAGATGACGCATCCTTTGTGTGCACATTTACATTATTTCCAAAGGAAATCATATTTTTATTAAGCGTGGCGCGCACATGGCGTATTTGACAAGTATCAAGTCACTGTCAATCTTTACAGTGCAAAAACTCAAACAGTTACTCAGCGACACGTAAGGAAGATCGTTAATTCTATGTTACACAATAAAAGGGTGCAACCACCTTCGCCATTTTGTAGCACATTTGCAGTATAAATATATAATGACATGAAAGTGAAGTGATACACAGCAGCACAGCACATACAACGAAATGCGTCCTCTGCTTTTAACCACCACCCTTGGTGAGCAGTGGGCAGCCACGACAGGCGCCCCGGGGAGCAGTGTGTGGGGACGGTGCTTTGCTCAGTGGCACCTCAGTGGCACCTTCTGATTACGGGGCCACTTCCTTAACCGCTAGGCCACCACTGCCCCTTAAAAAGAATAATAGTGACAGCAGGGACAGTTAAGATCCATCCATGGTCCACCACACCTGATTCAAGTCGAGAACTGGGTGGTAATTCAGTTGAATCCGTTAGATGCAGGGTGGGCACCTTGAGGACCGGGGTCGGATGACCCCTGACCTATTAGGTGCCGCATGAGCGGAAGATTATAAACGACACTGCTGTCCTTTCTTCTGAATGTGGACGATGGGACTACAGAGTAACTGGAGGCATTACTAAAGGCGCGACAATCATGTTTAAATGGGGAAGCGGCGAGTACGCCGGAAGTGTCGCGCTGACCCGGGGAACCACGTGACGCCTTTGACAACTCGCCCGTCGCGCGTTCGAATGCCGTGGAGGTTGCGAAGCTCGCCGCACACCCACACGCACACGCGTGGGACGAGCGGCATAGCCGCAGCACTGTCACTGGACGCGCGGGGACGAGTTTTTAACCCACTTCCGGGGGGTGTACAGTCCACTCCCTTACCTGCGGCCCCACGGACGGTGTCGCCTGGCTTTCCGCCCCTATTTAAACCCCGCGGGGTCTTACTTATTCAGGCCCGTCCGCAGCAAAGTATGAAAGTAGCTCACCCTAGTGAGGTTAGTTCGCTTTTTTTTACTTATTCCTTATTCCTCAGGGCGTAGAAACGGTGTAATAAAACCGCGTGTATTCCTTTTCCCGCAGATTTCCCCGCAGCCTCGGTCTTTTTTCCGCAGAAGCGCTGCAGGGTGACGCACAGAGTTCTTTTTTCCGAGTAACACAGAAAAGCAGTAAATAACTTTCCCTGTTTAAACTATTCAACCTTAATTATCTTTCGGGGGGGGGGGGGGCGTCAAATGCAAAGGATTCGTATCTCAGCTTTGTTTTATGCCCTGTCTGTGTAAATCTTATGTTTTGCATTAATTTATTGCATTTATATATAGTCTGAAAAGCAGTAAATAACTTTCCCTGTTTAAACAAGTCAACCTTATTAATTATCTTTCGGCTGGCATCAAATGCAAAGGACTCATATCTGTAAATTTCATATTTATATTGCTATTGTCCGTTTCAAAGATGACAGAGGAAACAGGGAAAAGGTGTGAACAAAAAATTCATTGAAAAGTAAAAGTGTGTCAGGATCCGGACCGGAGTTTCATTGTTGTCCTGTGTAATGTTCCCTAATCGTTTTCACCTGTGTTAATTGTATAAAGCTGCCCTGTTCGTCTGTCCGCTGTCAGGTCTTTAACGTTATGTTCCGTGTTCATCAGTGTCTACGTCTTGGATGTCTCCCCTGTCCTGTGATTCACTAATTAAACCCCGGTTTCGTGATGTCAGGTGAAAGCGTCCTCCATTCCTCGTCACTCTTCGTCCTCCTCTCCGTTCACCCGCCACGTCATGCCCGCATGGACGTGACAAAGTGAAGTGATTGTCATTGTGAAACACTGCAGCGCAGCACACAGTGACACAACAAAATGTGTCCTCTGCTTTTAACCATCACCCTTGGTGAGCAGGCGCCTGGGGAGCGGTGTGTGGGGACGGCGCTTTGCTCTGTGGCACCTTGGCAGTTCGGGGTGCGAACCGGCAACCTTCTGAAACGTCACCGGGCCACTTTGTTAAAACCGCTGCCCCAGAACAGATAGGTTGCATTGGCCGAGAATTGAACCTGGGCCTCCCACGTAGCACGTGAGAATTCTACCACTGAGGCATGACTTTCCATAACTGCTTAAAATAATCAGGGTCGTGGCTGCCAGAGCCCATTCCACTACACTGGGCACAGGGCGGTGTCACTGCCCACTGCAGGCCACACCCACACGCCTACAAACAACTCAGTCCCCAGTCCACCTAGTCTGGAAATCTGAGAACCCGGAGGAAGTGCCGAAGCCAGGGTTTAAACACCCGAGGAGTAAGGCCACAGCCCTAACTGTCGCATCACCACGTGGCCCCTTAGTGAATTCAATCCAAACAGAAGTGCATGGGTCCCTGAAACAGGGCACATAAGACAAACCCGGAGCAACGGGAATGGACTCATAATAAAGGGGGAGCCTGTTCAACATAATCTACTCAGGCTGGTGTCGCCCTCTGGTGGTGACAGACTTACCAGTTTACAAGTTGGTTCTTGGTCTATTTGTGCTGGTTGTCTTTGAACAATATATGAAACTGTTTGAAAGTAGGAAAAAGGTGACATTGGTTTATATAATTGTGTTGTTTTTCTGTGTAATAGTGATATTTTATTATAATAATACTCATCCTAAATCATAAAGTAAGACATACATAATTTTAAAAAATGTATTCAGTGTGACCGTCTACCAACATCTACACTACCAACAAAATGACAAATCGATGGTAAAGCTACATGACAGACAAAACCAATTAGGTGGGGCAGCTGATGCCAAAATGTGACTTTCCTCACAAACTCCTAACTGTTATAATTAAAACTATTGTTGTTTGGCATGCTGTGCAGCATTTTAGCATGAAAAAAAAAACGAATGTGCTTTGGGAGCTGGAGAGCCCAACACCAACCCCTGGCTTGCACAGTTCGCGGTAGTTTGTAGACGATCCCTTATCCGGTAGCGCTGGCAAATACACACGTTCATACAGTATGTGCGCTCCGCATTAATTTTCTAATTAAAATACATAACACATTTGCTTATCTAGGTGAGACTGCGCAGTATAAATCATGGCGGACATTTTTAATTGTTTTTTGTAGATCATACTGCAACTCTCTGGAAAAAGAAAAATCGATAAATGAATAAAAAAAGAAAATGCCGTTGTTGACAAGGAGTAAATGGCAAAGTGGTGCACAACACAACAAAAGAACGTTTGCATTGAATGTCATATTTTGTGTAATAACAGGTCTAATAAACTCATAAATGATTATATGCTGTCACAATACAGATACAGCTGCGCTCCGTCTGGCTGCCGGGGCGGGGCCACGTCGACAGTGACGTCATCGCGCACTGCGTTGCCGACGTGGCGGCGCGGCCGGGTGGAGGGTCGCCGGAGTCCCGGGCTGTCGACAGATCTGGTGAGATGCACGGCTTCTTTTTTTTTTTTTTTTTTTTTTAACGCGTTATCTACACACTTCAGCAGAATTACTCCGCGCTTGCTGGAGACGTCCACTGTCGTACATTTTCTCTGTCAGACTTTCAAAAAAACTTGGGCGACCACCCTTTTATGTGCCTTTTCTCTTCTTTTCTTTTCTTTTTTTAGACCAGAGACACAACATAGTATGCAGAAAGAGAGTGTCCGTGTTGATTTCTAGAAAGTGGAAATTCAGCTTCATTACGCTGCACAGCTACAGTCACAACTAATGGGAATTCTGGTGGAAAGTGCGTTTGTACCATTCCGGTGCCTGTGCCTGATTCTATTATGCTCGAAATATGACTGCTTGAGGTTGCGGAGTATGAGCGAATGAATTAATTTAGTTTGAATTAATTACATTTGACCGTCTTATATTCATTGTGTAGTTAATCGGTCAGTGGTTAGTTAGTTGGTTAGTTCATTTTTGGGGGTACCTGTAGAGCTGTCAGTCTAGTCAGAAGGGAAATCTTGCATATTCGTTAGGGAGCGTCTTCAAAGTGCAGTATTGCATGTTTTGGTTTGCATGTTGTATTAATGGGGTTGGTGCCACACAAAACATTTCAACCTGCAGTACGCTATCTGTTGTTTGAATATTTACATTGTGCTGTGTACTGTAAAAAATCATATTCTCATGATATACATTATATACCAATGTGTAGGTTAATACGTCATTTTATAATGGGGCAGTGGTGGCCTAGCGGTTAAGGAAGCGGCCATGTAATCAGAAGGTTGCCGGTTCGTATCCCGAACCGCCAAGGTGCCACTAAGGTGCCAATGAGCAAAGCACCGTCCCCACACACTGCTCCCCAGGTGCCTGTCATGGCTGCCCACTGTTCACTCAGGGTGATGGGTTAAATGCAGAGGACAAATTTCACTGTGTGCATCGTGTGCTGTGCTGCTGTGTATCACATCACTTCACTTTTAAAAAAATAATAATGTAATGATACAGTTTACAGTAAAACATATAAACTGTAAATTTCTTTGGATCCAGGCATCAGCATTGTTGTTTAAATTATGGTTTGGAAAAAATTGGACACAAATTGGAGGCCAGTTTCATCGCTATTTCTTTCTTTATAACTTCTCTTTCTGAACCTCAGAGAGCCATGTCCGAGTCGGAAGCTCGAGAGGATGTTCCTCACACAGATACAGCAATTGAGGGGCCCACAAACCTTCAGCTATCAGCCACCCTCCCGGTCATGCCGTCACCTGCCGAGGCCACCAGCACCAATGATTCACCCACTCCTGCTCCTCATTCACCATCTGATCACCTCTCAAACAAGACAGAGGACACCCCACTCAGCCCGCCTGCAGAGGCATGTCACAAGCAGAGTCCTGCTGCTGAATGTGAGGTGACCGAATGTGATGAACTAGTGAGCTTTGAGCCAGACCCAACAGAGGAAGAAACAGAGGTACTCTCTCAACAAACCAAAATACCCAGATAGGCTTCACTTGATTTACCCAAAATTGGATTTTGATATATGTTTTTTAATGAAAAATTTCCTTTGTTATTATTTTGTGCATATATTCCTCTCGTTTGTATTCACACATCTGCATGATTCTCTATGTGATGCACGGGACATAACAGTTACTTTACTTTATCTCCATACTTTATCCCCATAGCTAGTGGTCAGAACTATGAACAAGTGTGACATGTATGTAGTACTTGTCGTACCTTATTACTGGGC
Source organism: Denticeps clupeoides (assembly GCF_900700375.1). NCBI lineage: Eukaryota > Metazoa > Chordata > Actinopteri > Clupeiformes > Denticipitidae > Denticeps > Denticeps clupeoides. The sequence goes on along the minus strand of NC_041710.1, from coordinate 7,312,344 downwards.
AGTTCAATATAGAATTATGACAAAAGCCATACAAGCAGTTTGAAAACTTGCCATGTGATGCACGGGACACAGAAATCTAGTCTCATTTGTTAAAACAAACCTCCACAATAAATTTCTATGAACTCTATTAAGCATTCATACAAAACTATTGCACCAAATATTTCAATGTATAATGGGTGTCAAAACTGTGCAAGACTTCAATAAAATAATGTCCATGCAAAACTGATATACGCAACTAAGATTGTGTGATGCACAGGACAACAATGTCACTGGTCTAAAAGCTACATGACTGCTGTTAAGTGTAACTTATGATAGCCAGTACTACTTTACTTTACTTTACTTTATTTAGCAGACGCTTTTATCCAAAGCGACTTACAAGAGGAAGACACCAGCAATTCTCGTTCGATTTCTATAGAATATTGAGTTTACAAACTAAGAGCCCCGATAAGGCTCAAACTTGTCAGTGAAGAGCATGCTCAGAGATTGTTAGGTGCTAGACGAAGAAAAATTATAATGTATTTATACATTTTTGTATTGCTTGTGCAATAGTACTAAGAGTTAAAATGTGGTGCATTGTATGAGTATTTTAATTAAGCCTGATGCACTAATTTTATTGAAATTGGTAAAAGTTTTACATCACGAGAGGTAACGGGGTTCCAAATGTATGCAAAACCTTAAATACATTGAAATGAATTGATGTTCCACATTCTCTTGAGTACCCGTCTTAAAGATTAGGACAAGTAGTAGTCTGTGCATTGTCTGTGTATGTCAGCAAATTTTTTTTATATCTGTTTGTGATGTTGGTCTGGCTGGACCTTCCTGTTTAAATACATTTCCTGTGTATCTGATTACTGTGCTCATGTATACTTTGTGTGTGTTTTCAGTGTCCCACCGAGAATGAAAGCAAAGGGTGGGGAGGCTGGAGCTCATGGGGCAAATCCCTGCTGACCAGCGCCACCTCTTCTGTTGGTGAGTTACCTTGAAAGTGAAGTGATTGTCATTGTGATACACGCCAGCACAACACACGGTGACACAACAAAATGTGTCGTCTGCTTTTAACCACCCCCCTTGGTGAGCAGTGGGCAGCCATGACAGGCGCCCGGGGAGCAGTGTGTGGGGACGGTGATAGCACTTTGGAGGTTCGGGATTCGATCCGTCAACCTTCTGATTACAGGGCCATTTTCTTAACCGCTAGGACACCACTGCCCAATTAATGATGGTCTGAGGTCAGCAGCTTCTGCTGTCTTGTTTTCTGATGTGAATACACACAGACTGTATTTTGGACTCAGACGTGGTAGTCTGAGGGGTCAGGGTAGATTCAGAATTATTCCTGGATGCTTAAACCCATCTCATTTAAAATGCTTACTACAATAATTGTGTTATGTATTAACATCATATTCTTTTCACCCATTTTATCTACTTGATTGCATAGCAAACATGTAAGTTTAAAATGAACTCCGCTAGTGTCAATTTAGGGTGCTACAGGCTTTAGTATGCTTGAATCGAACTAAACTTCGTTTTCCCCCTTGGTGCAGTTCCCCCTTGGTCCGATGTGAACACGGTAATCTCACTCAAGTGTGCATCAAAACAACCGCACAGAGAACCTCAAAAAGTGTTCTGGATTTGAATCAGATTGTGAAATCTGGTGCAGACCAAACGCGATCACATGAATTGAGAACAGTGAATTATGGGTAAATTTCAATGTCGTTTTCACAGTTTTTCTCAGTATGATTGTCTTGTTATTCACCTTCAGTGACTCCAGTGCCCCTCGCTACATTTTTAAAATGTATGTCTTGCCTGAAGTGGTAAATGCATGTATTATAATATAAAATCAGCAGGGCAACAGCCAACCCGCGTACATTTACTTCCATTTTGTCCCTCCAATTTTACACAAACACAGTCAACAACAGTATATCTACTTCCTATATCTACTTTTGTTGTATCTGCGGTGCTAAAGAATGTTCTCCTGTGATTTTAAGCAACGCATTTCGGTCACTTTGGATTTGTCCCTGTGTGAAAGGGAACCGAACCAAGAAGAAAATGATACAACCAAGTGTTACATTGAATTAGTCTTCAGTGTATATAACCAACACTATGCACTGTTAAAGACTAGCGAAAAAGTATGATTTTTACATAGGCTAGTATACATGATCTTTGTTGTTAGGCCAGAGCCTGAGTTCAGTCCGGAAGAAAGCTGGCGTGGCTCTACACATGCACCAACCACCCTCTTATGAGGAGGCAGAAGAGGAAGCAGAACGTTCTCCAGGAACCACAGAAGAGGAGGATGGCACGCCTCCTCCAGCTTCTCCAACACAACATGGCAAAGGAGTGCTGTCTACCATCACCAGTGCAGTGCAGAACACGGTGAGCCCTCTGGGCTATGGCTTCTCCTCCAAATTCAGCCCAGCAGGGTGGTGCTCTTATATTTATTTTCTCCACCTCAGGGTAAGTCGGTAATCACGGGGGGTCTGGATGCCTTGGAGTTCATTGGTAAGAAGACCATGACAGTTTTGGCCGAGAGTGACCCTGGATTTAAAAAGACAAAGATTTTAATGCAGAAAACCGTCTCCCTGTCCCAGGTGAGTTTTTCTGTTGCAGCAGGTAAATTAATTCTTCAGAATATTGTTAAACGTTGTGTTAAAGGCCTGGAAGCTACTTACAACGTGTTGAAAACGGTAAACTTTGAGCCTTCTGCAGTAATTTTCTGATCAGTCTCCACTGGGATGTAAATGATGGTAACGTAAACAATTGTGGAGCAACAATGTAATAAGTAGTGATTTTCACAACAAAAATGTTTTAAAGGTAATCCGTTTATATATACAGTACAGGTGTTCATTCATAGTTTTGATGCCTTCAGTGAGAATCTACAAATGTAAATGGTCATGAAAATAAAGAAAACACATTGAATGAGAAGGTGTCCAAACTTTTGGCCTGTACTGTATATAAATTGGCAGTCCATAGCAACATGTTAAACACAGTTATGTGGGAATTCACAACACCCATGAGGTTTATTTTATGGAACACTGAGGAGGAAGTTGTCATTTGTGCAGCTGCAATGGAAATTGTAGTGTGTGTGTGTGTGTCCTTGGTTTCAGATGCTTAAAGAAGCAAAGGAGCGAGAGCGGGAGAGGCTCAGCAGGCAGCTGGTGTCTGAGCCCACAGCTCACTATGGCATCCTTTTCGATGACTATCAGGGTCTCTCCCATCTGGAGGCTCTTGAAATTCTGTCCGATGAGAGTGAGGCCAAGGTACAAACACACACAGTGAGAAAACATTTATGTAGTTCCATCTGCACTCATAAGTGGTAACCTAGCCTTAAGGAAGCGGACTTGTGGCTGGAAGACCCACCAACTAGCGATGTGCCGCCCCACACACTCTGGACCACAGAGTGACTAATAATATCTTTCACATCACTGGATGACTTCTCACATTCTTACATTGCGGATTACAGATCAAATTGGAGTTTATTTGGCACAATCATTCATACGTCTGTGGCCAAAATTTTTTTTTTTGTTTTATTTTCACAGCAGTACAGGTTATTGTTCTTCTTTTAATCCCCCTTTTGTGTTTCCCCAGGTGCAAAGTGCCTTGGAGTCTCTGCAAGAGGGTGAGTTAGAGAAGTTGAAGAATGAGCTGGTGACCCTGAAGGAGATTTTCATCTCGCGACTAGAAGAAGAGGAGTCCAGCACAGAAGTGGAGGAAAATGGTGATCTTTACTCTCAAGTACAGTTTTCCTCCACCCCCCTCTGTGAGTCACCCATAGCTATCAGAGATAGCAGGGCTACGGACTACAATGATCAAATCCAGATTACAATCAAATCCAAATTAAACTAAAATTGCATGACTAATTTCAATCTCCCATTTACCTTCATCATAAGCATGTCAGCATTTCAGTAACATTATGTCACGGGGCGGAGTCCCACGACTCCCTGGAACACACAGGTATTTATCTATAAATAAAACAATACATGACAAGGAACAGAGACGCATGACAAGGGACGACAATAATCGTGTCTGATAAATGCTTTAAATGTAAATGTAAATGATTGGGATATTGCACCTACAGGAAAGGTTTCAACATCCCATTGGTATCAGTACTGAGTTGCTGTCCCCTTTGTATATAAATCAACTTCAGATACGGAGTGTGTCTCAGGGAGTTAATGCCATTCATCCAGAAGAGCATCAGAGCATCAGACCCAGTGAGGTCAGACTCGCAATCTCCATTCGAGTTCACCCACAGGGACTGGCATGCTAGAACCCAATTACAAAAAAGTCCCTCCTCTAGGTTTGAACGAAACAACGAATTCAGTTACAGTTGGGGTGTGTCTCAATAAATTAGTCCATATAGCGAACAACTTAACAGTTAAAACAAATCATAGATGACATAATCAAATGTTGACAGGGGATTTAATGAGGTGATCAATAACAAACTGCATTGTGTAAGTTTCATGGTGATTTCTATGAGTTAAAGTGACGCCTCTTCCTGTGCAAATGTGTCTGTGTCTCTGTTCTACTCTAAGCATCAGTTGAGGCGGAGTTTGCCAATGTCCTGACAGAGCTGTTGTTTGAGCTCCATGTTGCTGCCACACCAGACAAATTGAACAAGGTGTAGTAATTCTGCTTTTTCAGTTTATTCTTCACACCCAGTGTACTTCACTGTACAGTACACATTGACAGAACCTTGACTACTACTCAACACTACAACCATTTACATTGGAAAATGTTAACTAATGTCCCATTTCCAAGGCTGATTTTGGAATCTGGATGCATTACAGTGGTGCACCAAGGCAGTTATTATACACATGCTTTACATGCATGATTTTCAACATGACAGCACACATCATTACATAGTCAAGTCCCGGTCTGTGTGTGTCTGCATCCAGGCACATTTGAGGGCGTACACGTGGATGAAGGAAATAGAGCAACCAGTTAACAGGGAGGATGTTGTCATGGTGACTGCTAAGACAGCCGAAGACAAGACTGATTACTCCGCCACGTCTTCAGTGCAGGGAGATGAAGATAAGGTGTTGGAAAGAAAACGTGAAGAAGCCGAAACTGACTCTGTAGAGGTAAGATGAGGTCCATATTCAGCATATAACATCTTCACAGAAAGACTGTGTTTGAGAGACTGTATATTTGTTCTTGCATTTCTACCATAATTAATATAGATTTATTATTTATATTTAGTAATATTTAGCAGTAGGATTTTGGAAGTAAAACACCATACTGTGTGTTCCTGAGTGCCACGTCTGGAATTGAAGTGTGTCTGTGTGTGTTTATTTGCAGAGTGTGTACCTGTCCTCTGTAGGCAGTCTGGCTGAAGTGACCGCTCGCAGCATTGAGCAACTTCATAAAGTGGCAGAACTCATCTTACATGGGCAAGAATTAGAGAAAGCAGCTTGTGAGCAGGCCTATATACTGGTCAGGTAAAATCTGAATGTGTGGATATACATTGACATACACTGACAAGTGTCCATTGCCTGACACCAAATCAGCTTAGTCAAGATCTATCAACTTCAGGGATTGCACAGTTCTAATTTGTGACAAGCTGAAAAGACACTCTCCTTGAAGGCCAGCTTGAGTCATGGAACCCACTGGAAAACAGGCTTCCCTTAATTACTGTGTAATTCAAATCCTATACAGTGCCTGCAGTTGACCTGTGATCTGAACTAGACCCCGGAACAATGGAGAATCATGTTTTCTTTTACATCACGCCTGGTGCATGTCTGTTATGTGCCTGGGGAGCACATGGCACCAGAATGCACTGTAGGAAGAAGGCAAAAAGTCACTCACTTATGCCCATGACATCCAACAAGAGCTGCAGATCTGTCATCGCTATCTGAGCCTTGTCAAATTCGCTCAAATCCTTACACTTGCTGATCTTGAGAAGAATACACATTGATGCAATCTCCAATCTAGGCCAAGATTTATGTTTACATTTACTTATTTGGCACACGCCCTTAACCAGAGTGATGTACGTAAGTGCATCGTAATTATGCCTGCGGTAATCTGTGTAATGAAAGCCATATATTATTGGAAAAACTGTCCGGTCTTGTAAAGAAAAGCCTAGACTGGTTCTGAGGACGTGGATTGCCATGTCAAATGAAAGCTTGAGATATGAAATATGTAAATAACTCTGTTTCATTACGAAAAAAATGAAAGTTCTGACCTTGAGCTGCTGTTGCAGGTTAACCTCTGCTCTGTGTAAAGAAGTGGACTGCCTTGCAAGGAAGTTCTGTGGCAAACTGCTGAGTGTTGGGGTGAGGACACACACAATTTACCATAATTTGCTATACAAATGTTAAAGGTGGGGTCTGCCGTTAATAATCTTCCTCTCGTTGCGTATGCAGAGTGACAGAAAAGCAGAAGAGATGAACCCTCTGGTGAATAGTGTGATGCTAGAGGCAAGCAGCATTTTGATGCCATTAACACGAATGACATTTGTACCGGTTCATGTCCCACAGCGTCTTTCTCTTGGTTCTCCAGGGTTCTAACAGCATCACCTACATCCAGAATGCATTCCAGCTGCTTCTGCCCGTTTTACAGATCTCACATATCTGGACCAGCAGAGGCAGAACCGAAACTCAACCAGACGCACCCAGCACAGACTAACCCACCTGCACACAGCAACACATTGTGCACCCTAACAAGCTTGGAAACCAAACTGGTGCCTCACCACAACAAGTGCAGTTATCAAAGGGATTTTTAAAATATGTACTGTTCATACAGTAATTATTGTAGGTTACATCTCTAACTTGTTTTTTACTAAAACGACAAGCTGGACGATTGGATGCAATTTAGACCAAAATACCATAACGTGACTGATTATTATTTCTTACTTGACAAAATTACTCTGCTAAGGCTTGACATTACTCTGCAAAAAGCCTGGACATTGATTGTGAGGATCATGTCCACATCTTCGGATCCAAATGAACAAACCTCTAACCATCACTGTTCTGTTCTTCTCAGTTTCTGTGGGACAATTGGGACAAGCCTGAAAAATCATTATTTCTTCCTAAATTCTGCCTCTGTCGACTGCTGCCATGCACCTGGCCATTAGGCTTCTGTAACAATACACTGTGTAAAAAAGGAACTGTAGGAAAGGCATTCTCTCAATTAAAATCACTGAATCACATGAAGACATTGCCTTCTTTAACTGGAAACACCAAAACTGCAGCCTTTGAATTGTGACAATTTTTTGTCACAATTACCACCCCTTGTTAAAAGGAACCTGCTCTGCTCAAAACTGCCCAAGACTAGTTGCCCAGTGCCGATGTCTCACAGTGTAGTACCACCTCATGTGTAACATATCTTAAATAGTTCATGTTTGTCATGACATTCTTATTTTAAAAGAAGGAACTTTCACACCCAACTTTGCTTTGAAAGAGATAATGTGAAGTACTGTACAGATATTTGTAACTGTAATACTGAATATCTCAGCCACTTGTCCTTGTGCTGCTTATTGAATTACTATGCCTTGTTATCTTTGATAGAGCTTGTGATCGTGAATGCTTAAAATTGGATTCCAAAATCAGAAGAGCTTTAATTGTACAGCATTATATGAATAAAATCTATATGATGATGTTATTTCTTGTTTTGAGTTTAATTATTTACAATGTAAGGGTTCTGGTTAATGACAGATCTAGATGACAGCAGTTATGAGCTTGAGGCTCATTTGCTTAATTAAGTTGTTGCCATATCAACAGAAAAAAATATTGTAAAAGGAATTTGGTGTTTTGAATAGAAGCAAATGAATGAATGCATTGTGTTTATCTTTTCTTTTCATTTTTATTCTGTTCATATCCCTCCATCCTTCTCCTGACCAGTGGAGGCTGAACTCATGGCAAAGGGGTGTCCACGATGGTGAAGATGAGCTACAAAAAGAGAACTTTATATTTAATTCACACAAGTTGTGTCCCACACATCTTGAAAATAAGGCTTCATTTATCATTATAATTTAGTCACACTGAAATCAAACGTGGCCACACTTACACATAACTTCCATACTTCTCTGTTTATGAGTTAATTCTTGGATTAGACATAATGAGGTATCTGATTCTGTAAAGCAAAATGAGTGTGAACCATTTAAACAAGACAGCAATTACGATATTTCATCCACACCAATAAACCGTGGACATAATGCTTATTTTCTGTCCTCATCCCAGAAACTTACATTTCAACAATAGATAAATGAATACAATTATTCTAACAAATTACATTGCAGTAACTGAAAGTTTTTATTTCTGATTTTCCTCATCTGTATTTTTGCAACTTTATTTCTATTTCTGCAATCCACAATGATGAGAGCGTTGCAGTTTATATAAGTACGTAAGTCAGTAACATACCTGGAAAGTCTTGTCCATGATTGCCTGCATCCTCTAATGGAAAACACACATTGCAAAACAGAGTATACTGTAATGGCTATAGTAAATGATCTGCCACTGACATCACTATAATTAAAAATATATAATTCATATAATATAATACACTGATGTACACTGATGTATTTGTATTCAAATTGTAACTTACCTGCCAGCTCAACTTCATGAATAGGTGTGAGCGCTAAAGGAAAAATAAACCTTTACAATAAAACTTATTCCCTTTTCTCTGTCTAACACACACACATTTCTTTCATGTATATAATTTCTCAAAACATGAAACACACATCAGTCAATAAAACATAGACCCCACTAGACATCTGAAGGTATGTTATAGTATCTTGCCGCAAGCCATCACTAGCAAGTGCTTTACGTCCTAGTGGTTGTGAAGTTCCAGCACATCAGATACTTGGTTGGTCTGAGATCTGGAGAATCAGGAAATTAGTTTTCTGAAATATTTCAGTAATCTGAGCTACAGACAATGTGGATCAGCCTTCGCTCCCCATTGTGCATCAGTGAGTCTTGGCTGTCCATGACCCTGTCACCAATTTAGTGGCGTTCCTTACTTGGACCTTTTGGTAGATTCTAGCTACTGCTGACTAGAAACATCCTAGAGGAGCTGCAGTTTTGTCAAAGTCAATCAGATCCTTAACACTGTGTTACCAACACATCACCACAATGTTCGCTTGCTATATTTATGGATGGTATCAATGTAAAGGCAGTGTTCATACCTCTTGTATGCAAGGATGGTTTTAAAAGTGTTTCTGGGAGAGAGAGAACAAAAATGCACGTATTTCAAATTTGTTTTAGTGACGTCATAGTAACAAACTCAAAATGTATTTCAACATTCCAGCGTCATTGTTGAGATGTAAAAAAAGTATGCTTCACATTTTAGGCAGGGAACACCAGGAAACACCAACACCACGCCCCTCCGACTCTTCTCAAAGGTCTAACCCTTGAACCAACAGAGGAAGACTGAGGCAGTGTTGCCTCCACCAGGCCAACGGCTGAACCGACCATGTCTGAATCACGCCTCCCTCAAGCCAACAACTACATCTCTTTACTCATTTGATGATATGTGTAAAATACTGTGACGTGTGTCTCTTGAGATTTTTTTCTGATTGCTGTTCCAGTAAAATCCAGATAAAACATTGTGTGTACCTTTGGAGTTTCTTGATGGTGGAGCCTGGGCAGGACCAGTTAGTACTGTGAAGAAGACAGAACACCAAACATCACCCAGACATCCGCCCAGAAAGTCCCACCATGCCACACCCATGATGCGCCACCCATTCAGCACGCAGAAGACAAAGCACCAGCCACACCCACCACGCGACAGTTCAAGCGACAAAGGCTTGAAGAAAACTGAGCCATGGCCATGAACACTAGAGAGTGGGACAGACGAGCGAGTACACCAAACACGGTTCTTCTAGAATGTGCTCCGCCCTTACTTCTCATTTCTTTTAATTCGTGCAGCTCGTGGAGGCTGGTTGGGGCAGGAACCTTCTGGGTGCCTTCTGAGAGAGATGAGATGATAAGCACACACAAAGCACACACCAACATGTACAAGATTTGGATCTTTTGACATTAAGCAGTGCAGACACTTGAAAGCTGCCGCTTACCAGTCATAGGCTTCCTCTTGTACAAAACCTGATGAAGAATGGCTATGAAGACTGTGAGGACCACGGTGAAAATGAGGACCAGCCAGACAAATTTCCTTGCACAGAAGCCGTTCTCTGAAAGAGAGACGCCAGACGTCACGGCGGTGGTCGTTCGGACGAGCGTGCGGCGCGACGCCCTGCGGGTGGGTGACCCGGGTCCTCTCACCCCGTCCCGTGTGCTGCAGGGCGGAGTAGTTGGCCACGGGACTGTGAAGGAGGCAGCGGCTGCCGCCGGAGGCGGCCGGCTCGGGGGGGCTCTCGCAGCAGTAGAACAGGCCGGGGTCCTGCGCTGTGCTGCTGATGAGTGAGCTGTTTTTGATGAGGCTGTGAAAGGTGAGGTTCTGCTTGGAAGAGCTGTTAATCAGCAGCAGCCACACATCGATACCTGCCAAAAAAAGATGGGAGGACATCACTGATCCAGATTCACCCCAAAAAGAAAAATCACCCCATTAACATGTATAGGTTTAAATCATGTTTTCAATCATTTTGGTGCATTTTTATCTATGGCAATACTATCACCCAAATACTAATAATAAAAGACGACCCCCAATCAGAAGGTTGCCGGTTCGAATCCCGAACTGCCAAGTTCTGTCCCCAGACACTGCTCCCCGGGTGCCCGGGTGCTCACCCACTGGTGGGCTAAATCCAGAGGACACTTTACTTCGTAATAATAAATACTAATGACGACCTCACTACACAACAGTACTGCTACTTTTCATGTCATAGTGCAAACGGTCTCAAACGGTTGGTCTAGCAGGTAAGGAAACGAAGTCGTAATCGGAAGGCTGTCGGTTCGAAGGTTGACATTTCGTTGTGTGTTCAGTGTGCTGTGCTGCAGTGTTACATTTACATTTACAGCATTTAGCAGATGCCCTTATCCAGAGCGACTTACAATCAGCAGTTACAGGGACAGTCCCCACCTGGAGACACTCAGGGTTAAGTGTCTTGCTCAGGGACACAATGGTAGTAAGTGGGATTTGAACCTGGGTCTTCTGGTTCATAGGCGAGTGTGTTACCCACTTGGCTACTACCACCCTCTCACCCTCTCTTCCACATTGACAATCACTTTGCATTCATTTCAGTACTATGTTTGTTTTTTCAGTCGACACTAAGTCAGGTCAGCACTTACGGTCTTGTGTTGCTCTGTGTTACAACACGGAGAAACGTTGTCTATCAGTTCACTGTCAATTATGTATATGGTTGAAATGTCAATGATTAGCATGAAAATAGGCATGAAATCAACAACCTCTTTTGTATGTGAAGAAGCCTCTAAGTGCTAACATACAAAAACATGGTCACATATACCTAAAACATGAGGATCTGACAAATATGCAAAGTTGTGGTTGCACATGTAAGGTTATATGATTCAATAAGCTCTATAGAGCATTCAAACACACAGCAATCTGCTCAGACCTGCAAACGAGTCGTTGCTACAGAGACGCCTCAGGTCCACCTGCGTCTCACAGAGGAACCAGGCATCATAGCGCTCCCACTCTGTCCTGTTCTGCCGTCCCCTGCAGATCGAGTGCCTCCTCGGGGAATCACACCCCTCACACATCTGCACCTCAGAGCCAGCGGCTGAGACACACCCAGGCCCTGGTCCGTCTGCACAGGGGTCAGTGGTCACACAGTGGAAGTGAAGCTCTTCGGCTGGATCTGAAGAGACAGTGATGATGGCCTAGTTCTACATTGGTGCACTGGTCAAAGTTTTAAGCAATCATTAAGATTTAGCAGCAAGCCATTAAACAGTTAATTACACTTCCTAGTCTTTTACATTTACATTTACAGCATTTACCAGACGCCCTTATCCAGAGCGACTTACAATCAGTAGTTACAGGGACAGTCTCCCTGGAGCAACTTAGGGTTAAGTGTCTTGCTCAGGAACACAATGGTAGTGGGATTTGAACCTGGGTCTTCTGGTTCATAGGCGAGTGTGTTACCCACTAGGCTACTAGCACCTTTTACCGACATGGGGGATCACTACCATACATCTGCAAGACTCTTGTGTTTGGTATCTACTTGCGTGATCTGCTGAGTGCTCTGAGAACAGATTGGTGGAAACAATACCTTTTCCAGCATGATGGACATAAGGCCAAAGTGAGAAATAAGTATCAAAACTTAGAAATTTGGGGTCCACGGCCAGGAAACTCCCCGGACCTTAATCCAATTGAGAACTTGTGGTCAGTCCTCAAACTTTGTGAAAACCAGTATTTGTGTCATTCTCTAAACCTTCGGCCACACATGGAACTAACAAAATTTGTCACATCCTCACAGACACAGATGAGGATATGGCGCCATCGGGTGGCCCAGAGGTGCCAGGATGTGACACATTTAAAGGCCTACTCCTCAACGACTAGACATGACATTATGCAGGTGTTTCAGTTGCGATAGTAACAGTAATAAACACCAGGAACCGAGCAACTGGGGATGTACGTGACAGTGTTTTGCTTGGTTCCGTTCCAAAGCCCAGGTAAATGGGGAAGGTTGCATCAGAAAGGGCATCCGGTGTGATTTTCAAAACTTCCTCTTGGATCATCGCCATGTTCTTTACTGTTTCAACCTATATTTGCTTCCTGCTGAAAATCAAGTAGAATCATCAAAAACCACTGAGGTTTCTAGGGTGTTAGTAGCCTAGTGGGTAACACAATCACCTATGAAACAAAAGACCGCAAAGTCACCCATTCAAACCACACTTACAACCATTGTGTCCCTGAGCAAGAGTGTCTCTAGTGTCTCTGTAACTACTGATTGTAGGTTGCGCTGGATAAGTGCGTCCGAAATACCTGTAAATGCTAAAATAAAAAAAACAGGTGCATTTGTAAGTGTGGTTCTACATTGTATTGTGGCCCTGTGAGGAACAGTGTCACATCATTTTTAGATTTTAAGAACAGCAATGAACTCGCGGTGACCTGTGCACAAGGCCCAGCACTGTCAGGGTACTCACCTCTGTAGTTGAAGAACTCCGGGAGGCAAACAATGAAGGCCAAGATGAGGAGGATGAAGAGTTTTGTTAAAATGGCACTTGACATGATGACACCACGAGGACGCTGCAGCAAACTGTCATGCTTTCAGTTCTCCCTCCCACTGTGCTGTTTCAGCTGAGCACAGCACTTCCTGTACGACTTCCTGCTTCATTTACCAGTTAGAGTAAAAAATGTGCGAGAGACAGACAGAGAAAGATGGTTATCAGATTACAGGAAGTTCAGGTCTGATACAGGTTCAGAGCATTTTGCAAAACGTCATGACAGACATAGCCACATCATATCTAAAGCAGGGCTTGACAACACACTTATTAACCATATTTCTTTCAAATGTATTGAATCAATTCAATAAAACATACATACATGAAAAATTCCATTCAAACAAACACTCCAAAAAATCACTTTATAATACCACGTCTGATTCAATTTAAGAAACCACTCTCCTGAGGTTTACAACATCTTTAATACCCCATGGCCTCAAAAAAGAATACAAAAAAGGAGAGCAATTTCCACATCTGGTATCCCAGCAAAAAAGGGACCCCCTTGGCATGTCCCCAAGTCACTTAAGGGTGTCCACTGGTAGTGCTGCTAACATTAACAAAATAAAACGGTGAAAAAGAAAAAACAAATCCACAGAAAAATTAATAATAAAGAACATCCTACAGAGGAGATCATACAGAGACATCAAACATCGTTCAAATAAACAAATATAATATTTAAATAAGGAAAGCAACCACAATTACAATTCAATAAATAAACACCAAAAGCAAGAAACTCAAAAGATTTACAATTTTCAATGGTTTTCAATGTGGAGTCACTGCCTGCTCTAACAGACAAAACGGGGCCTGCCACCTCAAGCTGGCCTCTTCGTAGAACAAGTTAGTGACATCCTTCTCCATCCGAAAAGCATCCTGCCCTCCACGGAGGAGAGTGGTCCTTGCATCCAAGAGCATTTGCCGCACTGTGAGGTGTGGAGTTCAGTTTAAATTTTTCTTTCTGATGAATGTTACGATGTGAATAGTAACTTTTAAGTTAACAAAGAGTGGAGAGAAAGAGTGGAAGGTAGTGAAAAGGGTAGGTGCTGAAAATGCTCTAATACCTATAAACTTTATATACTACCAACATACATTTGAAAGTCAAAGCGTTTAGGTTTTGAGTCAGAATCACAGAATAATTTGTGCATCTAAGACAGACAGTAAAGCAGACAAACGCCATATAAACACTTGAACTAATTTGACTACTAATCTGACATGTTCTTTAAAGCATAAGTCATATGTTTCCACTTACAGAATCACCAATCACACACATAAAACTGTAAATTTACATCAACCAGGAATAAACTGGATTTTATGATCAATAAGACCACTTTCATATTCAGCTTGTGGAGAAAAAAATGAACCACAAACAAACAGCAGCTGCTTAAAATGATAAATAATCTGGAAATACAGTATCATTAAACCCCCACACATCTCCAAAGTGGTGATATAGCTGCTCACAATGCTCTCTATGGACACTCTATGGAATCCAGTAATGGAGGGTGGTGCTCACAGTGCACTCTCTAGTCTATGGATCCAGTAATGGAGGGTGGTGCTCACAGTGCACTCTCTAGTCTATGGATCCAGTAATGGAGGGTGGTGCTCACAGTGCACTCTCTAGTCTATGGATCCAGTAATGGAGGGTGGTGGTCCCAGTACTCACTACAGTCCCTCTATAGAATACAGTGAATATGAGATCCAGTAACGGAGGGTGGTGATGTAGATGATCACAGTGCTCTCTACAGTCCCTCTATAGAACTGATAATAACAAAAGACGATTTGCAAGGCATTAACAAAAATAAATACATAAAAAAAAAACACAGAATCCAGGGGCACATAGTGGTAGCGTATGAATAAAAAAGAACAACACCGAGACTTAATACAATTTCATACACGTGGAAAAGACCTTGTTGTTTTATGCCAGCAGAAATGCAATCTTTATTTATTTATTTATTTATTTAATTTAATTTCATTTCATTTCTCATGAAACGGGACACCAGGACGCTACTGCGCATGTGTCGAACAATAAACGCAAAAACCAGGCCGATGCCAACAATCCACACGGTCAAAAACCGAATTTCCAGCTCGTCTCTGCGTATAAAACTCTCCTCTCCGCGCTGGATCCGTTCGCAGCAGATCGAAGCGCGTTTGTCTTTTCCGCGTTTACCTCAAACATGGAAAGACGAAAGATGAAGACTGTGACTCGGAGATCCCGTCTGGCTCGTTGGTCTAGGGGTATGATTCTCGCTTAGGGTGCGAGAGGTCCCGGGTTCAAATCCCGGACGAGCCCACTGTTTTTTCATGATGAAAAAAACAGTATCTTCATGATGAAGACATTTTTCTTCGGGGATTTTTTTTTTTTTACAGAACAAAACGGAAATATTATTATTATATTATTATATCTATTATTAACCCTTAAGAACTCATTTGTGATCTGCTGGCAGCACATAGCATCCATATTAAGAATATAAGGGCCACAAGAAGAAAGCAGGTATGCATATATTTGTGGTTATATATGTATATTTATTAATTATTATAAAATGTTTGCATATGTACAGATTCACAGCTTGGTACAATAACATAATGTTGCTTTCCTCTGGAACTGCGAATATATAAATTTCTTTATAAAGACAGAATTCTTTAAGGAAATGTATTATAGTCACACAAGTAAAAAATAGAAATCATGCAAATTATATAAAAATATATATTAAACACCCATTCAGTCTAAATGCTTTATAAAAAAATATAAATTACAGTTTGCAACGTTTCAACTGCGTTATCATTTTGTAAGGTTCTGTTTTATAGTTGTTTGCCAATTTCTCTTGGAAAAACTTTGGTCTCTGTTAAAAAGCCCCTGGAGATGGTTTCTAAAATAACTTCTAAAGTGCACATCATCTGTCCTTTGTGCAAATGTTTCACCTCTGAGAAGTACTTTAAGCACACTCACTTAAAAAAAGGAATATTAAAGGTATTTTCTCCCAGAACGTCTACAAATTTTACAAATGTCTTAAATACAAAAGTTAATAGCACAGCAACTTATCACACCATTTAATTTCATTTGCTCATGATAATGCCCTTAAGTGTTTCACATTTTGTAATGTAAGAAAGACAGAAAGAGCCCACTAGCCCTTCAGGTCACTGGTAAAACCACAACACTTGGTGTAATACCTTAATAAATAATTACAGCAAAATGTTCACGAACGTAGTTATTCTGAACGAACAGGCTGATTTTGTTTGAGCAGCTTCTTCCCCCCATCCTGCGCTTAAACTGGAATGGAACTAGGTAGCTCGGCTTGAATGGAAGATCTGAACGGTACTTCAAACGGACGCGCCACTGCAGGTAAGAGACACACACACACAACATGGTACGTAATTACTGGGTGGACGTCGGTGCGTACACTAATGTTCACATTGAGTGGGTTTTAAACCAGTCAACTCTTCTGCTAAGGAATGGCCGGGGGGGGGGAAGAACGAGGAGGAGAGAGGGAGGAGTGACCTCCCGGCTTCGACCAGGCCCTCTTCTGAACGTGGCTCGTGCCTCACACCAGCAGGTGGCGCTTCCGGTGCAGGGCCAGGTGGTCCGAGCGGGAGAAGCTGCGCTCGCAGTCGGGGCACTGGAAGGGCTTGATCCCCGTGTGCTTGCGGAAGTGTCGGGTCAGCTCGTCTGAACGGGCGAACTTCCACGTGCAGCCCTCCCACATGCACTTGTAGGGCTTCTCTCCTGCGGGGAGGGGGACAGCAGTGTTGCAGCAGCAGGCGTGAGATGGACAAGGGTGCCTGTGTGTGTGTGTGTGTGTGTGTGTGTGTGAGCGCAGTCGCACATGGCCACCTGTGTGAGTCCGCCGGTGAGCCTTCAGGTGAGAGCTTTTGGTGTAGACCTTGTTGCAGCTGGGAAAGTCGCAGCGGTGAATGCGCCGCTTCTTCATGGCATCCGGCGAGTCCAAGAGGCAGGGCTTCACCGGGGACATTATCACCGACGCCGGGCTCCTGCTGTGACAGACAGAGAGAAAGAGGAGCGCCTGCTAAGTCTTTAAAGGAGTTTTAAAGAAGTGGAATGCTGACCGACAACCACACCCCCTTTCTGTTCCTGCCACACCCCTCGCCACACTCTGTAATTAAACACTTCCTGCATCCTACTCGTCCTCGCGACACAAGACTACCATTTCCTAACTATGTCTGAAGGGGAGGCATTTTTTCACGCCACACCCTGAGACTGAGCTAAATGGACGCTTCAACTTCCTGCTCTCTTCTCCACCGCCCTTCCTCGCATGAACAAAGTTCTCAGTCACACTGAGGTGTCACCAAAACAACTGTCTGAGAACACGGACGAGAACAAAAAGTGTACAAGCTGTGCGCCATGTCATCCTGCGCACGGAGACAAGCTGCCTGCAGCATTCTGGGAAATCGTACGATCTCATGCACTGTCACACAGTTAACTGATTAATTTGTTATGCTGTGTATGTTTTTTGCCATTGCGTGTGTGTACAATTACATTTACATTTCCAGCATTTATCAGGCGCCCTTATCCAGAGCGCCTTACAATCAGTAGTTACAGGGACAGTCCCCCTGGAGACACTCAGGGTTAAGTGTCTTGCTCAGGGACACAATGGTAGTAAGTGGGATTTGAACCCGGGTCTTCTGGTTCATAGGCGAGTGTGTTACCCACTAGGCTACTACCACCCTACATACACATCCCCACACCCCTAAAATTCCATCTCGTACACAAACGGTTTCAGACAGAACAAAACCGCACAGACGCATGCATAGAACACACACACGAAGATCCCATTAGCATTTCACATTAAGATTTGTAACGAACTGTCAGTGATCTGTGTGTGTGTGTGTGTGTGTGTGTGCTCTTGCTCATACCCGTGCGCGTTCTCAGAGTGCGGCTCTGCCTTGACTGGTTTAAGCAGCTTCTGTGCACCTTCTGATACGTCAGGACTCTTGACCACCACTGGGAGGACGAAGAGGGCAATCGTCACATCATGTCACACGACCTAGCGGCCGATGGCCGAGTGTGTGCTCGTGTGCTCACCGCGGCTGTGTGAATGGCTGTCCCTTCGACCGGCGCTGTCGGGTGTAACTGGCGGCAGCATGATGGGGGAGGACGGTATGAGCATGGGCACCACCACCGGGATCATGCCGGCAGGCATCATGGGGGACATCGCTATCGGCATGACGATCGCCGGGGACTGTGGCGATCTGCAGCCCGACCCGGAGACGGAGCAAGCGGGCGTGAGCGGGCTGGCGTAGGACAGGGGGGAGCTGCGAGAGGAGGGCGGAGAGGAGGGGCCGGTGGAGGTAGACGAGGGTCGCTTGGTCAGGGAGAGGTCCACAGGCTCCAGCTGGGCGGACGAGGGGGGCTCATGCTCCGGCTGCGCGGGGTACCCCTGCAAGGGGTAGTGGCTGGGGTACTGGTGGTTTTGGTAAGGTAATGAAGCCACCGAGTATTGGGGTGGGTAGAGTTGGGCAGTGGCGCCGGCAAAATGAGGAGGGGCGATCTGCAGGACCGAGGGGTACGGGTGACAGACCGGCTAGGAGAAGCAGAGAGAGAGAGAAAAATGACGTGGTCACACACTCCAAACACACCCTTCTGCATCAAAGGCCTCAGAAAGTCAGATCTTTCCAGATCTGTGTAATCAGCGGAAAAAATGATCTCTGGTCAGAATTAGTGACAGCAGGAACGAGCACTGTGTGATCTCACTTCTCAAGGAATTTAGAGGGACACTCACTGTCTTCATGTCTTTCAAAGGATAATCACACATGAGCATGGCTGGGTCCGGAGGAATCCTGGAAAAGACGGGATTGCATTAGGGCACCTTGCACAACATACCAGAGGCTTCAGGATCTGAACGGCAAAATGAATGTTACTTTATTATAAATTAACACTTAACATTAAACAACTGACTTGTTGCATCATTTACCGGGTGGGGGAGGGGTCTTTTTTTAATCAAACATTCACTCATGTTCACAGGGGTCTAAGGGTGCAGAAACTCATTTCATGTGCATGCAGACACAGGTTTGTTAACCAGGAGAAAATTTATAGCTCTCCTCCATTGGTTTGTGGTCCTGTACTCCATTTGCATGAGTCAAGTTTCAGTTTTGATGTGGAAGATTTTTATGACTAACATTTACAAAAACAAATTCCCAATTAAACTCCGGGACAATATGCAAGAGAACTATTCTGAATACAATACGTTTTATGTACTGCAGCTTATATATAAATGGGGCAGTGGTGGCCTAGTGGTTAAGGAAGCGGCCCCGTAATCAGAAGGTTGCTGGTTCGAATCCCGATCTGCCAAGGTGCCACTGTGCTGTGCTGCTGTGTGACAATCACTTCACTTTCACTTTAATAAATTACTGAATATATCTCTATTTAAAATCTCTATTTCAAGTTTAAAAAGTATTTTTGTGCTGTCATCATACCTTAATTCGGTGTTTTTGCTCAGCAAGTTGAAACGCATGACTTTGTGTTGAAATGACTATGAATCGGATATGTATCGTAGAGCTGTTATTATGCCATTTGCAGCAATTTGGGGTACAGAAATAACCTCTGACAACAATGCCGCCGTTCACTTTTACACACTGTGCGCTTAGTACGAGGAGCTCAGAGGAAACCATGGAGTCACACTGACGACCTGCAGGGCAGAACGGGAAACTGCGCCTGCTGAGCAAGGTTGGGCGGTGACAGGCAGGGCGTGTCTGCCTGCTACTGTCGCCAGGGCACAAAGCCCAAAAACACGACCACTCCCTTTACTGTTCACACACACACACACACACACACACACGTACACGCACACACACACACGCATACTCTGACAGAGAGCAAGACGAGTGTTATTGTAGTGCAAGTTCACCCACCGGTCAGTGTTTATCAGGAAACACACACATATGCACGAACGTGCACAGAGGTTGAGCAACACCTTGTGAGGAGGGAATTTCATACTGAAACAAAAACGCTCACCACACAGCCACACCCTTCAGACCACGGAAATGAGCCTGAATTGCTCACATTGAGTTAGAAAAATCTCATTTTTAATTGGATTATACGCAACAAGACGCAATGTGAATAATCTGGAAGTTTGTAGGGTTAATAACTCAAATCGCTCATATTTCAACCATGTACCTGCAAGTCAGTATTTTAAATACAAACATTTATCTCTATACAAAGGATATTAACATAAAACATTATGATAACAATTGTGATAATCACTCCTTATCAAATCACTCCTTTTTATCAACAACTACAATTTTTGTTTAAGTCAAAATGGGCTATAAATTTTTGTCTTGGTTACAAACTAGTATCTGACCCCTAAAGATCATCAACATGGATGAGGTGTAGAAATCATCAATTACGGCTATCAGGGATGATGTTGTAGGAGCTTTCAGAATGGGTAATAACCCTTCATTACATTATTATGTACATGATTATATCTTAGTTAAAAAATGCTGAAATGTACTTGGTTGTAAAAAGGTTGACAAAGACAGTCATTATTTCAGTAAACCTACAATATCTGCTCTTAAGTGGCAGTCTAAACTTTGAAAGGTTCCTCCTGGCATATATGTAGGGGCCAAATGTTTAAATAAACATATTTAGGTAGATTGGTCTCAGACATGCAGTGGTGTGTGTTGTTCTGTAATTGATGTGAAATAGTGGGTCCAGAAAATCACTACAACAGATTGGTAGCCCGTTAATTCCCACCTCTGGGTGGTTTATCAGCACTCAAAGCCTCATTTATTTCATATTTACCTCCATCTTCCACCCTTTGCTCATTTGGCTTGTAAACGTGACATTTTCTACAAAGACAAATAGCACTGGCAAGAATACCATGTACTAGCTAATGTAGTAATAGTGTGGTAATAGCGACTTGTAGTAATAACTCCTTTGTATTGGGTATTGAGACCTATATTTAACCCTGAAACCAAACCTCCTATGACACCTCAAGACAGCTCACCCAAACCAGAGATGAAAGTGACTAAGACTTGAAGACCAACAGGACTGCACTTGTCTTGCTTTTCATTCAATGCATTTTGGCCCAAAACACTGACCATCAGGAGCCAAGTTCATCCCCTCAGCCATCAAATTTCATAGCTCAGATCAGCTCAACCAAAACACATGTATCCATCCATCCATCATGGGCTGCACTCCATGCACCCCATGAATTTGCAGCCACACGTCCACCACCAGCAGCCCCACGTTGTTCCCTGATGTTTGAACAATGCCCTTCAGCTGATGTATGAAGGCGTCAGAGCCAAACTCAGCCCTATTACAGTTAGGCAGTCGTTTTTATTGAGACTCTTCATCACCTCATCCTGATTTCTGTAACCTTATGTCACGCTGGTTTGAACGATGGCTGGACATGACGAAGAAGAAGGACGCATACGCACGAAATTAATACAGGATGAACAGGACAGGGAAGACATCCAGTAACAATGATTTGATGGCGAACAGACATGATCAGGGCAGCTTTTTACAATCAGACCAGGTGAAAACAATCAGGAAACATTAACACAGGACCAACACGAAACTCTGGTCTGGAGTAATACCTTCTGGACCGGATCATGACACCTTAAGTATTTGTCACGTTCTGAACATTTCCTGGTTCTCCGGTTCTGTGTTATTTGTCATTTTACATGTGTTTGGTGCCCCATGTTTGCCAGCACGCCTTCCTCATAGTATCCCAACGTACTCAAGTCAAGTAAAAAAAGTGCTGAACAGGAATAGAATATTCCACGAATTTTATTCACTCTGACCCCTGTCACTCATTTACTGCAGATCTGCTGCAGCCAGAGATCTTTTTTTTATATTTCGCCCTTAAAGCTCGGCTGCTGATAACATCATCATGTTGATCCAGGAGAACAGGCCTACAGGAGGGTGGAGTGTGTGTGTGTGTGTGTGTGCTGCTCTCCACCCCCCCCATAAGCAGCCTCCCTTAAGAGGCTCCAAACAGGAAAAGAGGCTGCATGTGCCAAGTGGAATGTCTGACGCAAGCCTCAGCCTTGAGACAAAAACTCAGGAAACTGGAAGAGAGAGCGAGCGAGCGAGAGCGAGACCCGGGTTCCCTGTCAGCACCGGGCACCGGGTTCAACTCTAAAATGCGTCCTCGTTCCAGAGTGCCGGAGGAACGATCTGATCTACTATATCCACAGTGGACTTCCCACACGGCCAGCAAACATCTCTCACCCTCCAACTGGCCGAAAAAGTGCAAAGCACAGCCTGCACCAGGCAACAACAAGGTTCTGCGATCAATTAATACATCATGAGTCTCTCTCTCTCTCACACACACACACACACACACGTACACAGAGCAAAGACCAAGTGTGTATGTTCTGAGGCTGATGGTACGAAATACAGCATCCTCCATTCCTCCGAAACTTAGATTAATAATTCATGTCTGTTATTAACTGTCATAACTGCTACAAAAAGAGACAGACCTGTCAAATTCATCTCAGTTTATGTACGTTTAGTCTCTTTTATAACAATCAAATTAAGCTTGTTTTTATTCCTCATTGATCAAAGTCGGTTTTCAATCATTTAAATGTGATCTTATATAAAATAAATGTATCCTTTTTACGAACGACTTATTATAAATTAATAATAGTAACAATAGGAGCTCATTAGATTTGACATAAAATGACTTAATCATCACTGCTCGAAACGTCCATCAACTCGTCCACGCGTTCAACACTCACCCCACCCGACGTTCAAACACGCTCTCGAGCCGCCCGTGACGGATTCCCACGGAGCGAGAGCGGCGCGCGAGGACCGTCCACGGAGAACACGGCGGCGCGCGGCGGCGGCGGCGCGCGTCATATGATCAGAGGTGGGCGGGGCTGAGAGAGGGAGGAGGAACGGTGCGTGCGTGTGCGTGTGTGTGTGTGCGTGTTCTTATTTACTGTATTTCATTCAGTTGTAACTGTCAGCAGGACTACGATACGAAATAATACAAATTTTAACAACAAAACAGCACACGGTGACACAACGAAACGTGTCCTCTGCATTTAACCATCACCCTTGGTGAGCAGTGGGCAGCCATGACAGTGTGTGGGGACAGTGGCACCTTGGCGGCTCGGTATTCGAACCTTCTGATTACGGGGATGCCTCCTTAACTGCTAGGCCACCACTGCGCCAAGGTATGTGTCTGTTTTTATCAGCTCACCTGAAAAAATGTCCTCCGCAGGTGAGTGCAAGTCCGTCATGTGCTTCAAGATCCTATCAGAGGCTGTGGCGCCCCCTTCCAGCCCCATTCCTCTTCTGCAGTGAAGTGAAAGTCATTTAAACCACAGCGCAGCAGCCAGTGCGCACAGTGAAACCAGCGCCACTGCTGAGAGGGCCAGTGGTGGCCTCGTAATCCCGATCCACTACTGAGGTGCCTCTGAGCACCATCCCCACACACTGCTCCCCGGGCGCCTGTCATGGCTGCTCACGAAGGGGGATGGTTAAAAGCAGTGAAGCAGTCACTTCACCTCACTTCACTTCTTCACTTTCTTCTCTGCTCAGTGGCACCTTGGCTGGTTGGCAACCTCCCGATTACGGGTCTGTTTCTGACCCGCTAGACCGGCTACGGCAGGCGAGACTCGAACAAGATCCCTCACCGTGCGGTGGAGTCGGGGTCAGGAAACAGTGTGGAGTCGGGGTGACCTTGTGACCTGGTGAACGTGCAAGAATTGTTCCACATGACATTTACATGAAGACACAGAGGCATTCAGATGAAGGGGAAACACACACAAACACACATTTGAGCTCAATGCCAAAAGGTGTGTAAATTACTGGAAACCTGCCATAACCTGTTTTCCTGTGTGTGTGTGTGTGTGTGTGTGTGTGTGTGTGTGTGTGTGCACATTCTAATTCACTTCTATACCAGTTGAGAGTGAAACTGCACAGTACTTGTGATGTCATTACTCCATCATTATTATTATTTTTGGTTTGGGTTCTACCAGTTATAGGTATAGCTGGCGGGTAGGCGGGGCTTCTGGCGGGCGTCGCCCCTGCCTGGTCCAATTTCTGGGTCGGTTTGATTGTTGGGCTGTACACACACAAACACACAACAAGAACTCTGACCATGACACACAGTACAACCGCGAGCTTCATAAAGTTCATATTTCTTCGGGAATTACAATTCATCATCCAGGGAATTGCCAAAATCAGTCTGAATAACTTTGAAGGACTTTTCATAAATCCACTTCACTGATGGCTTCGGTTTGACTTTGATGGTGAGATCTAGTTTGTAATTGTATATGAACTGCACTGTGACAGCCGTGCTGTGTATAGGCCAGAATCTTAATGCCAGAAGATATGAATTCCAGCAGCGTCGGGCTCCACCTAATGCCTTAGTGGCAACGGATTTCTGCCACGAGCCAAACAGCGTACTCAGAATAAAAACGGCTTCTGGACAACAGTGTATGAAGTTGCACACATGGACATCAGGAAAGCCACCAGCATTGTGAAGGACTCTACACACCCCTCACACGCACTCTTCACCCTCCTGCCATCCGGAAAAAGGTACGAAGCGTTCGGGCCCTCACTGACAGACTCTGAAACAGCTTCGTCCCACAGACCCCTGAACGCTCAGGGACTTTCCACTCTGGACACACACACACAGTACATAACTTTGTTTAAATGTTACATGGAGCACCAGGTTCAACTTGAACTTGAACTTGAATTAACATTTATATCTAAAGCCTACAGCATCAAAGATGGATTCTGGTTCCACATCATTTCTTACTCTGTGCTTTAATTTGTTAAGTTCATGCCAAGTAAATAGCAAATGTTCCCAACACTTGTCTTGTTGGTGTTTTTCAAAAGAACATTTCTCAGATGATCAATTTCTCAAGACATCATGACAGTAAGAGGATGAATTCTTTATTTATGTGTGTGTCTTGGTCCTCTGAAGATCCATCCAACCAGCCATTCATCGGCGCATCTGTGTCGTTTCAGGATTTTGCCTGTTATGTTGAGCTGCCGCCAACATCTACATTCGAAACATCGGTTTCCTTATCTGCACGAACCTCTAACACTGCTGTCTCCACTTTCAGATAAGCTGGAAGTGCACACTCCGATCTGGCAACACGAGATTTAACGAGAGGAAGGGGGACCATGGAGTTCCGGGATGATTCCAGAATGAACCAAGACAGTGTCGATGCTCACTGTGCAGACAATTCTCTTCTCAGGATCTGCTGTTTGAAGTCGCATTTTGGGGGAATGGCACAGACCAACCAGCTTTACAGTGGTGTGGGCCAGAGCATACAGCCAATTAATAATCTTTTACCCATAAACCATTATTACTAAAAACACCAGAAACTCTACATCACTTGCAAAACCTGCATGATAGAATATAGAATGAAAAATCAGAATCAGCATTAGGATGGTCGGCTAGATGGTTACAATAAATGAACGGATATTGAATAAAAGTAAACATTTAGACAACTTCACACAGGAAAAACACAGTAATCAATCATGCACTTAAGCGCAAAGGCTCATTCAAAGCCTTCAGGATTGGACAGATACTTTTTACCAAGGTGGAACAGCCCTAAGGCCAGAGACACGCCTATAACGCCTCTACTGTATCACATCCACCCTGAAGATCATCAACACGAATGAACAGCAGCATTTTTTTGGTTTAATTCTGGTTATTATTTAACCAAACCAACAAGCATGCTGCATATTCGAGTGGCAGAAAAACAGAGAGGGATTTTACAGCACCGGTGGTGAAGGCAACTGCAGGCCTGAGCTGTAAGCGAGTTCATGGAAACAAGCCCACTTACCACTTTGCGGGCTTTACTGAAATATGTTGATGCCGATCGAGCCGCTGCATCAGGGGCTGTGCGGCTGCACCGTTTCATTCACGTGTCCACTGCCTTTCATTTAGTAATTGGAGAAGATGGACTTTCGTTCACACGCTTGGCCACCGACGATAGATCTATGTGTTAGAAATCTCAGGTTTTTGTGATGTGATAAACTTATATAGGTGGTAAATGTCTGTCCCAAACAAGCGTGGAATAATGTTCACTTTAAGTCTCCTGGTTTGAAAAGAAACACAAATCAACAGGAATAAAAGTGGAAGTTTCGTGAGAAGTTTAGAATGGTGTTGCATGCTGCATGACATGCTGAGGTCATGTGGAATAAATGCAGCACCTTCGCAGCACGGAGAGCTTTACACCGCAATTATGGCCCTGCAATGAGTTACTAATTAATGACACGATTGTTTCCTGAATACCTGTGGGCCCAGATCCAGATCCAGATCTATTCCTCAGCAACATGTATACACACACACACAAAGCTACATAATATGGACCTGGAAATAAGAGGAGAACATGGAAGTATAAACTCCACTTTTATGTAATCTTTTATGTACCAAATGCTGAATACATCGGATTCAGCACGTGACAATATGAGGACACACATGCATCCGACCTACAAGTGAAGACAACGGATGCAACTGCATAATGATTTTTTTACTACTACTCAAAGACCCTGAGCGCTTAGGCGGAGTACACACACACTTTCGCATTAACAGTCATCTACTTCCTGGAAGGCCCACATGTTTTACACTTGGGCGTGTCTCCTGTTGCAGTTCACCGAGGTCTCCGAGATCAGCTGGTCAGACCGATCTGATAACGGCGCATGAGACTGAAGAAGCATGAAGAAGAACGGGGACGTAGTGGCAAGAGACACGCGTAATGGTGCGAGTTAAGGAGATGTCATGGACATGGGTCCCGTCTCTCTGGACTGATCTCGCTTCCACGGCAGAAGGGGTGGGAAACTCACAGCTTTGAATAATTTCCATTTGACTCCATTTTAGAATTAGCTGACAGGATTCACTGAAAAATGACGACGACGGGAGGACTCAAATCTCCCTTTTCATCGAATTTACCTTCACTTCAGTACCTGAAGGACCTGTTACAATGTCCAACGTTGCACGTGTTCCTCCATGTTCCCTCCATGTAGATCAGGAAAAACTGGAGAAGCAGCATTTTGCTTACATGCAAATGAACGCTAAAACTCTTAACCGCATGTCATATCATGTTGTGTCATTTTCTGTCACCAACAGCGGTGCTGCATTCGTCTTTCTGCTGCTGTAGTACTGGCTAGACCTGTGACTTGTGAGCTAAACAGTATGTGAACACTCATAATTAATTCTTAAACATTTGTTGTGTATTTAAATAAAAAATGTTAGTCAAATATAAAACAGACCTTTTATTGGCATGTAACCTAATGCTTTAATGGATTCTGTTCTTTTTTTCCTTTATCATTTATTTGCGTAAAGTAAATCTGCATCTACCAGGATGATTCGGTAATCCTGGTCGTCTCCATCCCCTCTGCCTCTCTTCATTAGGACTCACAGCAGCTCACCTTCTGCCAACAATTCCCTTTCTCAACAGCTCTGACATCCGCCATTCAATTATCTCCATTTTATCTTATCCATTTAGTTTATTTTAGTTCAGCTCATTTGTTATAGTTTTCTCCACATTCATCACTTTAGAAGTTGAATGACATTTATCCTAATCTCACCTCTTGAAATGGTCATAATCCAGAGATGGCAATATACTATTAATCTAATCAAATCATGTTTATGCGTGTATGTATTTATAGCAAAGCAATCAAAATCCTGAGAAAGCGCTCATCTCTGATCTGAAGGTGATTGATGTGACCGTAATAAGTGATGTGGTAAACATGAGATGCGGTCTTCTTGTCCTTACTTGCTGTGTGCTCGATTGCAGTGTTGCAAGAGGATGGCACTCAGTAACAAATAATGTTCATATTAGGTTATGTAAGGCAGGCCTATGACCCTGTGTCATAACGGCAGTACTTGGACACTGAAACAAAAAGTCCAATCCTGCTCCTGTTGGACCTCCTGATTGAATATGTTTATAGGTCCTATACAGGTAGGTCTGGAGTAAAAACTTTAAGATTGACATTTAAGATTAAGATGGAGCTGTTTAGCTTCCTTTAAAATGATCTGGTCAATGTCATAAATATGGTCCACAGTTTTTTGGTACAGTAAAAGTTGAAACAGGAAAAATGAATGATCAGATGAGAGTACTCAAGTTGGAACATAAAACTGTCACTGGGTGAGTATGTCTCTTCAAGTGACACATAATGCAAATGAAATATTACAACCTCAAAATCATACACCACTAAATTGTAGTGATGCCATATAATGACAACAAAAAAACTTCATGTTTGATGAACACTGGAGACAATCACCACACAGAGAACAGTTACATAATGAAAGGATATAAAATGTGCTGTATTATATACGTATAATAACGGGAACACAGTAAATCGTTTAAAACAATTTGTGCAAGGAAAGATCACAGGTGCTATACAGTGTTTCATCATCGCATCTTCTGAAACAGAATTAAAGGCAGGATGCACAGATGCAAGACTGCACATACGCCCACACACACACACACACACACACACACACACACACACACACGCACACACTCACACAAATTTAAACAGCCTGTGTTACTGATTTCTAATCTTGGTGAATAACACTGCATTCAAATCACTAGACAAACAATCAGTTTTCAGTAATTTATGTTCATGTGGCTTTAGCTAAAATAGTTGTACATGACTAAAGAGACACACACACACACACACACACACACACACACGCACACATAGGTGCAAATGTCTGCCAAAGAGGCATGAGTTCCTCTGATCAGTGAGTTGAATCAGATAAATGCATGAAGGCCCAGAGCCCTGAATATTACAGGTTCCTCTGGTCACGTTTGCAGCTTTGGTCTGGGAGCCGACCCTGCTTCTCCTCTCCAGGGCCCATATCCGGTGGAATGCCAAGGCTCAGGAGCTGAGTCTGAAGCTGGGCTATGGTGGCCTGCAGGCAGGTGTTGTCCTCCTGCAGAGAGCAAACTTGCTTCTGAAGAACACTTTCACTCCTCACCAAAGTGGAGACTCGAGACTCAAGCCAGTGGATCTTTGCATGGGCCACCTGAGTGAGAAGGGCAGAGAGAGAAAGAGGCATTACATTTTAGGTTAGAAACTTGGATTATTGAATAATTTTTAACCGATGCAAACATTCTCATTTTCATATGAACACCAAACTGTCTGATGTTCACTCATTCTTCCAAAAAAAAAAAAAACTCAGAACCAAATGCAACATGAAAAGACATGAAAAAACAAAAACAGTTCTATTCTATTTTAGTTAAGGTGACCAGGAAGTAGCCATTCATATTGTATATTGTCAGTTTCACTTTCATGACATCCGATTACCTCCGTTCCCTTCTCACACCACAGTCCCCAAAATCTCACCAGCACTCAGGGCAAGATCCTTGACTTGATGCACCAAGATCATATATGCAAATCATATTTTCTTTTTTTTTTAGTTCCAGCCTTTTCTTCGGCTTGTTTTGTACCCATTCTATCACATTACATGACAAACTGGGTCTCAAACCTGCTTCCTACTTTAGTTTGGACACTGACTCATGGAAAAGGTGCCTGGTTATGGAAACATAATTATTTATGTAGACAGGTCAGCTATTCTATGGTAGCTAATGTAACTATTATTTAAGGCCCTTTTTTTATTTGTAAGTTCTAAATGCAGGATGCAAACATTTCCAATAATAATGATGGCTAGAACGTTATTAGCCCCAGAGAGCTGATAACTATTTAACACGCAATGAGAACAACTAAACACCATTCTGGTGAACACAAACAGCTGATGAAGTGATATTTCATTGAATCTGTGCTATAGAGATTCCGCAAGTTGCTAAATAATAAAATATGGACTGCAAAAGAGAAAACAAACGTCTAATTTCTGACAGCCGTCCTGCTCAGGCTTCTAATGTGAGGCCTTGGAAAGCTGTCCCTACAAACCATGTCCCCACTGTACCTTCTAAGGCCCATGGCACACTAGCAACGTTCCACCCATATTTGCCTACACTCATTTATCAGTAGACAGAGAAAAGATGAAATGAGACATAAGAGAAATGGAGCCTGGAATGTCACGTTGGAGTTAATGGATAACCGGAATAAATGCGATAACTGATGGACGTGGTTAGTACCTGCAGCTCTTCTAGCAGGTCGATGTTTTGCTGTCGCAGGCTGCCATTGGTCTTCTCCAGCTGTGCGGCTCGCTGGGATTCATTGAGGGTAGAGGGGTGATCAACTAACTCATCCTGTAGGACGTGGTACTCAACCTCATATGCCTGCAGCTGTTTACTGATGTCCATCTCAAACACCTGGTAGAAAGAGAGATAGAGGGGAAAAAAGGAGGTAGACAATAAGAGGCATGGACACTTGGAATAATTAGAGATGTTCAGTACAGCCTGAGGAAAAGTGACGGACAGTCAAACAAGTGAAGCTGAAGATGAGTGGGCGTGAGGGAGCTAGTTGAGACATGCTGAATGTCTCGGTGGAGGACATACATTTCAGACTACATGATACTCACAGGGAATCCGATTACAGTACGCCCTTTGTGAGAAACCACACCTGGGAACAGGGGGTATGAAAAGAAGGTTCTGTTCGAAACTTCTTCTCTCTAGCCTCGAGATATACATATATATACACACACACACACACTCTGACAAAGGACATCTATTTATATATTTGTGTGTGTGTGTGTGTGTGTAAATGTGTGTTTAAACCACAGTGGTTCATAAACACACATAAGCACAACAACAAAGAACCACCTTTTGGCTAAAACTTTGTCTGCCCATATATAAATAAGGTGCCTGCTGACACCAGGTCACTGCATCAGTCTTGAAAAAGGATTATGTTGGGATAAGTTATGCAGATATAAATGCAGTCAGCTCGAACTGCTTTGTTCAAGCTACGTTTAAGTTGTGTAGTTGCAGTCACACATTAACACAAATTTTACAACAAAAGCCCTCTCCATGAGCTGAGTCATTGGTTGGTGACAAAGCAGGACTTTGTCAATGTTTAAGCAATATACCAGACATAAAATACAATATATTTTTATGTATAATTATTTGTAATGGTCACGGGGGCAGTGGTTGGCCTAGCCAGTAAGTAAGCAGGCCCACACACTGCTCCCCGGGTGCCTGTCATGGCTGCCCACTGCTTACCAAGGCTGATGGTTAAACGCAGAGGACACATTTCATTGTGTCACCATGTGCTGTGCTTGCTGTATATCACAATGACAATCACTTCACTTATTCATTTCACCACTTTTAAGGTAAATGCAGAATTGAACAGTTACTTGGAATAATACATACATTTTAAGATTTTGAGTGTTCATTTATGTTCTTTGAATCATTTTAAATCCCTGAAAGCAATCTTCTGGCCTGTAATAAGTTTCTGAAATGCTGATATAATAATGAGATGAGATGGGCTCCTGCCATTTCATCCTTTGTTTATAAAAACACAATCTTCTGGGTGTCATATAATAAGAAATCAAAGACCAAAAAGGTCTGGGTTGTTCTCATAGATACAGATTACTATCAAATAGTCCTGCCGTTTGTATGGCAGGACAGTGAACCCACAAACTTACAAGCGACAAAACATATGGAAAAAAACAGGTACTATAGACTGGACGTTCATGTTTACTGACTGATCATTTACTGTGCAAGCTCAACCCAACCCGACCCCGATAGAATTCTAAAATAATAGAAACAGAGCCCAAACCAAAATTTACAGCTCTTCAGGGGCCTATCTTACACTTGTTTTTTACATTTTTTTATAAGCATTCATCCAGTCAAAACCAGCCCGACATCTGAGATGTTTTGACAGCAACATTCGGTGTGACAACAGATAAAGTTCTTAAAAAGTTCATCCGTACCCATGGCCAAGCTATTCCCTTTTTCTGAGAAATTAATTAATGCTTTAATATGCTCTTTCTTTAATATTGTTGAACCAGTATAACATGACAAATAATGGCTACCATTAATGGCAACCTGATTAAGGCATTCCTTTCTTATTACAAAATAATAAAAGAAAGCTCATCAGTATGCCAGTGTTTATTCTGAGTTTTGTTAAAACTTAAAATTTGTCTTAAAACAAAATGAAAGTGAAAGGTTTGGTGCAAAGAGAGCAAGAGTTGATTAATCAAGAGTCCCATTTCAAAAATGATAAGAGCACATTAAAGTCCAAGTAAATCACAGTATTTTTACTTTACATATTAAGTACATTTTAAGTACATAAAGAACTCTGAATTAAGTTAATATATTGTTCACTGAACAGAGTGCCACACCATCACCATGAATGCCTATATAATGGATCTTAATGATGGGACTTAATTAACAGTTTAACAAAACTGAAGAGTTGCCTTTGTATATATAACAAAGGCATATGGGGACTTTTCCTGGTGCACTTCCTTTGAAATTTGCCTAAACAGAGGGCATGGTTTCCTTTGAATTCACAGGCTTCGGACACACCCACATTCCTAATACCTGAGCGAGTGGTGCACAGCAGACAACAAAAAAGAAAAAAAAAAAGTTGACGTCATGATGTCATCAGTCAGACATCAAGCCTGGTCAAAGAGAGAAGCTGAATATGAGCATCAAAACATATGCACACCGAATATTTCTAATCAATTTGCAATGAAGGACTGTTTTGGTTACAAATTAATACACCATCTCTACACAACATACAGCAGAACAGCAGAGAGGAAGTCCATCCAGGAAATGTTCCAGTTATTTGGTTGTATGAATAAAAAAAATAGAGGTCTTCACACATTGAGACATACATACAAATGATCTGGCAAGATAAAATAAATTCAAAGACACAACAGTGTTGGGAAGGATTGTGCTCCATCCATTTGTCGGCAAAGGAAATTATTTACAAATCAAGCCCCTCCCTTCCCAGGTGATGGCAGGACAGGGTCTGACTGAACAGCAATTAAAAATAAGTATAATCAGAGAAAACATCCATACAGTTTCATGAAAGAGTAGCTAGGAGACACCACTTACTGACCAGTCTCAAGTAGAAAGTACGTTGATAATGTGTTTGTCTGTGTAAAATGTACAGTTGAGGGGAACTCGCTCATGCCGGCCCACAGAAAAGTATACACACCATTACATACCTAGGACCAATTTTAAATCATCTAGTGTGCATGCCTTTGAGTGGCAGGAGGAAAACCATGCCAAACACAGGGTATGACACAAAACTAGTGCATAAGTAAAACACATTAACTTTGAGGTGTGAGGCCATTCTGCTAACAACTGCACCAAAGAGTGGCCATCACAGAACTGACCGCATGCATAAACGATTACTGTATGAGGTACTGTGCTGGGCTCCAGCCCAACAGGGCCAAAGGCCCTATTGTAACTGCAAGGATTATTATTATTATCCTAGGTTTTCGGCATTTTGGAGGCCTTTCCAATTCTATGTCCATATATGCATGTTAACACCGTGGTATAGCGCGACTGACTGGTGGCTGAAAAATTACCACTTAGGTTGCTCACCCTCTGAGAGTGGAGGAAGGGTATCTGTCATGGGGATCAGATGGCTGCTGACAGTTTGAATGAATACTCCATTTGATAAAAAACATAATGCATGCATCCGGTCATGGCACTATAGGTGTGAGGGCTTGCAGCCATATTATATATTACAAAAAATATATATATAATCTCCAAAGGAATTGATATCATCAACGATAAAATGTAGGTGAAAAGTGACAGCAGGGTACAGAACAGACAAACATTTGAGTAATAAAGAGACTTGCTTAAATTTTAATTATGGTTCATATGCATGAGATGATTTGACCTATTTTACCTTGTGATAACCTGTCTGCTTCTGTAATTAGGTGTAACTGTCTAGTTAAACCACAGGACTACACACTTCATACGCCCGAGTGTGAGTGCATTTTATCCTCCTCTGCCACTAAATAACACTCACGCCCTGGGTGTGACAGGTGTGTACATGTTTCTCTACCTGATTTATTGTCTTCTCCATCTGCACCAGTCCAAGATTAGGAAGCGTAGTCTTAATGAAATCCACAATGGACTCCAGATTTTCGTGCTGCAGGATCAAAGGCTTGTGACTGCCAAGCAGGCTCAGAGCAACCTTAAAGATGACCTCAGATCCTTGCAAGAAAAGCATATCTGAAAGACAACAAAATCATCAAATAAACAGTAATTTACTGAGAGCCCATCAAGGGGAATAGCATTTAAATTTTTAATACAGAAATTGGGTCTAAAACACACAAACAGTATAAATGTACAGAAGTACATTTATACTCATGATTAAAAAAAAAAAATCTCTTAACATTCTTAATGCCAATGAAATCTGAGATCTGGGTGTGACAACAGGCAAGTGGAAGATGGCATTTCCATCACTTCATGTTAAGACAACCTTAACACAAGATGTGCAAGATGTAAGCAGAAAAGGCATGAAGCAGTGGTTGTTGAAAATCTGACTAAATATTGCAGGAATGGGGTGGTACCAGTACTACCATGAAGTGTGGCTGATTTGCATATTAAGACACCCATCAAAATAGGCACTCTTCACACAAACATTGCTAGTTCAATTTAATTTACATAAATTGACTTAAAGATGTATGTGTTGTTGTAACAGACAATGGTTAGAATAGATTCATTATTGCATTCATGTAGTAATCAAACAATGTAATCATGAATAAAGTTTAATTTTACATTATCATACGGTGCATGTTTGATATTCATAATTGTGTTATGTAAAAGAGAAAAACCACAAAAAACTAACAGTGATTCTTTTAGTGGCATGACCGGTCAAAGGTCAGACACCAATGATTTACTTGAAAACTAAATCCACTGTCCTAATGGTTCTCAAATACACATTAATTTTGCTGATATTTACATTTAATACTTTCAGCTCATGTACTAATGAGTTCTTGAGTCTTCAGAGTGTAAACTATTTCTTATTTGCTATACATACTATATATATATATATATATACACACACACACACACACACACACACACACACACACACACACACACACACACACACACACACACACACACACACACACACACGCCAAAAGGGCCTGACATAAATTTACCACAAATTAAGAGTACAAAAGGAGAAAACTCAGGACTGTGAAACAATTGTGTATCACAAATTGAATAGCTCGATTAGCGTCTCTATTTACTACTATCCAGTTCTTGATGAGCAACATTGAAGAACAAGAAGAATATCCAAAAAGGTGTATGTGTGTTTGTGAGACAGCATTCTTGAAATATAATACCAAACAATGCTCACCAAAAGTAGTGAGATCTACGAAACATTTGAAGGATTTCCAAAGAAGAGAAGCACAGAGTTGACAGAAAACCGTGATAGAGAGCAGATTTAAAAACATGACATCACTTATACTCCCAATCTTCCATTTATGTTTCTTGGCATTAAATATGAAGCATACAGTTATGCAAAAACCCTGATGAAAGCTGCAACAGCACCCCGGAGTCACATTCAGGTCACACTTGTGTATTTTAATAATAGTACATAATTCGCTGATTTCCTTGTACTCACCGAAGACTCTGGCTACAAACCCCAGTGGAAAGTGGGATGCAAATGCAGTGAGGAACCAGGGAGCAGCATAGAGACTGGGCCCGATCTCGTGCAGCTCCAGATGGCTGTACAATTCCCTGTGGTAGTCATGCAACAGCCGAGACAACTGGTACATCTGAATCTGAGACACACACAAAACAAAATATTAAGAAATGCATTGAATTGTTAAACATCCTCCACATTTTGGGCCTGCTCAGCACCTGGAGTATGATCATGTCAGGCCGGTACTGCTTTCGGAGGCCCATATCAAACATGAGGAACTTCAGCATGTTGAAGGCTTCCTCCTCACTCATGTGTAGGAGCAGCACACCCGCCACGAAGCTCAGACCCTGGCAGTAGCCCACTTCTGGGTCCAGCAGGGAGTAAGCCTTCAGGAGGTTATACAGAGAGAGTTGCCCTGCACCAAGTTGGGCAGAAAAATACGGGTGTGTCGGGAAAGTGCGTCCTGTAGAAGACAAATTCAGGAAAGAAAGAAAATCAAATAAATAATTAAAACGATTGAATTCTGTCATTGTATCCAACAACAACCTATAGTAAGACACGATTATATAAGGTCATGACTATGGAGGTACTGGGGTCTGAAAGCATGCGCTCTACCACTGAGCCACACTGGGTGTTGCGCTGTTGTGCTCAACACAAAATTTAAGTATGTAAAAACAAAATTTGAGACACAGTGTGAAGGTAAGATTATAACATTTGTTTTATTACTGCTCTCAGTAATGCACTAATGCTGACCCAGTCTGTATACACACACATGCTCACCCAGGTCTATAAGAATTGCATGCTGCTGAGAGGTGAGCTGTTTCAGGAGCTCCTTGTATGGTGTGTCGATACAGGGTGCTCGGCTGGGGACCTGTTGCCTCAGAAGGTACTGCTCTGACAGAAACTTCCAGATCTCTCCCCGGTGCTGACGTGGCACTCCTAAGTAAAATTTAAAATAATAAATTCACACACACACACACACACACACACACACACACACACACACACACACACACAAAAAGAGAACATTGGAGATGTTCATGTTGAAAGTTTTCATACAGATTTCCCAGGAGATTTTGTGTACAGGTCTGATGAAGGCAAGTGTACCACCACACACAGCCACAATGCATCACTGTGTACATCCCTAATGTATTTTGTATGATAGAGTTCATGAATGTGTTAAGAATATAATAATCTAAAGTGTGCAAAATTATTTCTAGTGTTTTTAAAACGTTTCACCCCTTCGTGGCAGCCGAGATGTACAAGGAACCTTATCTGGGAACACACCCTGTCCAACAGCTGAGTGGATCTTCTCTGTGTCAAATTTGATCTTCGCTCTCCCAGAAGTACCCAGCATGCTTTCCCACACCAGGGTGACATCCTTCAGACAGGGTGTGATCTCTTCATAGTCCAACTTCAGGCGCCGACTTTGCAAATCACTCTCAGATGCTGCGGATGTCACAAGTTGGACAGATGTAAGTTATATTTCCTCTTTTTATTTAAACAAGAGTTTTGTGGGTAAAATCCTGATGTTTGGCTGTAAATCAGTCACCTAAAAGAGGAAGGACTGCTAATAAAAAATACTTTACAAATAGAGGTAATAAACTGACCATTCCTGCCATTCAATTCCTTCAAAGAAACCTCAAATGAATTCCACCTAATCTGTTTTTAACATTTAGAAATAAATATTTCCAATGGTGACAATGCATCTTCATGATTCACTGATCAACTGGAAATACCAGAAACATACAGCAGATACAACACTTCACTTTTTATTTTGTTTGATAGTTGTTCTTTTTTCTGCACTTGGCGCTCAGGAATTGCTGCAGGGCGGAAGAAAGGTGCCAACCCGATCAGGCACGGCACACCCAATTCTTTCACAACCAGCAGGACGGCCAAGGTGCATATGGGGTTTGGCAGCAGTCCCGTTTATGCTCTGTTTCCTAGCTGCTGTTCCTTGGAAGCAGCCTGCCTGCTGTTTGGTGTGGCGCATGTTCGAATCTTCTGCCTGCAACTCCTGGCGAGTGCCTGGCAAGGGAAAGCTGCTCTGCATGAATCACATCTGTAATATTGTATATGGGGCTGGTCTGACTCATTGTGTTCAAATTGCAGTTTATATTAAGGATTAATGACTCAGGTCAGCCAGGATTTTACACTCATATTTCTATATGTCTCATAATGTTTTTGATAATATGTGATACTTAAAATACTGAAATGTTAAGCAATAATATATTTGAGGTCATATAAATTGGATCAGCAAAAATATGCCATTCAGCAACAGCTGGTCATGCGAACAGACATGTTTGACTCATCAATTGCAATAGAAAGAGAAAAATTGTAATGGAATGTTAATTGTTTCTAACAAGGCAATTACAGTATATTAAGGTGACAATTCTAAATAAAGAGAAGTGTTGTCAGAGTGACAGCACTGAGAGATATTTCTACTCCCAGAATTGCAAGGTTGGAACAAACTGTGGTTAGCAGTCACATGCATTTACTCTGTGCATGAAAACAAAAATGGATGCAGCTTACCCTAAAAAGATTTACATCTTTGTGAAATTCAAACGTGCTCAAACACGATTAGTATTCACTTATTTGAGACGCTTTGTACACATGGAATTCAAATATATTGCAACATTTTCTGCCTTCTTACTTAAGATAATTTGATGGTGGATGTCTGGACTTGAGGATAGATAGAGCTTTTTAGGTACAGAGGTGGCAAAAACACTGCGTAGGGGTATGTATGTGTATATTCAGTTTTTTGGGCAGCATTTTGATTTGTTTTCAGTACATTCTTCATAAAGAGAACAAGGCACAGGCTATTTTCTTGTTTTTATCTGCCATGGTAGTTTGTACGGCAGTTTGTAAGAAATGGCATGTGGTGGAACAGAGCATATAGCCTGCATTTGTGCAATTTGCTTGAGATAAGTTATATGCCCTACTGGGACTGGGCGGCTTGTAATGAGCTCTGTTTGTATTTTACTTTTACTTTTCAAGTGTGTGACCTACGTATATTGTTTCATGTCTGAACATATAGTGTCCTTCAACCAGTCATAGTAAGATTGAAATACCGGAAGTTAATAAATGGCCAGTAAGATGGGAATCCCAGCATCTGTGTAAGTGGTTGAACAGGCTCACCTGTCCATTCATTGGACTTTTCTGGAACAATTTCAAAATGAATTGCAAATGGACCATGATCCATTTTTAAATGTCCTGCAGCTAAAAAGATATGATGAAACATGGCAGACACATAAAAGTATTGTAATGTAATGTAATTTTAGCACAAGGTTATGGTCAATGATACAGCTTCAAAAGCAAGCAGAACCAAAGAAAGCTTCAGTGTGGTGGATTTGGGTGGAATGCAAAAACGGCAAAAAAAAAAAAAAAAATCCATAGTCGGATACTTGTAGGAAGCCCATGATGTGACAAATGTTTTAAACTCAAAAAGGAGGGGGTTGGGCAATACCTGTATTTGGCGGAGGGGTGGCCCACCTGAAAAAAGTTTGGACACCCATGCTTTAGATCAAACTGGGTCAACCTGTGGTTTCTCACATAGAGGTAAAGATTCGGGCTGAACTGGCTGCATGCCATGATTGACACTTCACCATAACTAAAATCTACTTTTCCATACAGTGTGGGAAATTACCCTGCAATTTTTGGTTCTCTCTCTCCATCCTCAGCAACAGTATTTGCTGCAGAATGGCTTTTTTCCAGAGGTCTCGCAGTTCTGTGCCACACCGTTTCCTCTTCTCTTCAGGAACGGCTCCCAGCTGCACATCAGCACCGACCCCGCTGCCAGACAATCCAACGCCCTGGGTCATTCGGCCGCCTACATCCAGAGGAGAGTTGGCCCTGTCTGAGACAGAGCGATAGAAAAGAGATCAGTTGATTCGGCTGGATGATACCATATCCTGACAGAAATATTGTACAACTGGTGTTTTGTTGTGCTGTGTAAAATCCACCTCAGCATTTAATATTGGTTTATCAAAGGTAGAGGTCGGTCTTTTTGGCTCTTCTGAATCTTTTTGTGAAAATTCTCTCGTTTGACATGTGTGATCTCTGCATCAAAGGAAATACCTCCCTCTGTATTTTGTTGGAGAAAAAGCTCCTCTTTCACCTCACTGAACAAATCCTCACCTCTTCCCACTCCCACATAAAATCTCCTGTACAATCACACTTCCAAAATCCAAAATATTTGGCCAAAGGTACATGCAATACATTGAGATGCATCATTACCAGGTGAATCATGATCAGATTGAGTTGTGAGGCAAGTGAAGCTTCATTCCTGAAGACTCAATATTTAGGAAGGATAAACAACAAAAAAATAGGTGAGACACACAGATGAGCGCACACACACACACACACACACACACACACACACACACACACACACACACACACACAGAAACAGACCAGATGGTTTGTTCAGTTCTGGCAAGAATTCAATTATTATTATAACAATAACAATAATAAATTGACCTATCATTATTCACATAATATATTAATTTTGTGGGGCAAAATATCACAATAATTTGCAACCTAATTAGCTGCCCAACCCTAATAGACAGGCATTTGTTAGCACGTGTGTGCACACGCACAGAAACCCACAATGGATCCATCCCTTCCTTTTGTAAACAAACCACAAAGTACTAAGCATACATCACACACACACACACACACTCTCTCTCTCTCTCTCTCAAAGTGGGTCAACAAGGTTGGTACTTTCCTGTTCTGCAATGGAACGACAAACATAAAACTTTTTATATGCACCAAGTACCAAACCACACCCTGCACACACCCGATGGCACAAACACACACACACACATACGCACACACACACACAAGTTTTACACACACCACATACGAACGTACAGTACAAATACACACTGGCTAAGGCTTAAATTCCATGTTAGACAATAGTCTCGTCTAACGTCACCCACACGTGTGCACACACACACACACAAACACACACACACACACTCACACACACACACACACACACACACACACACACACACACACACACACACACACACACACACACACACACAGGTGTGAAATGGAGCATGTCTAAACCCAGCCAAATCACTCTGTGCCATCAGTCAACAGTCTGAAACAGTCTCTTCCTTGGAAACACACACATACAAACATGAATGCACACTCCTCAAAATCAACTTGACAGATCTCACTCAGAGATGGTTCTGTAAAATATGGAAAAATAGAAATCCAACTCAGCAGCGAAGGCGAGACATCAGAAATTGCATGGAACTTGCTAATCTGATTCCAACAATTATTAGCAATGTATTTAAAGTCATCTGATGCTACCTGGACATACAGAGGCATGGCACAAGAGAAGTAAAAGGAATGAAAAGTTTCACATTTATTAACACAGGTAGAATACTATTGTAATTACATGTAAATATTGTATGTAAAAATGGCACAAATATTACTGAAAACCCCAAATTAGAGAGAGAGAGATCAGGAAACCAAGCTCCCTCATAAACCCCGTTTATGAGGGGAAGGCCACAGCTTGGAGATCAAATAGTGGTCTTCATTACAGCACGATAAGTCATGGACCTGGAATCTATATACAGCTCTTTCTTCAAACATCATGATTATATTCTCATCTTTAAATCCTCCCAACATTAGCAATAGTTTACAGGTTGTTCCCAACTGAAGAAGAAAAAAAAAATGTTGGGTAAAACTGGACGCATTAGTTTTTACATCTTCTACTAGTACTGGGTGTTGGGGCGGGAAAAACAGTGCCCTCTTCAGGAGAGAAAAAAAATTGAGAGTTTTGTTCTTTATAAGTGTTCTTTATAATACTTTATAGTATCTTTGAATTTTAAAAAAATATTTATATAATTCGAGAGAGAGAGAATAGCCTTTCGGTGTAGAGTGAACAAAACTACTATAGTAGAGCGAACAAAACTACCTGCAGCTTGAAAAACTAACCAAAAATTTGCTTTTTGGCCACACATTGGGGCACTGTATATGTAGCACATCAGAGACATTCACAAATGTCACATTTACTAGTTATCCAATCGGAGCACTTACATTAAAGCGCTTACATCAGGTCATGGAGGACATGTTCAATCATGTGCATTAGTTTTGTTTACATGTGTGACTGGCAGAACTATGCCATCTCAGTCTCCAGCCACTTTTAAAGTCCTGGGATACTAAACCTTTGAAGAGGCTAATTTAGGATTTAGGAGGTATTCACTGGATAACAAAATGTTTCAACCAAAATAGAGGTCATAGAAACTAAAATAGATTTATTTTACTCAGGGCTATACAGAGGTTTTTCTGGCCAAGCTCTTCTGGGGCTGAAGAGGAGAGTGCAGATGAGAGAGTCTAGGACCCAAGATGAGATATTCTGTAGATATGAGCGCTCACCAATGCTCTGCTCTGTGTTTCCAGAGAGTGATTCAGTCTGCCTAGCTGAGGTTAATGGTGCATAAATAGAAGTTAAGATGGGGGAATAAGTTACGGACCCTCAATGCTGACTCATCTGAGCTATTGACCTAAAGACAAAAAAAAAGTACAAATGGGCAAAATTACTTGTTTGTTTAGTTGAGCCGTTTCAAGAGCTGTTTCAGTTAGTTTACAGACATCCACCCCAAATAAGACCAAAAAGTTTTAATCACTTGCTGCCACAGAGAGAACCTCAGATACAATCAGTAATAAACTCTTCTGTCTAGTGCATTCCGTTACAGAACACTGAAGGGTTATCTACAATCGTAATCCTCTCCCTCTCTCACACACACACACACACACACACACACACACACACACTCCATCTACTTGCATGTAACACAATTTCTAAACTAGAAGCATTGGTCACAGCACTGGCCGTGGCCTCCAGAGCTGGTGTCAGTTTTAAGAGCAGGTGGTATAATTAAAGTAGCCAATGGAACAGGCAGTCACATGACTTTAGGTGATGTTTGTAGCATGTTGAAAATTAACATGTTAGCATGCTAATGCTAACCTTCTAACATCAGAAACGCTAACAGGGCGTGGCCAATATGAGGCACATTACATTTGGTGACGTTTGGAACATGTTGAAAAATTAGCATACTAATGCTAGCATGCTAACATCAAAAATGCTAACAGGGCGTGGCCAAGACGAGTCACATT
The DNA here is from genome assembly GCF_900700375.1 of Denticeps clupeoides. Lineage (NCBI taxonomy): Eukaryota > Metazoa > Chordata > Actinopteri > Clupeiformes > Denticipitidae > Denticeps > Denticeps clupeoides. Next base: position 7,269,696 of record NC_041710.1, on the reverse strand, counting down.
ATATTTGGTGATGTTTGGACTCTGTTAAAAAATGTATATGTTAGCATGCAGTTATAATAATGTGGCTGATGGAGCTTAATGATGTTAAAATTAGCATTCAATGCATTATAACGGGGAATTGACCCTTTTAGAGCGTTAATAACTCGGCCACGCCCACTCCAATCACTTAAGTAATAGCACACCTCACACAATAAAGTACTAATTTTTAATATATAGCTTGCCGGTGTGCATGCTTTGGTATGACCCCACATTAAGTGCTGAAAAAGTGACGGAATGAATAAATAAATAATAATCATCCATTGACACTTATTTTTTCAAAATTTTGTGTGAACCGTAAGTCGGACAGATGCAAGCTATATGTCAAAACATCGGTCTTGGCAAGATCTACAATCAAAAACTTCTTTGTATGTCTAACCATCTGGACACAAAGTCCAAAAAAGTCCAAAATTTGCACAACAATAATAAACGCATTCTTTTTTGGGGGATTGCGCACAAATCTTAAATCCCACCAAACCATACGTCAAACCGTGTGGAATGAAAAGCCGCACGACCTGACGTAAAATTTGTGTGTGCGCATGCTCAACCATGTCAGTGCAAAAAAAAAAAACTTTTCAAGTTTGGTCTCAGATTGTGGGCATCCCATAGGCCCCAATTATGCAACCAATATGTCATGTTGTGCACAGAGGTCAGGCCTCCGTTTTTTGTGCTTTTTAAGTTCTTAGTGTAGTGGCCATGAATGGCTCTTTTTGCTTTTCTCCTAATTTTCCAAGGCAAGGCCTTGCCTCAACTCCCGGGTCACTATCTTTGATGGCTACCCACAGGGAGCTGAAAAGGTCTAATTCTGAATAAAAGTAAAGCCTACTTTTTGAACTTTGAACCCAATCTGTGGCCGGTCCGTAGTCCCCAATGAAGCAATCAATATGTCATATTGTGTGAAGAGGTCAGGCATTCGGCCCATATGTAAGATCGTAGGCCTCGCCTTGACTCTCGGGAAGCCTCGACTCAACGGGTACCCTCAGGGTATTCCCAGCACGATAGTCATACTGACAGGCCCAAATTACAGGACTGCAGAAGGCAAGTTCACTCTGGTGACAGGTACAGATTGCAAAAACACACACAGCCTGAGAACAGAGCTCTTCCAGAGAAGATAACTTCTTTTAACCACAAGAGCAGGTAAGTCACAGCAAAAGACATGAACACCCACTGCCACCTAAAGGAAACAATTAAAAAAACATTAAGATCAGTATGAACAGGCGATTTAAACAACCTGGAGGGCTTTGTGACAAACATGGAGTGAGAAGAAAAAAAAAAGGTACACCAAAGAAAATTTTTACCAAATATTCATCCAAAATGCCGTTGACTGAATTTTTACATTAGAAAAATAGTCTTTAGATTACTGGAGCAATTATATAACTAACAATTTTTTTACAAAAATTAAAATTAAATTACCTAAATTAGTTAAATTGGTGCGACTGGGTATATTCAGCAGGAGGCTATAAGTGTGTCCTGATTAATTCATTAACTTCTGGGTGAATCCAGGTGGGGGTGGACAATAATTTGGAAAAATATCAGATCAGATGGACCCTGGCATTGGGGATGCGGGTGACAGTGTATTTGTTTGTGCTGATCACAAGCCCGGGTAAATGGAGAGGAAAGGCATCCAGTGGAAGAATTTGGACAAATAAATTGTGTGGACAACCTTCCGCCACCCCTAATGGGGCAAGTCATATGAAGAAGATAATCAGATAAGACGAGAGAAAACATCCCATTATTTTGTCATCAATTTATATATGGTGAGTGTGTAGCCTTGCTTTATAACACACTATTTATACAGTGTTATACAATATGATAATGTAATTTTGTTTTTTTATTTTGTCCTCTGATCAAGCAAACCATTCATGAGGAGGTCCAGTACTGGAACCATAGCACCACCTGCAGGTTACATGATTAAACATCACATTACTTCTTTCTCAGAACTCACCTTTTGTTAACTAAAGCAGAAAAGACACGTTGATAAAATACCATGCGAAATACGTAGAGGTCAGATTTACACAGAAAACTGATTGCCTGATGTGACGCTGTTTGCTCCTGATACAATATTATCACAATACCTCCACAGAGCAGATTTAGAACCGCATAAAGTAGAGGAGTCTTATTTTATAGTCTTATTGTTAGTAGAGTTAGAGCTACCATTTTTTTTTCCTCCAAGCAAAGAGGATGCTGTGAACATTAGTTCCAAATGCAATTGCAAATAGCTACAATAGAATGGTATGATCCGGTAATATACACTACTCAAAAATGTATCAACCCATGGATATCTGAATTTGCAGTCACACTCCAAATTAAAATGGGAAAAACAAACTATAGGCTGATCCAACTAATGTCCTTAAAACAAGTGAAAATGAGGCAGTAGTGTGGCCGACATGTGCCTGTATGACTTCCCTACAACATCTTGACATGCTCCTGATGAGGGTGAGGACGGTCTCCTGAAGGATCTAGTCCCAGACCTGGACTAAAGCATTTGCCAACTCCTGGACAATCTGTGGTGATATGCCAAATGTGCTGCACGATGTTGAGCTGTAAGCGCAACCGATACCTGTGGACATCAGGTCCTTTACTTTACTTTATTTTGCAGACGCTTTTATCCAAAGCGACTTCCAAGAGGAAGACAACAGCAGGTACTCATATCACCCTCATAGAGTCTGTTTTGTTTGAGCAGGCACATGCACATTTGTGGCCTCCTGTGCTCCTCCTGTTCCTCCTTGCACAAAGGCAGATCCTGTGGCTGGGTTGCTGCCCTCCTACAAACTTCCCCACGTCTCCTGATGTACTGGCCTGTCTCCTGGTATTGCCCCAATGCTCTATTTTGCTGACAGACACACCAAACCTTCTTGCCACAGCTCGCATTGATGTGCTGTCCTGGATGAGCTGCACTATCTGAACCACTTGTGTGGGTTGTAGACCGTGTCTCATGCTGCCACTAGAGTGAAAGCATCACCAGCAAAACATGGCCAAGTGACCAAAACATCAGCCAGAAAGCATAGTTACTGAGAAATGGTCTGTGGTCACCACCTGCAGAACCACGCCTTTATTGGGGTTGTCTTGCTAATTGCCTATAATTTCCATCTGTTGTCTATTCCATTTGCTTGTGAAATTGATTGTCAAGCAGTGTTGCTTGACTTAGAGTTACATGGCGTCCCCCAAGTGTTCCCTTAATTTGAGCAGTGTACAAAGTAATTTCCTCCTCTAGAGAGATACTAGTTTTTTGTTCTATGTCAAGCTTTTTAAGTATTGCACTTGCAGTATTAAAATGATATCTGTATCAGTGTGGTGAACGGGCAGTGGCGGCCAAGCAGCTAAGGAAACAGACTTGTAACCCTCAACAGTTACACTCCTCCCAGGATGCTATTCAAGGTTGCCCACTGTTCACACGATGAAATGCAGAGGACACACTTCATTGTGTGCTTGTGTTGTGTATCACAATCACTTTCATTTCAGATATGATACAGGATGTGAGCTGTTTCAGCTTGACTATTCATTCAATAACTTACCTGCTGGGTCTGTGCTCTTCTGAGGAGTGGCAACTCTGAGGAAGATCTGTTGTCTCCAGGAGTGGCGGTGGTAACGTAGTGGACTAGATTCACCCACCACATACATTGCAGCAGGGCTGGAAATGGCCGCTACATCACTGCGCGCACACACATACACACGAAACAGAGGGATGGTGAAGTTAATAAGACTGTTAATGCAGTAGATTTTTTACATGTAATTCCCTAATTAAGCCTCTGTAACACTTGCAACATGTTACAGTTTGCAAACAATGCACTGGAATCTTTTTCATACCACCTCCCTCCTACTCCTTCTCTTTGTCTCTGTACCTCTGTCTTTGGGGCTCATCTTCATTCTCTTTCACAGGAGCCAGAAACTTCAGGAAATTGGGAACAGAAGAGGAGGAATGCAGCCTTGCTCTGAAACCACCCAGACTGAGACCAGCAGAGTGAGGAGAAAACAGAAGAAGAAGAAGAAGAAGAAGAAGAAGAAGGGAGAAGATTGGTACAGAGAGATAGAAAAAGAGGAGATCTGGTGAATAAAGGTCATAAACAAATCAGTATTAGTATTAGTGCTCAGTGATCATGCTTCATTCGTTCAATAATGAGACAAAAAGGGTCAGTGAGCAAAAGGAAGAAGAGTGAGGGAAACACCTGCGTTTAGCTGAGCGTTGGGTGTGGAGGTCACCCCTGGAAATCGGCAGTTTGACAGGCTTTACGAAGTGAAGAGATGGGGAAGATGAGGAAGAGGAGCAAAGGACAGGGGTGCTGCTAGAATTGCCACTCAGCAACCTAACGAACATCACCAAAAGAACAGAGATGGAGGGGCAGAGAACATTCATTTATGGTTAAATGACCATGTTGGGGTGGGGAAACAAAATAAAATAGTTATTGAATGCCCGGATGTGAGAGGGTGAGTTGCAGTCTGTGGTGATTCTAGTTACGTTGCTAATATGATAATGGTTTTCTGCATGAATGATGCCCAGTTTTGCACAGACTTTCATCTAAATCAAAAAGACACAAATGAACAAAAGAGTATACTTCTTTTTTTTCCCACTACAAAACAAGGAAAATATTGTGAGGAAATGAGAAAGAAAATGTAAATAAATACTTTAACTATTATGTAGGGTGTGGATTAATACTGGAATTATTTAATCTGAAATTGATCAATTAATGGATGAACTGGATTAAAACATTCTTTTTGAAACGTAATGAGGTTCTTACATAACATTACAATGCAAATTCAAATTCAACAAAGGAGTATAAACCATAAACCAGAAAGCAATCTAAATGTATCCTACATGCTCTTATATGCAAGAGGCATTTTACTGTACTAGTTATCAGGTCAAAAGCTGCATAATGTAACTGCTGCAGATTTCCAGTCCTTATGATGACTGTTCCATATGGCTCTTAGATATACCAGCAGTCTAGAGTACCAGAGTGAAAAGAACTCCAAAAGAATTTATAACTTATAGCCATCTATGAGCATAGTGGAGGAACTATAAAAGGCAGCCCTGCTTCCTGGATATTTGGAAATCAATGAATATAAGAGGATGTCAGGTTGGAGTAATAAATGAACTGCAGGTAGCTTCCTGAATTTCACAGGACCATCGAACCAATCATTATGAAGCCATGCTGCCCCTTCAGAGACCTGCACACAGTTCGATAGCAGAACAAGACTGTACAAGTGACAAGTTCTAACTTATTTCAAGATTATATTAATAGATAAATAATTAACCACTTGGTTGTATCTGAATCTGGATCTTTACTGAAACTAACTACCAATATATAGATGTATAATTTTTCAATATTTAATGATGTTTTTATAAAAAGAGCTTATAACTGGAAGAGCTAACAACTGTCAAGCACCCTCTTACAATAAACTTGTGCCCAATGTCAATTATTTATTTAGGTAAATTCTGAGGACACCTTTGACCTTACACAAGCAAACAAGCCTCACTCTTAGGGCATTGTGAAAATAAGTGAAACTGGTATTGTGAAACACTGCAGCACAGCACACGGTAACACAACATAATGTGTCCTCTGCTTTTAACCATCACCCTTAGTGAGCAGTGGGCAGCCATGACAGGCACCCGGGGGGACGGTGTGTGGGGACGGTGCTTTGCTCAGTGGCACCTCAGTAGCACCTTGGTGGATCGGGATTCGAACTGGCAACCTTCTGATTACGGGGTCGCTTCCTTAACTGCTAGACAGTCACTGCCCCGCCACCACTGCTCCTAGTCTCCTTTAACATGGTTCATCCAAATGCTAAAACAATTAAGCCAAATGAATGCTACTGAGCATTCATCTTGGACATTTTTGTTTTATTTTATTCCACCTATGGTCCCGCTTTATGGAATAAAAACAAATTATATTAGAATAATGCATTTCCATTTTCTGGGAAAAATAAATAAATATGTAAATCATAGGAAAAAATGTGAAATTATATTGATGCAGGTTTATTTTAGACCATTTCACCCATCCTAACACAGGTTCTTACGTACTTGCTCTGGTGTGGGTTGTCAGTGCTGACGGAGTAGTGTCTGACAAGCTTGGGCTTTGTGGCCGCAGTGAGCTCCTGACGAGGTGACGATGAACTGGAGACTGAGAGGCCAGGGGAGTGACTGATGGTGCTAGCCCTTCTTCGTAGTAGAGGCTTCTGGTAATCCTCCAGTGAAGCTGATGAGTCCAGATGCTTCAGGTCCCCTGTGGAGTTATGGGAACGAAGTGGGCTACAAGGAAGACTAGGAAACGATTCATCCAGTGATAGGTCCTGACAAAAGACAAAAACTGCGTCACAGTGATACAGATTAAAACAAGGGCTGTCAATCAATTTAAATGGTAACAAATTAATTGCACATTTTGTAATTAATTGGATTAATTCTTCAAACTAAAGGTTGCTATAATGACTATTTAAAACTGTTACAGAGATGTATGTAGGAAAGAGGCTCAGGCATCAAAGGACATGCTTCTTATTCAGTTAGAACGAAGTGACATCACGCACCGCCAAACTGGAATTTGTGTATTTTTGTGTAGTGTATTTTAAGTGGAATATTTTGGCTTTTAAAGGAAATAACATTTTGTAAAATGTAAAAACAAAAGATGATCTGGAAGCTTATAGCGATAACAGTCCCAAGCCCTAAGCGCTCAGGGACCACAACACAGTATCAAGTTCTCTTATTCCCTGTACCCTCTTTCTGCAGGATGACGTGCCCTCCCACACTGCAGAAATGGTTCAAGGATGGTGTGAGAAACACAGAGTTCAGGGCATTGACTTGCCTCCAAATTTGGCATCTGTGGGAACTTCCATTCCATGAAGGAACCACCTCGCTACATACACTACTTAAATGTTCTGTTACCGATGGTTTACTACCAGATACCATTGCATACATTCAAAGGTCTGGTGGGGTTCTTGACTCAAGGGTATTTTGGCTGCAAAAGCAGGACCTAATCCAGATAATGTTATGGCTGACAGGTGTATATTTTATCCTGCATTTGCCTTTCTCATGCCCCCCACTATTATCACAGCTTGCACCTTCAAATCCCTTCTTAATCTGACATCATGTGAGTGTGTTGCAGTATAGTATAATACAATACAATTCAATACAGTAATTTGTGTTGAACACGGGGAATAGTTTATAGATATATGGAATATATTTTCATTTTGTTACTTTTGGGCTGACGTCAACATATGGTTATTCTGTATTAACTAGACCAACAGCAGATGGCAGCAAATTCCTGAAAGGTTAAATAAAGCCAAATAGCACACTTAACACAGATTCTAATTATGAACTAGGCTATTGTAAGCTGTGTGTCCTTAAAATGTTGGCTGTTAGACCCTGCAAGAAATTGTAAAGAAATCAATGTACCTGGCTTGTGATGCTGAGGGAAGAGTCTGAGGGCTTCTCTTCCTCACCATTTTCTCTAGGTGTCTTAGATTTACTGTTGGACTTTAGACAAACACATACAAATGTAGAGCATGATAAGGCTTGCTTACAGTTTTGTGGGACCAAAGACACCTTTGCGAACCTTTGTTTCATTCTTTTTTTTTAAGATTTCAATACAGTATTTGTACTACTTTGCCAGAAATTCCCACATACCTTCCAGATTCCTTCTAATGACTCTGCTAGGGATCTCTTCGCCCGATTCTTCAGTTGTTCCAGACGCAGCCGGCTGCCACTTAGATTGCCCTCAGTACAAACATCCTCTGTGTGTGAAGCCTACACATAAACACACACTCACCTCTTAAGCTTTCCAAACCCACAAAGCACATGTGTACTTCTGATTCATTGGGTAAGCAACAGGTTAACTTCAACACACCTCTTTACAGTCACTGCTGGTCATGTGAATGTGAATCTTCTGTCTTTCTTCATAAATTTTCCTCAGGCAGGACACCAGCAACTCATTCTCTTCCTGGTCTGATTTTGGTCGAGCTTTCTGTGCAACAGTTCAGTTAAAATGGCATTTTTTTTATTCAGTACAGTTACTTCCATTAGAATAGTACTAATAACATTCCTGCAAAGTGTGTGAAATGTGTTGCTTAGCATGACAAGTTGTGCACTCACTAGACACTATGACTAAATTGACCATGATTATCATGATTTGAATGATTCTCAAAGCTCACAGCATGTTTCCAGGATCAGAGTGATAGTGCACAAACACTCTGACATTGAAATGGACATGGAATATGACCCTGCATTCAAATGTTGTTGTAACTTGGGAAGACTTGTGAGGGACTTCTGTTTGAAACATAACTCTATTACTTATTTTTGGAATATGGAAGTGCATTTAAGGAACTAATCCAACAGTGTTGAACAATAACCAAACCAACAGGTTTTCACTGTTCCTACAGTTCGGGAACCATTTCAGGCCTGTAGCAGTGTTCACATCTCTCATTGCATCATGGATGTGTCAGCTCTTCATACAGGGTTCCTCACCATGGTGCTGTCTAATACGGAGGCCTGCTCCTGACTATCCAGCGAAGACAAGTGCTTCTGGAGTTCCAGCTTTGCTTTTGAGGGTTGGAGACCTAAATTCACACATAGAATGATAAAACACATGGTTGTGGATTAAACGAAAAAAAAAAAAAAAAAAAACATTTTCAGATGTTAAACTATGAAAAATGACAGTCAGTTTCTACATTTTTCCAAAATAAATGACATGACAGTTACATTAAATGTGTGTTTAGGAACCTCACCCTCTATCTTCTCACAAACTCTGTGAAGTGTCTGCATTGGGCATTTTTCACAATGTTGTCTCTGGGCCAATGAATTCTGCTGCAGGGCCGCCACTGAGAAAGCCTGCTTTAGAGTCAGCATGATCTCATCCACCTGCACAAAACATCTGTTTACTCATGGCCAACATGTCACCCTAGATACACAAAAAAACATATAAAGTGCGCCATAGTTTCAGTAATGCATTACACTTTATAACACATTGATGTCTTAAATTGAGAACAATTAGCATATGTTCTAATCTGTTAGAGCCGGGCTCCGCAACCCTTGGTATGTGTATAAAATTATTGTGATCTTGTAACATTAAAATGCAATGTGTCCCAAATACCGTCTATTTATCAAGCTTTTCGCCGACAGGTAGTCTAAGCAAGGGGCGTGTCCACAGGGGTGGACACCAGAGCCATGAATGGGTTTGTTCAATTAGAGTTGCCTTTCAAAATCCAAAGCCACTTGGGGTAAGTTAACAGTTGTTTGTAATATGTAGTGTTTAATGCATTTATTGACATGAAGTTGCTTAGTAAGTTAGTATAGCGCCGCTAAGTTAGGGTGACCAGATCTCCTCCAGCTCCCCCGAACATGTCCATCTGGGTTTTTAAGATTTTTTTGGGTGATTAGTCACATCATCGGCTTCAACAAGCATATCCATGCTAGTAATAAAGCACCGTTAAAAACGGCATTCTGTAAGTGTTCACGCCCCAACACGTCACACACTAACCTAGTTTATTTTATCATGACAGCTGTTCAAACTGGAAAAACCTAGTAATGCAGACAGACACTACTGTTTTTAGAATTGTTTCTTACCAGAGACTCATCAGTACACTGAAACACATAGCACACATACTGACAGCTGCTGTTCTCAGTTGATTCTCGACAGATGAAGCCAAAGTGATCGACATGTTTGATCCCCTACAGCAAGTATGAGAAGAGGTGAGAGAGAGAGAGGCAGAGAGTGAGCGATATTAGGTTTGATTCTGATTATATAAAAAGCAGCCCACCCTGGGAGAACGTGACTATACCTGAGAACAGAAGGAGATTTCCCTGAAGCTCTTTTCCATTGCAACTGTCTTACTGTCGGGACTCACCAAAAAGATCTGTGACCTTCCCACCTAAACATAAATAAATAAGGAAACAAAATAAGGAAAGTTAGAGTTCACACACACAAATGAAAAAGGGGAGTGTTGAGATTAGCATGACAAAAACTGGCTCTGTAAGAGGGTACATGGTTTAACAGTGGTAACACTCAAATTTACTTGACAAATTAATAGTCCTATTATCTCTTAGGGTGGGATGAGCAATACAAACAAGAACATATTTTCCTGTTTGTTTGCTTAGCCAAACAGCCATGTCTCGGGTCGGGTCAGGTTGAGCTTGTACGATAAATGGTCAGCAAAGACAAATTTGCACCTATCCATTCGGTATGGTTCTAAACAATTCGTTGCTTGTAAACAGTTTCATTGATTTGTAAAGTTTTGCATGTTGTAAATTAGTTTTATTAAATGTAATTTAAAAAAAAATTAAATGTTAATTGGATTTGCAATTCTTGGCCACTGTCGTCGGGTAGTGCTGCACGATTAATCTAATCGCAATCGTAATTGTTTTGAATATATTTGGCCAAGATAAAAATCCCGTTTTATAATTCTTAACCTTAGCTAAGGTAGGCTAAGCTAGCGAAGCTATGCATTCATGTGTTCAAGTCAGCCTCCAAACAACGTTTTGGCTAAACATAGGCATTAACTATTTAGACTGTTCTTAGCTGTTTAGTTAACTTTTTTCAAACTTTGAAGGTTTCCTAAAGGAATTCACCTCAGTTTACAAATCGTAACCTTAGCTAAGCTAGCAAAGCTATGCATCCCTGTGTTCAAGTCAGCCTCCAAACAACGTTTTGGTTAAACGTAAGAACTATAATACGGGATTTTATAATGGCCAAATCTAATCAAAACAGTCGTTTAGCCTTACCAGGGTTTGTCGTTCGACAGTAATGTAAAGAGTTTTTGGTGATTATTTAAGATTTTTTGTGATTATTTTATATTTGTAGAATATTGTATTTTGAAAGCACTGGGTATTTCATGTTGTTATATGTTTCACTTTGAAATTAAACATTTCACTATTAGTATGCAACTTTTCATTGATATACAAGCAAGTGTCCTTTATCATATCGCAATCGCATTCGCAATATTGATCTCAATAATCGCAATATGCCTTTTTCCCCAAATCGTGCAGCCCTATCGTCGAGTGATGCATTTCGATTATTGTGATAAAAATGCTGAGGATGTAAAATGGAACACACATTTCCTTGCACATTTCCTCTCCCAGTTAGTCTAGCACTCGTAGTGCACACAAAGAGAGCCAGTCTTTTAAAAATCTGTACTTGTTGGGTCAGGTTGTGGCCGTATCGGCTTTTTCCACATTTTGTTATTTTACAGCCTTATTAAAATATAGATTAAATTCTTTTTTTTCCCAGCAAAAATGACCAGACAACACCCCATAATGATGATGTGAAAAAACGTTTACTTAAGGTTTTAGCAAGTTTATTAAAAATGAAAAAACCTGAGAAAGCACATATACATAAGTATTCACAGCCTTTGTCATGAAGCTCAAAATTGATCTCAGGTGATTCCTGTTTGCCCTGATCATCCTTGAGATGTTTCTGCAGCTTAATTGGAGTCAACCTGTGGATACGTCACTTGATTGGACATGGTTTAGAAAGGCACACATCTGTCTATGTAAGGTCCCACAATTAACAGCACAAACCAAGCATGAAGTCAAATGAATTGTTGACCTCCGATACAGGATTGTCACAAGGCACAAATCTGGGGAGGGTTACAGATAAATTTCTGATGCTTTGAAGGTCCCAATGAGCACAGTGGCCTCAATAATCCATAAGTGGAAGAAGTTCAAAATCACGAGGGCTCTTTCTAGAGGCGGCTGGGCACCTAAACTGAGCCATCAGGGTAGAAGTGCCTTAGTCAGGGAGGTGATCATGAACCTTCTAGAAGGATAACCATCTCTGAAGCAATCCACCAATCAGGCCAGGCATGGTAGAACGGCCAGACGGAAGCTACTCCTCAGTTAAAGGCACATGGCAGCTCACTTGGAGTTTACCAAAAGGCATCTGAAAGGACTCTCAGGTCAACAAGGCACCACTCATCACCAGGCCAATACCATCCCTACAGTGAAGCATGGTGTTGGCAGCATCATGCTGTGGGGATGTTTTTCAGCTGTGGGAACTGGGAGACTAGTCGGGATGGAGAGAAAGATGACAGCAGCAATGTACAGAGACATCCTGGATGAAAACCTGCTCCAGAAGCGCTCTTGAACTCAGACAGGGGTAACGGTTCATCTTTCAGCAGGTCAACGACACAGCCAAGCTATCAAAGGAGTGGCTTCAGGACAACTCTGTGAAAGTCCTTGAGTGGCCCAGCCAGAGCCCAGACTTGACTTTGATTAGACATCACTGGAAAGATCTTCAAATAGTTGTGCATCGATGCTTCCCATCCAACCTGATGGAACTTGAGAGGTGCTGCAAAGAGGAAAGGGCCAAACTAACCAAGCTTGTGGCATCATATTCAAAATGACCTGAGGCTGTAATTTCTGCCAAAGGTACATCAAGAGTACAGAGTAAAGGCTGTGAATACTTGTGATTTCTCAAGATTTTTATTTTTAAAAAATGTTTCAAAACCTCAAGTAAAAGTTGTCATCATGGGGTGTTGTGTGTAGAATTCTGAGGGAAAAAAATCAATTTAATAAGGTTGTAAAATGGAAAAAAAGCAATGTGAATACTTTCCGGATGCATGTGAGTGTGATGAGATATATTTATGTATGTGTGTGTGTGTGTGTATATCTGTGTGTGTACCTTTAGGAACTGATTTTTTTAACCTGTTTAATTGAATTTTATTGTGTTATGAAAATTGTGCTATGCAAATTTGCAAATGCCTGCAGTCTCTCAGATCAGATCATACTAACAGTATGGTGTGATGGAGGAGCAACAGTAAAACGACAATACCGTAAACAGCATGGTGCGGTTCTCCTTGATGCTCGTTGGCTGGACACCGCAGGCTCTGTTGGGCCCCTTCTTATGCAGCTGTGGTGACAGGCCATTCTCATCCAGCGCCTGAAGTGAAGGGAAGCTGGGATCTCGTTGGAAAAACTGCCCCCCTTTGCTTCTTCTGGCTTCAGAGTTCTCAGCAGTGCCTTTGCCAGTCGGCACGCCATTCACAGCCGTCTGGAGAGACAAGGCACGCCTAAAACCGGCGGCCAGTGCGCCCACCCCTCCACTGGCACGGCTGAACTTCTCTATGCACTCGTCAATGAGTGAGGGAGGGGCATTTCGCTGTGCAACAGTCACTCTGCCACAGAAAAGCACCTCAAATTTCTTGGCAAAAGTGGCAGCATTCACAGTCACTGCAGCGATGTCACTGTTATCACCACCCCCACTACTAGAGATTAAGGTAGCTGCTGCTGCAGTCTCCTCCTCTTGCCGGGCGGAGCTTCTACTGGCCTGGCGCAGAGTACTGATGATCTCGGGAACCTTAGGAGAAAAAAAAAAAAAAAAAAAAAAAAGCGGTCACATATCATATCTAATTATTGTTACCCCCTTCATACATGTCAGAGTTCCCAGTCCAAGCTCTAAGAGCATTTAAAGTTATAAACTGCATTTACATCATTGTTGTAAATATAGGCAGCTTGGTGTGTTGAATGGAACAAACCAAAACGTCAACTCCATCTCTGACACCCTCTACATGCAGGTTTTATTTTATCAGTCCAATATAAGTCAAATATCTTGATGCCTGCCATGTTTGGTAAGTTAGCGAGCGTAAGGACATATGTTGACACAGACCTTGCAAAGATTTTGTGTTTTTAGAGAAAGAGACAAACAAACAAAATCAATCAAGATGCAAAAATACACCTCAGGTTTGGGCTGCTTCACTATATGATATTAACAAATATTATATTATTCCCTGACTTGGCACCCACATGATCAGTTTTTCCCTGCCTTTACTGAAATTCACTGATATTCCTGAAATTCCCTGATATGTACACTAATTCATTCAAATATTACTGTAACTGAATCCAAAACATTCCAGCCACCCTGATAAAATGTCTGTTTAAACGTTCAACTGGCTGTAATGTGAAAGACTTGATACAGGTTGACACCCTGATGCACACAGCAAAAGACCTACAACAAAAACTGAGCTGAACGCCTCAAACTAATTTGGTCAATTTGTGAAACACAGAACCTCCAATGCAACAAGTGTGTTTTGTGGGATAGTGCTTATCAGCCTTATGACATAAAAAGAAGGTTTCTGCATTCAAAGGCGCATAAGAATATGTTTCCGGTTCGGATACCGGTCCGCCACTACTTAATTTTTGTAGTGAAAGCACTAAGGTTGTACAGAGATTACATTTCAAAATAAACTTAAGACAAATAAGACCATTTACATAAAAATGTTCATTATTGATGCACAAGCCTTTTCACCAGTGACCCCAAAATATAAATTAATCAATATGGTAAGTGAAAATATACAGGAAAATAAATAAATAAGTAAATAAAAAATTTCATCTGCAGTTCTTTTTCTGGACCATGGAGAAGATGCTGCCAGAGAGCATAACATAAAATACACTGCATGATCAGTGAGTGTGTGAACGTATACACACCTACTCTGTGGCGGTTATGGAGACTAAGATGGAGCCATTTTGAAGAATGCAATGCAAAATATTTATATTTTTGTATCAGGAGAAAGCAAAGTATGTTTGATTAACCTGTTTTTTTCACAGTTGCCTCTTTTTAACCTTCATGGTGGCTTTGTTCACTATTATCACCATCAAAAGTCACTTCATTATATGCTCATTAACATGAGTGGAAAGAAGCTCCCAAGACTTTTTCCGCCTTGTTTGTTTTTTTTTGTTGTATATTACAGAACCTCATTTCTGTCTTCAGTTTTGTTCCGTGCAGTAAAAAATGCATGTCTTCATAAATGAGTAGGCCAGTCCAGACATTTGACCTGTAGTGTACACATTCAGGACTTTCAGGTCTGTCCTGAGCGATTTAACATTTAAAAGGGGAAACCTTGTGGAATATTAATACTCAGCAATGCATTTAAGGATTAAGGATCTTAAGGATTGTGCAGCGTAATACAATAATGGAACTTAATTGTGAGTTAATGGTGTACGGAGAGAAAACTCACAGCAGAGCACGGCCATGGTAGGGCAGGTTATTTTGCAGTTTAAGCCCTTGAGATTTTTTGTCACGCCCATAATCTTATTAGATTTCCATCTGATTTAGTAGATCATGGGTCCTACTGTTTTTAACCTGATAAAAACCAAAGTGCACACAGGAGGACAAGCTGGTCAACGAAAAAGTTAACGTTGTTCATTAACAGACATTGTTCAAGATATAATTGTGAAGACTGCTAGCTTTCACCGAATTCCCGTTTTTCCCCCTCTGCTTCTCCAGTTTAACCGTTTACTTTTCTGCCACCGAAATAAAAAAAAAAGACAGCCGGGACAGTCAAGTCCCACAACTCTAATAATTCTAATGCCTTATTGCACATCGGACAGCAATATCTGATCATGTTAATGTAATAACTTGACTTGAAACAATGCAATCTGCAAAAGTTTCTGTTTGTATATTCATGGCTTAGTTGGTATGTTATGCAGCAAATCTGAGCTACATGCTGCATTGTCCAGTCATGTTGTCCCAAGGTGATTGTGTGCACATCCGTAAACAACATGAAACATAAGGACACGTTTAATTCGTGCTTGAATCTTTGAAAGAGGCATGCCTTCATGTAATTTGTGGCTTTAAAGCCCAGCAGTTTGTTAAGGCATGGCTCAGTGTCACACAAAATGCAACGAGTCACTGTTTCCTGCACCTTCTTACTTCTGTATGTAGATACAAGTTCCCCTTGTGTGCACACAATGCAAAATAAATAAAGAATTCATCTGAATTTATTCATATCCTCTGCAAAGGATTCTAGGTACTACATGCCAGTGTAATTGACATACATCATTTTCACTACCAGCCTAGCCACTGATAATTACAGGCTGATTAGCAGCAGGTCAAAAAATGCTTACATTGAATGACGAGAATGACATTTCAGTTTGAGCAAAGCCAAATGCATAGAATCGAAAAAAAATTAATTGGCAATGCACAAGACTGTCCAGCAAGAGAACCCCTATCTGCCATTTGCAGCTGTGAAACGGTTGCTGCCCACCACCAGAATATACTGATAGTGATCACCTTGGCACAAGTCTCGGTCTAAAAATGTTATCTGTGCATAAAAGAACCATGTGCACGAATACTTTGTCGAGCTGTAAAAATCTAACCAGCAGTGAAATCGGTGGTTAGCAGCCTGCTGGGGCTTGTCTAAGGATGGGTGTTCGTCGGTCTCTGTCGCAGCAGATAGGAAAACTTTGCGCTACCTGGTCAAATGAGCGGCAATAGACGGATGTGGAACAGATATTGACTTACAGAATTGGAGTTCAGAATAGATATAAAAGTAGAATAATGTCAGTGTCAGGCAGCTAATGATTAGATCATCCCTCACCCTATGCCTCGAAGGCATATAAACGCAACTGAGCAGGCTGTCCTGCAAACACACTTGCATGCATAAAACCGAAAGAATGTAGTCATGTTCTGCCCGGACCACCACCTACATGAAGACCCCACCCCCCCACACCGCGTCTGTACGGCAGGCAAGTCCCTTTCATACCGACTAAATCACATAAGCAGCCTTGCACCAACAATGCTTTAATTAACCGGTCATGTGGCTCTACCCTCCCGATCATTAATGGCGTTAACTGATTTGTGGAGGTCTGCGAGTCTCCACGCTGGTTCTGAATTCCTGGATGGGGGGGGTCATAGCAATACAGGCCTGTGTCTCTCTGTCACCAACCAAGATAGTGTGGCCTGTCCCCTTTCCAAACGACAACTGATGATGACGGGACAAAAAACATAGCCAAACATGTTCAGAGCCTCTATGCTTTAATGGCTGACGGGCACATTTTTGCTGAAATAACAGGCATGAACGTAAGAAGCAGGGTGTGGTTTGAAGCTTTTGGAATATCCAGCAATTCTAAGTAGCCAGCAAATCTGTCTGAAGCGCTCGCACTCACCTTAGACACCCAGGTGAGCAGAGAAGGTATGTGCCAACCCTGTGCCTTCATTGTCAGGACAAGTCTGTTCTAGATCAGCAACATTTCCTCTGCTCTTTTACTCGTGCGTTAGCCATGACCACGCCGCGTTTGTCCTCCTCAATTCATGCTTTTTCGGTCGCTCTCGAACAGAAGTGCTGGTGTGCCTCCCCTCACCACGGGCAGCGTGCATGTGAGCATGTGAAACGGAACGCTGACGTCAAGGCCACTCCTCCCGGCCTTACCTAAACTCTCCCCTCCTCTCTTGCTGGGCCTCCTCCACCTCACTTTTTAAGGACACAGAGGAGAGGCTGAGAGAAAAAGTCTCTTCGACTGAAACGGTAACAGTACCTGAAAAAAACCTGACTATACAGACCAGTCACTACGTTCTACCAGGACGCAACTAAACTCACTACAGCGAGATGTAAGAAGGCCGAGTATCAAACCGCTCTTAAAGTCACAGTACAGGACCATGTTACTGTGATGGTCCCACTGGCTTTAAAACCCCTACGATTAAATCATTCCCCTAAGCAGAATTCAGCATCAGTTGGTCATGTGACGGCGAGACCGTAAGCAACGTTAAAAGGTGGAAACTAGGGCTGAACGTCTTATTGAATTTTAACCAAAATCGCGATATGAATATCTGCGTTCTTTATAAACCCCAGGCACAGCCACTGAGGTGCCAGCGAGCAAAGACCTATCCCCACGCACTGCTCCCCGAGCACCTGTCATGGCCGCCCACTGCTCACCAAGGGTGATGGTTAAATGCAGAGGACACATTTCGTTGTGTCACCGTGTGCTGTGCTGCAGTGTTTTTTTTACGTTTTTATACCGGTCTTAGTGGTCCCCTTATACTGTATCTGAAGTGAAAGTGAAGTGATTGTAGTGGTATGCAACTTTAAATTTACAGTTATGCTACAGTTTTTAATACACATAATATAGGATGATTCTCTATGTGATGCACTGGACATTACTTTATTCCCATAACTAGTGGTCAGAACTTTGAACAAGTGTGAACTGTATGTTGTACTTGTCGTACCTTACTACTGAGTAGTTCAATATAAAGTTATGACACAAAAAAAAGTTATGACTAACCCTTACCCAGTTTGAAAACTTGCCATGCGATACACAGGACACAGAATACTAGTCTCACTTGTTAAAACAAACCTCCACAATAAAATTCTGTGAACTCTATTAAGCATTCAGACAAAACTATCGCACCAAATATTTCAATGTATAATGGACTTCAATAAAATAATGTCCATGCACAACTGATATACGCAACTAAGATGGTGTGACGCACGGGACAACAATGTCACTGGTCTAAAAGCTACATGTTAAGTGCTGTTAAGTTTAACGTATGATAGCCAATAGAGTTAAAATGTGGTGCATTGTATGAATATTTTAAATTAAGCCCAATGCACTCTTCAATATAACATATAGAAACTAAACTTTATATGTCTGGGTTATGATAATAATTTTCTTTGAATTTCATTGAAATTAGTAAATATTTCACATTGTGAGGTAAGAGGTAACCGTGTTTCAAAAGTATGCAAAACCTTCAATATATTAATAAAAGTGCAAATATTACAGAATGATTTTTAACATTTTGGTTTTATTTCCAGAGAATCGCCCTGAAGTGAATACTGAACAGCAAAAAGCGCAAAGTAAATCGCAATATCTGTCAATCCAAAAATGTATCTGTCAATTTATTTAATTTTTCATAAAACCTTTCAATCCAATTGGAAACCTATTGAAAGATTTTGTCATCTCTGCATGATCTTTCTCCCCACGTCGGCATCTTTTTCCTATCCAACTAAAACCATGGAGAGAGGGTCAATTAGTGACTTAATCGGTGTGTAGACGGTGTGCATCTCCACCAAGGTCCCAGTATCTCTGGATGGGCTCTGGTCTTTCTGATTTTATGTCAATCACTACAAGATGGTGTTGTAGAGAAAGGGCCACGCACAGCCCACGTTAGTACTGCACATCACTATGTTTTTCAACGCATGACACGACAAACTAAACCTGCCAAATTACCCACCAAGACGACACTGTGTGCACCGCCGGCAAACGTCCCCTGCTCTGTCCCCGGAGAAGGAGCAAAGTTCAATGTTAGAGAAATCCCCGTTTCTCACACACAGGCAAACAGATGGCCGGTGTCAGCAAAAACGAGTCCATTCTGCAAATCCTGGCCTCCAGAGGAGGTACGTTGGCAGCGAACCGAGAAATGCAAGAGCCGCTGTAACCACTGCTGCCGACCTGATCTGCTTCTCACGGTGATTCTCAGATAGCCGCGGCGGCAGCTAAACGATAAGGAACCGAGTTGGGATCTGGAGTCCTTCATGTTCGAGGCAGATGCCCAACTGGTGATAAGGCAAAACGTACGAGTCTCTTTTATTCTATACCAAAGTAGGTACTGAGAATCATTTAATTCTTCTAGGCTCAAGTCAGTCATTAGGTAACGTTAATGTTGGTTTAAAAAAACAATTAAAATTTCAATTTCCATATATATATATATATATATACACACACACACACACACACACTTTATGTTTTATGTTAAAGACTTAAAAGTGTAATATCTGGTTATGTTTGCAATATTTGCATATTGGTTTATTGTATACTTGCAATATTTGCAATACTGTGGTCTGCAGCAGTTGCTAAAGCATTTCACTGCACATCATACCATGTATGACTATGTATAAAATCTGAATTTGATTCAATGTGTAAGAATTGAAAAGGAATCTCAATGTCCCTATATGTCCCTAAATAAAATGATTTGCACAATC
Organism: Denticeps clupeoides; assembly: GCF_900700375.1. Taxonomy (NCBI): domain Eukaryota; kingdom Metazoa; phylum Chordata; class Actinopteri; order Clupeiformes; family Denticipitidae; genus Denticeps; species Denticeps clupeoides. Next base: position 7,249,989 of record NC_041710.1, on the reverse strand, counting down.
CATGATGCAAATGAGAAGAAGAAATTTACATTTACAGCATTTATCAGACACCCTTATCCAGAGCGACTTACAATCAGTAGTTACAGGGACAGTCCCCTCCTGGAGCAATTCAGGGTTAAGTGTCTTGCTCAGGGACACGATGGTAGTACGTGGGATTTGAACCTGGGTCTTCTGGTTCATAGGCCTGCACACTTGCTCTGCTCCACAACCTCCCGTTCGGAGGATTGGCGGACAAATGGCGGGATTGTGTGGATGTGCTCGACAAAAAAAAAAGGGCAATTTTTCCTCCCACCAAGACCCCGCTTCCCGGCTCGGGTCACCTGACGTTCCCACGACCGGCTTCTTTCTGGCGTCGACCTCCACAAAGCCCGACGCGGCAAGTTCAACTGCAAAAGTTTCGCCATGACTAATAACTCGGAGTAAACTCGACGAGCCGGCCCGGCCCGGCTAGTTCTAGTTCTGGCCACTAAGCTAGCTGCTGTGTGACAGCAACATGTGACAAAGTAGAGATCAAGAGTTCGCGACAACAAAACACAAGCGGCCAATAAACGATGACATTCATATAAACCAACAACAACAAGACAGATAGTAAATAAGTTAGCCGGGCTAAAGTTAGCCGGCTGCGGCGGCGAGGAGGAGGAGGAGGACTCACGGACTGCGCCTCCGGCCGCGCGTCTCGCCGCAGCACGATGAGCTTCTGAAAGCGGGCCTTCATCCCTTCCAGGGACATGTCCGCGGAATTCGGCCGGGACCCCTGGCCCCGCTGCTGGGCCCGCCGGGTTCTCCACCCCCCTCCCGACCCGGGCTCCACCCGCGCGTCAGCAAACCACGTCCCGCGGACGCGGAGTCCTTCCCACCCGGGCCGCTCGTCGCGAACGCCGGCAAGTCTGCGCGTTGTACAGTAGACGCGGCTCAACTTTACTTTTGACCGGCGGTCGGTGTCAAAACTTAACGATTTGACTCTGCCGCCTGGTGGCCGAACCGCGAACCGCAGGCGAGTGGATCGCAGCCAAAACTTCACTCGCCGTTCTGCTCTCCGGACTGGATCCAGGAGCTTTAACCTCGTAAAGAGGACGAAATGTTACAAAAAACGGTGCGGAATTGTTCAATAAACGCAGAGCACGTGGAATGATTTGGGGAGATCCTGTAAATAATCTAGGAATTGGAAGTACGGTATGTGAGAGCTGTCAATTTACACATTTGTTAAAATCTTCTGGGTATCAGAAATACACAGCAACATTAAGGGCTACTTGGATACTCCAATGTACCTTTACCGCCAATATTTAAGGTCTTAATCCCAAAATTTGTAAAGAATCAGGTTCTGTATGATAAGAGGGTAATATTTATATGTTCTTACTAAACTCCTAGTAAAATACTTTTTTTTTAATTTTGCCTGACAAAGGTCCCATACGCAAGCAGGGACACACTGTGTCTGTAAAATACATTTTTGTTGCAATGCATTTGCTGAAATACATTTTTGGCGGCGATGTGTATCTTCATAACCACTGCATGTCCTGTAACAAATGTTAACCTCGACAAATGTTGCTCTTGAACTTCTGAAGCTACCTTTTACAACCTTTATAACCAAAACGGTGTCGTAAATGCACCTGTTCATTATATCCAATGCCAGCAGACACAGAGAAATTATTGTTGTACCTCCCATAAACACACACACACGATCAAACACATATCTGCCACTGGGGGGCAGACGTCCTTCAACACATTCTTAGCCAAGATCTATTAAACCATGTCATTGGATCTGGGATCCCTCTGATACATATAACAACAAAGGTCAAGGTCAGACACGCTCCTCAACAAGCTTTTTATAGATGTGCCTTGGTGCAGAGCAAGAAAAAGTGCAGACATTTGCTCCCTTTGTCCTTTCTTCTCCTTCGTGAATGTTTTGTGTATCTGTACTTATTTTTACATCACAGCAGTTCACTGTGAAAAGCTGTTATTTTAGGCCATGATAATGAAGTGGATTTATACACTTATTGCGTTATTGTTACTTTTAATACAATACAAATTAATACACACACACACACACACACACACACACACACACACACACACTACCTCTGTTATATTGAGTAATATTTATCCAGAGCGACTTACAATCAGTAGTTACAGGGACAGTCCCCCTGGAGCAACTTAGGCTTAAGTGTCTTGCTCAGGGACACAATGGTAGTAAGTGGGATTTGAACCTGGGTCTTCTGGTTCATAGGCGAGTGCGTTAACCAATAGGCTACTACCACCTTCATAACCACTGCATGTCCTGTAACAAACGTTCACCTTGACACACATGGTCTAGTATCTCTTACTCATTTCACTAGTTTAGGGCTGTCTGTCTCATTGTTGTCTACATGATTTTAGTTCAATGTTACAGTTTGTCTGTGTCGCACTCTATGTCAGTATGTAACTTTTGTTCAAATGTTACATGTAGCACCAGGTTCTGGAGAAATGTTGTTTCGTTTCACTATGTACTGTTGAACATTTATGTAGCTGAAACGACATTAAAGGTCATATGCACTGTATCCTCACCTTATGTTGATCTTCACTTTGAAAGGCATAACAGAATGCCCATCCTTCCTCCTGGACCAGACAGCAAAAACAAGTTGGCTCCAGGCTATTGTGAATGAGTTTGGTGATCCGATGTGGCCGATGTTCCCAAATGACCCCGTGCTGCAGGGGATCCCAGGGTGTGTTGGGTCCAGCCATGTCCAGTACACACCGCACAAAATCTGCTGTCACCTGCAGAACTACAGGCTTGTTCTGGCCTGGTGATCCCAGAGAGAAGGACCGATGAGCCGTCAGACCAACTGGCCAACCTCTGTCCCCAAGCTGAGGTCTTCGGATCTCAGCCAGAATCCAAGGAAGCATAGTCATGGTGGTGAGAGGATGCACAGGCAGCGAGCCAACCATGTACAGGCGGTAGTGGACCTCCTCTTCAGCACCATCACGCTCATCCTATTGACCAAAAAAAAAAAAAGAAAGAGGCTGACACCTCAACAACAACTCTACATACGATATGTAAAGGAATCTCACCTGGGCTGAGTTGAAGCAGGTTGGGTGATCTTGGGCAGGGGTGTTGTCACCACTTCTGACTTCGAAGCAAATGCCCTCCATGATTTCCAGGCCTATGAGGAAATTAAAACGTGTCATACAAATACTCGGCGGCAAAGCTAGTGTTGTAGACAATAAAAAGACCTGCTCCAATGATCTGTCATCTGTCAAAGAAATACATCGCTTGAAACGCTTTACGTTTTGGGTGGTAGTAGCCTAGTGTCCCTGAGCAAGACACCTAACCCCGAGCTTGTCCAGGGGGACTAATGCTGTAAATAAATGCTGTAAATGCCGATAAATGTTGTAAATGTAAATTTGCATATTTATTGCTTAACATGTGACTAGATGCAATTGCTGAAAACAGTGTGAGAACACCATACAGATAAAGAAAGGACATTTTCCAAAACATCCTTCTATAAGACCAAATATGAATAAAATTGGTGTCAGTCGCGTTTATAAAACTCGGGATTGCTCTACTTGCAGAAGAAGTCTTATGTCTAAGACACCAGAAGACTTTGAGCCTATACAATTTGGACTGAAAGACAGAGGTAATGAGGTACAGTCTGATAAATGAAGCTTCTACATTCTTGAATAATTTAAAAACTAGAATGTTTTTCAGTCCAGTCAAAGAAAGCAGCCACCCAGATTTTTTTTGTTAAGTTGCCAGCATGTGATATACTGCAGAGTGAGTATGGAGTATGGCACGTCTTTAAATGCACCATTAACACGGCAAAACATACGCGCTGTCTGGTAGAACGTGACACTCAGACGTCTACTACATCCTTCACACAACTGCAGACAGAGCTCCCTGTTGACAGAGCGGAAATGTCCATCATGGCCTGCCTGTTGGTTGATGGGAGATTCTCTGGAAAATCAAAACTTAAATGCTTAAAAAAAATTGGTAATATTTTACTTTTACAGGAGATTGTACTCAGATAATGTGGGACATAATTTCATTTCAATGAAACACTGTCACCTCTCGCGATATTTTTTTACTAATTTCAATTAAATTCAAGGTAAATTGTTATCATAACCCAGATATTCAGAGTTCTGTAAAGTTATATTGAATATATATGTTATATTGAATAGTGCATCAGGCTTAATTAAAATATTCATACAGTGCACCACATTTTGACCCTTAGTCCTGGCTATCATATGTTAAACTTAACAGCACTCGTGTAGCTTTTGGACCAGTGACATTGTTGTCAAGTGCGTCACACCATCTTGGTCATTTTAGTTGCATATACAGTACTGGCCAACAGTTTGGACACACCTTCTCATTCAATGTGTTTTCTTTATTTTCAGGACCATTTACGTTGGTAGATTCTCACTGAGGGCATCAAAACTATGAATGAACACATGTGGAGTTATGTACTTAACAAAAAGTGGAGACCTGACCTCCACAGTCACCGGAACTGAACCCAATACAGAGTAAATAACATGTTTTCAGTTATTTCACCTTTTTTTTGTTAAGTACATAGCTCCACGTGTTCATAGTTTTGTTGCCTTCAGTGAGAATCTACCAATGTAAATGGTCATGAAAATAAAGAAAACACATTAAATGAGAAGATGTGTCCAAACGTTTGGCCTGTACTGTATTAGTATTGCATAAACTTGATTTTTAAAAAAACTTTTGACACCCATTATCCACGGAAAGTAATCACTTTCATGAGCATGTTGTCGTAATTAGAAATAGCAGTTTTATGCTGTTTATGTTTAAAACTGTATGTCACTTTTAAATAAATAAAAAAAAAACCCTCTCTGCTGGAAAGTCTCAACTAGTGCGAGAGGAAACGAAAAGTTCTAATAGCGGCGGCGAGCAACGTGCGCGGGCCGGATGTGGTGCGGAGACTCGGGGACGCAGCGGATCGCGCAGCGACGGAGACGACCCGGTTCGCGTGGCCCGCCGCGACACTAAACGAACCCTCGTCCCTCGAGGGACAGCCGTCGTGCGCGACCTGGACTCACCTGGGTCCCCGCCGTCGTCGCCCTCGCCTTTGCCACGACTCAGCGCGTCCCCGCTGCCGTCGCGCTATTAATAGTCGCGGCCCGGGCGCGCGCGTGTCCTTTACGCGCGGCGACATCCGCCAGCGTTGCTGCGCGTTTTTCAGCGATTCCGCCGGTTCGACCGCGCAGACGCGTTCACTCGATGTCGGGCACAGTTACCGCCCGGAGTTACGTTACGCTACGCATTTGGAAGTGCGGTTTTACGCACGAAAATTGGGCAGGACGCTTGAGAACTACTTTTTTAAGTGAAGCGATCGTCATCGTCAACATTTACATTTACAGCATTTACCAGACGCCCTTATCCAGAGCGACTTACAATCAGTAGTTACAGGGACGGCCCCCCCCTGGAGCAACTTAGGGTTAAGTGTCTTGCTCAGGGACACAATGGTAGTACCTTTCACCTACTGAAATAAATTTGCACATCGTGAAACGGAAGATTCTAACCAAGCAGGATTTGAACCTGGGTCTTCTGGTTCATAGGCGAGTGTGTTAACCACTAGGCTACTACCATCCTGTCCTCTCCTTTTAGCCCATCACCCTTGGTGAGCAGTGGGCGCCTTTGACGGTTCAGGATTCACGTTATGATCCTCTCCATTTGCTGCTGGGCCCCAATGACATATGGACCCCTCCAGACCTCTGAATGTATGCTGTGGTATTTGTGGTATCAGGAGAAAATCCTTTAAGTCCTGTAAATTGCGTGGCGGTGCCTCCATGGATCAGGTTTGTTTTTCCACCTCACACACCCCACGGGTGCTTGATCGGGTGAATTTGGAGGTCAAGTCAACCACCTTGAACTTATTTTACAGGCAAGCCATTCTTGAATGATTGCTGTAGGTCACATTGTTCTACTGACTGAGTTTCACTGCTTGTTCTGAAGTTTTCATGCAGCACTGCATTAACAACAGGCACAGAAATCATTACATGGACCCAAGAACACTTCTAAAAAACATGATCCAGAAACATCGGATTGTCTTTCTTATTGGAGCCAAAGTTCATATAAAATGTACAGGGACAAAGAGTCCTGTATTGGGACGACAGATCCCTCAGACCATTTACAGGCTGTTGTGGTAAGAAGGCCGAGTGCTTACACCGTGGTGACCATGCTCCTGCCATCAAATTCTGCAGGGCAGAGAAGCAGAGCAGTCATCCGATCGCTGCACGCTGGTGATTTGGATTCGCTGCTTGGGGCGATGAAACACAATGTTTAGCATCTCACACCTCTAAATTTGTTCGAATCCTGGCTCGGACCGTTCGTCTTCTGGGCTCTCTAGTTTCCTCCTGGAGTCCAAAGGCATGTACAGTCGTGGCCAAAAGTTTTGAGAAAGACACAAATACAGATTTTCATAAAGTTTGCTGCTTCTGTTTTTTATTATGGCAATTTGAATAGACTCGAGAATGTTATGAAGAGTGATTAGATGAATTGCAAAGTCCCTCTTTGCCATGAAAATGACCTTAAAACCATTCCAGCCCTGCCTGTTACGTCCTTTAGGCCGTAGAATGGCTTGGGGTGCTCTGTTTTGTGCATCTTCTCTTTTAGGCTGTCTGCTGGGGGGGAGGAGATTTGGATTACGGTTCCACCCACCAATTCCCTCGTAAACTGGCAGCCAATCAACGCACAGGACAGAGAACTACACAAGGACCATTCCAGCCACCATTCAAGGCTCATTGTTGTGGAGCCAGAGGAGGAGGAAGTGAGAGGAGAGTTTTGGAGTTGGAGTCTTGGATTGTGTTAGTTGGATAAGCCTTTGTTGTGTGTTAGTGATTAGTGTGGTTAGTTGTGGTTTTGTGTAGTTGTTTTGTCTCTCCTTTCATGGTGTGTTGTCCTCCTGTGACTTGTTGTGTAGTTGTTGTATATAGCACTTTAGGTTTGGTTGGTTGTTCACTACTCACTGTAAATAAAAGCACAATATTTCACTTGGGCTTGGTATCTGTGTCTTCCCACTGCACACATTCCCCTCTTTTGTCATGTTTCCTGACCCCTAGACGGGGACGTGACACTGCCACAAAAGGACCGTTAACACAAATGAGTGTTGACGAGCACAAGGCTGGAGATCATTCTGTCATGCTGACTGTCACCTAAATCAACCATCATAAAAAACCTCAAGGAGAGAGGTTCAAGAGTTGTGAAGAAGGCTTCAGGGTGCCCAAGAAAGTCCAGCAAGCGCCAGATGATTCTGGATCGGGGTGCCTCAGGATCGGGGTGCCACCAGTGCTGACAGCAACTTCTCCCAACCATCCAGAAACAGTTTGCCTTATCCAGCATGATGGCGCACCGTGTCATAAGACCAAAGTGAGAAATAAGTATGAAAAAAACTTTGAAATTTATGGGTTGCCATCGGTCAGAATTTGCCCAGAAATTAATTGACAGCATGCCAGGATGGATTGCAGAGGTCTTGGGGGGGGAAGGTCCAGCACTGCAAAAATTGATTGTAATTGTCAATAAAAGAGTTTGAAACTGCCTGTAAGCTGCTGAGAGAACACATACAGAACAGACCAAAAGTTTTTACATCATTCAATGTGTTTTCTTTATTCTCATGACCATTTACATTGGTAGATTCTCATTGAAGGCATCAAAACTACGAATGAACACGTGGAGTTATGTACGTAACAAAAAAAAGGTGAAATAACTGAAAACATGTTTTATATTCTAGTTTCTTCAAAATAGCCGCCCTTTGCTCTGATTACTGCTTTGCACACTCTTGGCATTCTCTCGATGAGCTTCAAGAGGTCGTCACCTGAAATGGTTTTCCAACAGTCTTGAAGGAGTTCCCAGAGGTGTTTAGCACTTGTTGGCCCCTTTGACTTCACTCTGCGGTCCAACTCACCCCAAACCATCTCAACTGGGTTCAGGTCCGGTGACTGTGGAGGCCAGGTCTCCACTTTTTGTTAAGTACATAACTCCACATGTGTTCATTCATAGTTTTGATGCCTTCAGTGAGAATCTACCAATGTAAATACTCATGAAAATAAAGAAAACACATTGAATGAGAAGGTGTGTCCAAACTTTTGGCCTGTACATTCCAATTATGCAAATAAAAAGGCCATTCACACAGTCTCTAACCGGGGCAGTGGTGGCCTAGCAGGTAAGGAAAAAGCAGACTCGTAATCAGAAGGTTGTCTGTTCGATTCACGACCGCCAAGGTGCCACTGAGCAAAGAACCATCCCCACACACTGCTCCCCAGGGAACTTCTATGACTGCCCACTGCTCATTAAGGTGATTGGTTAAATGCAGCGGACAAATTTAGCTGTGTGCATCATATACTGTATATCATAATGAATCATAATCACTTCACCTTTATTGAACCTTTTAGTCCATAACCAGGGCAGTGGGTGCCAGAGCTCATCCTGGAATGGTTGGTACAGAGCAGGGAATCACCAGGGGGGCACTATTTTGCACCATGTCCAAATATGCCCTTTTTTGTGTAGACTCTGATTGTAAGATGACACCACCGTACTAATTCACATGATAAATGAACAGACCTGACCATGCCTGACTGTCAAATGTTCAAATTATTTTGTAGGTGTAGGTATTGGTCAGCCTCCTGCAATAATTGTGAACAGAGTTGGGGAAAATGTTTAATTTTGATGTGACAGGATTATAGTATAACTGACATAAGAGTTTGAGATCTCTGAAAATCTGTAAACTGATATAAACATGAACATTGCATGGTTGTTCATTAAAAACAAACATGAAAATGTTTACATGGACAAACAGCAGTCAGGTTTTAGACTCTATCAAAAGTCACTACTGAAATGAGGGGAAGACAGATTCAATAACAAAAGCCAGCATCAGGATTTCTGTTATCTGTTAGTTACATAATGATAGCTGAGAATTTCAGGTTATTACCATACAGCCCAGGAAGACCATTTCAATACTCCACACCAGCTGGCTGCTGGATGTGTCATTTGAGGTAAGGCGTCTGGAATGTTTCTTTTCTGCAAATCTTAGTGTAAGTCATCCAGCTAGCCTTTGTTAAATAAAAAAAAAAAAAAAACAAGTTAAAAATATGAGAAGCCTTTGCATTATATCATGCACGGTGAACAAAATATTAATTGGTAACTTGAGAAATAAATTCAATATAATAATTCAATAATAATTTCAAACTCTGGCATAAAAAAATGTCAGTAAAATGTTATGCTAATCTTGGATAATTTGGACTACGCAGTTAGTATATGGGCAGGTGGGAACCAGCAGGAATGTAGTTATAACTCGTGCACTGAGCATCATGACTCATTCAGGCCGTGGCTGCAGATTGTTCTTCTTGGGCTGGAAGAAGTCCTCAATGATGGCATCAACCAGGTTGTCCAACTCAGCCTTCAAGTGGGTTACATCACTGTCAGACACAAACAGAAATATACACACATATAGTCAGTCAATGTCAGTCAAAATACTAATTTAATGATTTCAATATGAGTTGCAATATTTTATTTCAGAACAGCAGCAGACTGGGCCAGTGTTTAAAAAGACAACGCAGTCTACTACTAGAAACTACTATTGATTACTACTACCTTTGGCCTGATCTCTCCGCACAATATGACATATAGGGTGGTAGTAGCCTAGTGGGTAACACACTCGCCTATGAACCAGAAGACCCAGGTTGAAATCCCACTTACTACCATTGTGTCCCTGAGCAAGACACTTAACCCTAAATTGCTCCAGGGGGGACTGTCCCTGTAACTACTGATTGTAAGTCGCTCTGGATAAGGGTGTCTGATAAATGCTGTAAATGTAAATGTATTGGTTGCTTCGGGTCGAGATTTGCGCTGAGACTGTTGAGCACACACCGGTCACAGTTTTCTTCACACATCCTTGAGACTTTACACATTTGTCTGGCTCATACTGCAGAAGTGTGCTAATATGATCTGTGACTCTGCCCACATGCCACACCCTTTTTTCCCCAGACAGATTTTTCCCATTAAGTCAACATGGGACGAGCTCTCATGACCACAATTTTTATCGTAGACACCCAAAACTCAGTATACAGCATCTCCATAAGCCCCTCTTTATGTTCATTCACTTTTTTGCCAAATGGCCATGCCTGCACTCCTCCTTTTCATCCCCTATTTTTCCCCCAATTCACTTATAATGGAAAATGTAACCTGTCCTCGGTTCCTCACATTTCAACATATTGACATGAAACTTAGTACATACCTTCATCTGAGGTCAACTAAATTTTCTCTTTCACTCTTTAACCCTACTCCTCCTTTATCACGTTTTCTTGACGCATTTTGACGTTAGCATGCTAGCATTAACATGCTAATTTGTAAACATGCTCCAAATGCCACCAAATTTTATGTGATGCATCATGGCCACGCCCTGTTAGCATTTTTGATGTTAGTGTGCTAACACTAGCATGCTAAAATGTACATTTTTAAACATGCTTTAAACATAACCAAATTTCTTGTGTTAATATGCAAATTAAAGCATAAATACCTAAATTGACCAAATTCACGAAATTAATTAATAAAAACAATATTTGTCACTCTTCCTCTTCAGCCTTTCTTCCTCTCATCTCTTTTAACGTTTTACAATTTCAGCTATTCCACGAAATTAACTTATTCAAAAATGAATTTGCACTTATTTGCACTGCTTTCCAAGACAAAAAAAACCCTCCCTTTTCTAGTTGCAAATTTTATAGAAATTTCCATCTTGTTGGACTAATAAAGGTTTATCTTATTGTCTTTTAACTCTTCATTAAACCATAAAATACCTGTTTCCTGGGGCAGCACACAGCTCTGTGTAGTATTTTATCTTTGGCTCAGTTCCACTTGTGCGCATAGTAGCCACCCCTCCATTAGCAAAGGTGAAGGTTATCATCTGGCTACTCTTACTCGTGGGTAAAATCTGATGAAGAAAGAGATAGTTGTGCAAATTCTTTAATAACTCTTTAAGTTCGTATGCATCAAAGGTTGACATGAGGCTCACAGCTTTTTTGTCAGGCTGAGTGCTGTCATAACCGGTTGTCAGGTCCCGGACAGCCAAAACTACAACCCCCCCACATTCAGTGGGGTAAGTGCTGGGACCAGTGTAGTTCCTCAGGCGTTCAAAAAGTCGGTGGATGGTGTCCTGGTCATGGCAGATGAAGTAAGAGTTTTTGGTGATGTGGTATCCATACCTAAAAGAAATAGAAAAGTATTTTAGATATTCATGTTTGGCCTAAGCAACCCAGCCACTGGGGTTGTAGGTGACAGTATGCTAGATGCAGGTCCCAAGCCTGGCTAAATGGAGAGGGTTGTGTCAGGAATACGGGTGCTATGGAACAGTTATCCCACACTGCGGTCTGTACCTCGGTTTCTGGGCCATGGTTTCGGTTCATTTTTGGTACATGCTTTGTGGGTAAAGATTCAAGGGCTGCAACTATCGAAATATTTTTGGAACTGAGTATTCTGTCGATTTTACATTGATAAATCGAGTAATCGGATAACTCATACTTTTGCGTTTTTAAACAACTATCTCTCATGTTACGCAACATGAAAATTCCCTTAAAATGAGCAAGCAATTGGCTGTTCCTCACAAAAAAAAAAAAAAAAAAAAAATCAAACTCAATACTTTTATTATATCAAAGCTTAAAAACATTTGGGTTACTGGCTCCAGAACTAAGCTAATTTAATCTATCTTTCTGTGAAACATTCATGTACAAAAATAAAAAAACAAAAAAAAAAACGAAACATAGGTTAGCCTAATTGTCCTTAGATGTATTTTTATTTAAAAAAGCAAAAAGGGGTGTACCCTTTGGTACTATAGCCCATCTGAGAATAGAGAGAAAAAAAAAAAAAGTATAATAGAGAGAATAGAGAAAAAAAAAAAAAAGTATAAAAATGTACAAAATAGTAAAAAGAAAATATAAATAAACAAGTATTACTAATAATCCAACTTAAACAATACAGTTCAGTTTCCAGTTGTATCCAGATGAGGTAGGTAGGTAGTATGTTTGTATTTGGGCAATGTTATGTGCAAAATAGAGAGAATTATCATGCCTCGTCACTATCGACTCATAACACAAATACTTACAAATAATGTACCAAGACACGCTAATGTTAGTTAGCAATAAAAAAAAAAAAAAAAAACGATGTCCACGCAGCGTAAAACGGTCCCACACTTCAGACATTTTATGCCTTTTAGGTACACCGGCATGTTCACTTTCCGCCAATAAATCGTGCCTCCTTAAATCTTTGAAATGCGTGTCAGTTAAAACAGTCCGTGTAAAACAATGACTCCGCACTGTGTAGCTCCGCAGAAGCAATTCGATAATAGATGGACTTTGGTGACTAATTAAACGAAGCCTCGAGGCAAAGAATTTTCCTCGAATATTTTTTGTAATCAAATCATTTGAGTTATTCGAATAATCGTTTTTTTTGTCAGTACAACAGTATACAGTGCATTGAAATAATGATTCACACAGACCCCCCCCTCATAATGCAATCATAAAAGAAAAAAAATGTATATATACACTAAACAAACTATACTAACTAAAACTAAAGCTTAAATACTGTACAGGTTTCTCTATAGGAGAAAAGTAAAACTTTTTTTACTGCTGTCTGTTGCTGAAAGACAGCAGGGAGCAGGAAACACTGGGCCAGTACATTTTTCATGCCATGTAATGTGTTTAATAGAGGCATTGTGCTATTTCAGTGTTTAATTTCTATCATTTTACTTGGGCTTGGCCGGTAAATGTGCGGTAAGGTGATGCGTTTTGATCAGCCATAAAATTGCTAGCTTCTGGTGATTACGAAAGCAAAGTCTGAGGTGTGGGGAAAAACTTAAAATTGTTAAAATGTTTAAATTACTTGTAACATGCACAAAGCATGTTGGTACAGTCCTGGCATGTTGGTACAGTCCTGTTGGCTGGAATCCGCTGCCACAATTATGTCGGGTTCGGGTTCAAAGAGCAGAAAAATTTTCCCACACCGGAGCGACCTCAGATTTTTTCCGCACCATTGGTTGATTGGTGTAGGCCCAAATTGCATGGACATTGTTGGTCGATTGGTCTTGTCCCAAATTGGTCGCACCCTAGAGCCCTGGGGACTTTCACCTGTTGGCGCTTGAATGTGCATTCACTGGACATTTCAGGACCAATCTCATCAAATGAACTGCAAAGCTGAAATCCCACAGTCCATAAAATGTTAAACCATGCATGGCGGGTCGAATGTTTTACCGAATACCATTGCACCCCCTAGTCAGGAAGGGCATCCAGCGCAAAAACGCAAAACGCAAAAAAAAAAAGTCTATTACGCAGACAGCCAGATTGATCTGCTGTAGCAAACCATTACGAGAGCAGCCAAAGGAAGGTGATTATGTTCACAATATTTTATATGGTGATATAAATGCAGTGGCGTCAAATATCGGTTTTTTTTGTATGCAAATTTAGTTCAGTTGTGAGCTATGTTGTTTTGGTTGAATTACTAATGTAATACGATTCACACAGATCGTACACAGCATTTTGTATATCAGCTCTGTTTTTACATTTTCAGTAAAATTTCTGTACAGTCACAAAAATATTATGACAACCGTATCATGACCCTTGTGTTGTGACACCCTACAAGCAACCTAAACAAAAATGACAACAAACCACACCAATAGTTGTAAGTAGTATGAGTCCTAAGCAAACATTGCACATTTGAAATATAATAATCTATAGGTGTGAAAAATTCAAACGGTTCTCTCACCTAACAGATTTATCATAAAATAGGGCAGTGACAGAAAGCAGGTTGTAGTAGTCTAGTGGGTTACTTACTCTTCATAAATGGCTTTGAGCTGTTGCGATAGAGTGATTTTCTTTGTTGAAAGGTAGGAGGTCATCTCTCCCACAATTGCTGCTGCACTAACACCGTCTTTATCCAGCACTGCAGGGCTACACATGTACCCTACAGGTCCCAGTGGACATAGTAGCACATGAACTCATACACTGTAGAACACTCAGCTTGTAGAATCAAGCTTAACTGTAATTTGATTGATATTTTAAGGTTCAATGCATAGTCAATGTACAGAGTGTCAAGAATACAATCTCAAATTGAGTGTGTGAAACATTATGCTCCAGTCCCATACCAATTGCCTCCTCAAATGCAAACAACACTTTCTTTCCCTGTTCCAGCAAATCCTTAGCTCGATTTCCCATCCATTTAAACCCAGTCAGGGTCTCCTGAAAAACAGACAGAAAGACAAAAATGTTATTGAACAACAACACACCAATCAAGCCCCCCAGACTTGAAAATTAAAAAAAAGTTTTCAAGTGAAAATATTTTAGCTCCTTTGTTTTGATTATTAAAATATTGATTAGATTAGAGGTTATTATGCAGCTGGTAAGACAACAGAGTAACAGTTCCATTCTAGGTATATATTACTTACCTCAAAGTGGAAGCCCTCTTTGAGAGCGATAGCTCGTAGGATCTTTGAAGAAACTGTGCTGGCCAGCATATAGACGTCCTTCGGGTCCCCTTCACCATTTTGCTTCCAGCACTGAAACATCCACCAGCCCAAAAGAGCCCCCAACTCATTTCCAGAAAAAACTGTCCACTGGCCACTTACAGAGAAAGAAAAGAAAGCATTTTACCATTACGGTGCAGAAAAATTAAAAATATTCCCCCACTTAAAGATAATTATCAATGTCCACAAGCTTGCAGGCCTCTTTGGTTGGAATGACTCATGCAACTCACACATACAAAATTTCATTAAAACCATTGCAAATGAAGCCATGTATAGAGCATCCTATTCATAAATTATAAATGATTATCATAAATTATCTTCAATTATATCAATACTATAAAGAGCCATTTACACAGTATACCCTTTCTGTTTCTCAGCCACAGCCAGGCGGTCTGCATCAGGGTCATTGGCCAAAATGATGGCTGCTCCTTCCTTGTCTGCAAGCGCAAAAGACAGCGTCTATGGAAAAAAACAAAGAAGAGGGGAAAAAAAAAAAAAAAAACATAAGGCATAAAAAAATGACACCAGGATATTTTTGACATTCCTCCACCAAACTAAGAGCTACTCACCAGAACGCCCTCTCCCTCCTCTGGGTTTGGGTATTTGACTGTGGGAAACTCAGGGTCTGGATCTTTCTGTTCCTGAACAGCAAATGGTGGATGAAGGTCAAATGCCTCGAAGGCTGCCTGCACAAAACTATGGCCTACACCATGAACTGAAGTGTGCACGATTTTCACTTCTGACTTCTTATTGACGTCTCTGTGTGAAGAGAGAGACAATTTCAAAAGAAATGAATTCCAACAATTTAACATTTAATTGTGGAGCCTGCTATAGGAGTAGGGGGGGTTTATGTGCTCCGACTGCCATACCAGAGAGCCTGGCAATCAACCTACTCAAAAGAAATCTTTTCACTCAAGCACAAAGACACTCCAAGACACATAATTTGCAATCAGTCCTTTCTTGTTTCCATCCGTTACTTCAGACATATTTCATGTGAACATGCGTCTACAGTTCCCGACAAAAGTTTTGTTGCTTGTGTACAATTTGACCTCAAGTGCCACTGAAATATATTTCTAATCAAGATTTTTTTTTTTTTTTACAAGAAATGGCTCATTTTATTCCCAACAGCTTATGTAATAAGGTTTCAGCGCAAAATGAAATTGTCAAAAATTATTATAATATTCAAAGTTAATCCCCCTTGAGTCATTTTTGCAAAGACATTAGTGTTCTCGCCTTGTTATCTGAGCTTCACCTGTAACTAATAATGGATCAATTAGGTCTCAGGTGTGTGTAAAAAGAACCCCAGTACACTAGACCTTCACATCAACTGCAAACATGCCTGAGATTCACCCTGAGACTAAAGTGTTGATTATCAAGAGGCTGAAGACCAGATCCACTGCTGATGTGGCAGACACCTTCAGAGGATTAAAAAAAAAATCTGAAGAGACTGGAGATGTTTTTGACCAGGCCAGGGTAAGGCAGACCCCGCAAGACAACTGCTCGAGAGGACCATTTGTTGGCTCGAAAAATGCAAGGCCAGCCCATTTTCCACTGCAGCAGAGCTTCATAAGACCTGTCCAGAAGCCAGCACTAAACAAAAGACACTTGAAAAACTGTGTGGCATTTGCAAAGGCCCACAGCCTGCTTAAAGGATGGATGGTGGTGGATTTTTTCAGATGAATCTTGTTGAATTACACCATAGTCTCCTCAAATATTGCAGGAGGCCTACTGGAGGCTGCATGGATCCAAGATTCACCCAGAAAACAGTGAAGTTCCTCAAGGCAAAGAAGATCAAGATGCTCCAGGATTGGCCAGCCCAGTCACCAGACATGAACATCATTGATGTGTGGGGTAGGATGAAAGAGGAAGTATGGAAGACGAAACCAAAGAATATCGATGAACTCTGGAAGGCATGCAAGACTGCTTTCTTTGCTATTACGGATGATAATGTATGACATAAATTGTATGAATCCTTGCCAAACTGTATGGATGCAGTTCTTCAAGCTCGTGAAAGTCATACAAGATATTCAATTTGGATCTCACAGACATTACATTTTTGTATTTGCAGTAAATTTGTGAATGAAACTTAATTAATTTCAATGCATTCTAACACCAATGACAAGACACATGACTATGTGATAAATAAACAATCATTATCAAGCATCAATTTAATAATTAGTTTTTTTATTTATGCATCTGTACCTGTGCAAGCAGTGTTTTTGAATAGCAGCAAAGTATGCTTTGTGGGCATCCTGATAGGGATCTTTAAGTAGAGGGCTCTGTATGGCTCCATCTGCATCCCAAGACTGAGGCCAAGGTTCCAAGTTCTCTTCTATGGTTGTGGAAATGCCTTTATCATGCGGCGGGATGATCTGTGCACCGTTTTCCCAGTACACCTGCCAAATGGGCCGTAAAAAGACTAGGTAGTACTTAGGTAGAACTTTGAGATCTTGCCACTAATCAAAAAATAATAATATCTAACCTTGTAACCATTGTCTTCCTTGGGGTTGTGGGAAGCAGTAACCATGATACCGGCACATAATCCTAAATGCACAATGGTGAATGGCTGAAAAAGAGAGATCTGAGTGAGTAAGTGAAATTACCCCCACAAATGTAGGGTTCGTTTAAACAAAGGCACTGACACACAAAGTACAAAAAAGGTGCAAAAGGTCAGTGCATTGCCATGAAATGTAAAACCCTTCTTATAATAACATAAACATAATGCAACAAGGGAGACGTTATGGGACGGCACTTTGAAGGAATGGCTGCAAAGAATCTTTCTTCAATGTATTTGCTTGTTTATTACATTAGGGATGAAAAGTGTTCCTTTTAAGAAAATGCAGAAAACTTCATTAACCACAAACAGTGCTGCACTTCTTTACTGTGCCACACATCTTTGAGCTTTTAGTTTTTTTATAACATAACTATTGTTTTAGAATTGTACACAATCCCGACTCAATGGGGCAGTGGTTGCCCAGTGGTTAAGGAACCAAACTGCCAAGGTTCCAATGAGGTCCCCTTCAGCAAGGTACCGTCCCCACACACTGCTCCCGGGCCCTTTCATGGCTGCCCACTGCTCACTAAGGGCGATTGTTAAATGCAGCGGTCACACTGTTGCAATTTCTTTCACTCTCCTCATCACATAGACAGAGGTAGTCATCAGAGTGCAGAGGATTAGTAAAGTTCCAAACCATACTTGCCCTGAAATTACATATGTGAGCTATTACTCTGGTATGTCTCTGGTATGTCACTTTAGATTAGGGCTAAACCAAATTGCGATTTATTTTACACATATTTTCTGCTATTTTCTGTTCAGTTTCCTTACCACAAAAGGTGTGGGTGTGATGTCAGAAAACAGGTAGACCGGCACACCTCTGCTGATGAAAACTGCTGCCGCAAGAGTGGCAAACCTTTTACTGCTCCCACCGCTTGCAGTGTGGGCACGGGCATCAAATCCAATCACCACCCCTCTGTCCTGCAAGTCTGAAAAGCAGTGCTCCAGGTAGCAACAAAACCCCTTAAACAGAGGAGGAGAACTGAGCTCAGCAAATCAAAGAGGCAACGACATGCATGCAATAAGAGAACAGCAAGAATGCAGATTAACAGTATTTCATATCAGAAAAATGTATGCATGTTCGACTGTAAAATTCCTCTGTTTATAAAAAGCATCAATTGTGAAAGAATTGTTCAGTTAGCATGAGACTTAATTTTCAAACACGGATTGGACAGAACAGTGACCTGACCTTAAGTCCCATGACATGAAAATTTCACTTTGTGAGATTATTTAACATTAATACCAGTTCTCCTAGTCTGTCTACAGTCCTGCAGTGGCTAGAAATGGTAATAGGGGTAAACAGTGTTTTGGCCATTCTGCTCTGCCGTTTAGAGAGCAGCAGCTCAGATGGTCGGATCTGAAATTTGTCCCCTTATGACGTCATAATGGGAAAGGTTACCCCCTGTTTCTCAGGCTTTGTCCGACCAGAGAATTTCCCACTCCTACACTGCTCTGTGATTAGATGTAAAAATGAGCACAAATGTATTTTTTAGTTCAGTCATAAACTAACTTCAGATATAGTATACAGGGACCACAAATACCTCAACAAAAGCACCTATTGAGAATCTGTGAGATTTGCTGGAGAAGAGCTTACACCGTGGTTTGAAGGCCCTTTTTCTTGAGGGCATTTATCATAGTAACTCACCTGTGTGGTCTGGATGATGGTGAGGTCATTCATGCAGGAGGTCCCAGGACCCATGGGTGCCCTGAGCCCTGCTGTACCAAATTCCATCCGGGTCCCAAAGCATTTCTTCAGTTTTTCCACAGACCCTTCTTTTACCAGGTCCTTCACTAAGGCTAAGGTCTTTGGGTTCTAGATCAAAATAAAGGAAAAAGTTAATCAAAAGTGGTATTGAAACACAAGATCAATTAAAATCAATAAAAATTATATGCTGACTTGATGTCTTTTAGTATTTAAATATCTTAATTAATTATGGTTAATACCATAATCAACTACATAGGTATAGAATATTCATAAAACTAAGGCAGAGATGTCTAATAATAATCATGTAGCAATAACTACTCTTCGTAAAAAACATGACGTGATTGTCACATGTGATACACAGCAGCACAGCACACGGTGCACATGTCCTCTGCATTTAACCCATCACCCTGAGTGAGCAGTGTGTGGGGACGGTGCTTTGCTCATTGGCACCTCAGTGGAACCTTGGCGGATCGGGAATCGAACCGGCAACCTTCTGATTACGGGGCCACTTCCTTAACCGCTAGGCCACCACTGTATATGGTTGATCATAGCTGTATATTGTTGATCATTTTTGGATTTGTTTTACAATACAGTCTGCCAGGTTTGACCACAAATGCCTTGTTATTCTTTTTTTTTTTTTTTTTTTTTTACTTCTTTGTGTGCAGTAAGAATACTAAACACTAAATATTCGGGCAGTTTATTAATTCTATTTCATTCTATCATCTTCACTATATGAGCCCTAATTGACTCATGGGCCTTTCCCAACATTAAAAAATAATTTGGATTAAAGTTTGGGCCCATATTTCTATTTATTTATTTTAGCAGTTTTTGTTTTTTTTGGTGGGTGGTTGTAGCCTAGTGGGTAGCACACTCTCCTATGAACCAGAAGACCCAGGTTCAAATCCCACTTACTACCATTGTGTCCCTAAATTGCTCCAGGGGGGGACTGTCCCTGTAACTACTGATTGTAAGTCGCTCTGGATAAGGGTGTCTGATAAATGCTGTAAATGTAAATGGTTTCAAATTTAAAAAAAGGTTATATGTGCTGGATATAAATTAACAAATTTACTGCCATCTGCCAAGCTCCTCTGTGAGGACGGGATCCTGTCAAAACTCCGGCCCAAAGCCGGTCTGTGCGCCATGTGACACAACTCGCCCCAAAACCCAACGTCGCCAAGGTCACATGTCGCCGCTTCCCCGCGTCACGTGTTCACGTCAACGAGGTTAAAGAAAACCAAATCTGCCTAATGAGCACGCGAATACAATTAGGACTCGTTGGGACGCCATTTCTACGCACCACCTCGCCTATAAACGGTCCATTTCACTATAATTTCACTTTCTGCAGTTGGAGGTAGAGTTAAAAAAAAAAGGACCGGGGACGGGTGTCGACAGCACCGTAACACCTGCCACCCCAATAAAGGTCGATTTATTTTTCTAGGAGACGGACTGTGATTTACAAACCCACATCGCCCCTCACTTGACTCGCTTGACTCGTTTCTCCGGAAATTGTTCCCCTTTTTTGCGCCGAGCTTCTTCGCGCTGCATGCTAAGCTAATTGTCGCATCGTGACGTTAAGCGCTAAAAACAACAACAAAAAAACGCTGTCAGTTTTAATGAGTTCCATTCTACGGATTCAAAAAGGAGAATTGAGGGGTAACTGTAACGCGTTCACCTGACCAGACCTTCCGCCACCAGCCCCCCCGTCTGTGGACCCGTGGACGGGGAACGAGAAACGCGGAGACGCTTACTTGATCGAGCTCCAGCCATCGTGCGACGGCGCTTTCCAGGCTGCGGTCCATGTCCGACCCCCTCGCCGCGCCGCGCGTCTGTGCGTGTGCCAGGCAGGGACTCCCGACTGAGCTCGGACGCTTCCTGGGGTCGCTGTCGTCATCGAAGTCGGCGACTCCACGTGCTCAGATGCCTCCGTCGGCTGTCGCCGGGGGTCGCCATAGCGTATCAGCCGGTCTGGATGTCCGGATGCCCTTCCTGACGAAGCCCTCCCCGTTTATTTACATTAACACGTGTGGCGTTCTTGTCCAGAGCGACTTTTACAACAATAATGAAAAAAGTAATGAATTCATTAAAATGAATTCAACAAGTAACGTAACGAAATGTAAACGTTAAATAATGAACATTTGCACGGGTTGTATATGCGCGTTTGTTCAGTGTTCAAAATAAAAGCCCAGACTTTTATCGTATCCGAGAAATTGTGAACTGAACGTCATAATATACATTTTAATCAAACAAAAGTCAAAAACAAAATAGTAATAAAATACGATTTTTTTTTAAAAAAAGTTCATTTTCTATATTTGGTCCTTTATCACGACAGGATTTTTGTGGCCGGACGTTGCCTAACCCGGAAGTGGGTTGTCGGTGTTGCACACGTGGGTCGCGCCTAAAGTTCAGCAGTCTATATAATTACGAGGGAGACGAAACGAAATGAGTAAAAGTGCTGCTGAAACAAAGCGAGTTAATTATTCATACGTTACTTAATGCCGATACAACGTGAAGCCCGGCCCAACAGTTGCACTGTCCGCCCGTGACGTCAGATTTTCCGCAACTGCTGTAAGTCTGCAGCGGTTCCGATCGAGCAACGATGAAGCATCAGCAGCAGCAGCAGCCGCAGCCAGAAAGCCTGTATTTGGAAGTGCGGACCGACCGGGAGGAGCCCGCACTCCCGCTGCACTCCTCCATCGCGCTTTTCCTGCTCTCCTACTGCCAGAGCTCGCCGTTCGACGTGCTCCTGCTGTCCGCGCAGTCCGGCCAGCGGTGGCCGTGGCGGGGTTCTCTGCCCGAGACCCTGGCCGGGCCCGCCGCGCGGCCAGCGGAGGCGCCGGGGCTGGTCCGAGCCTGCAGGATGCCCGCGGTGGCGGACGCCGACGGGCGCTGCTGCAGGGCGGGACTGGCAGTGGTGCTGAGGCACGTCGTCCAGCGCACCTGCGACAAGAAGGCCGCCTGCGTGGGACTCGCGTCTCTGCTGGGTTTCAAGAAGACCTGCCTGAAGGCGTGTGCCGAGGTCAGTTATCTAAAGACATGCAGAATGTCCCTTATTATAACAAAAGATGATTTTTTTTTTTATTTCCATAAGTGGGAAAGTGGACAGTGCCAGATAAGAGCAGCAAAAAATAAATAGCATAGATAATATGCTGAATGAATAATATAAAACTTCACTACATAAATAAACAGTTGGAACAACTGTGGATGGGTGGTGAAAGTGAAGTGATAAGTGAATTTAAATGTGTGTGTGTGTATATATATATTTGTGTATGTGTATATACAGTACAGGCCAAAAGTGTTTTCAATTTTCATGACTATTTACATTGGTAGATTCTCACTGAAGGCATCAAAACTATGAATGAACACATGTACTTATGTACTTAACAAAAAGTGGAGACCTGGCCTCTACAGTCACCGGACCTGAACCCAATCCAGATGGTTTGGGGTGAGCTGGACCGCAGAGTGAAGGCAAAGGGGCCAACAAGTGCTAAACACCTCTGGGAACTCCTTCAAGACTGTTGGAAAACCTTTTCAGGTGACGACCTCTTGAACATCATTGAGTTTTGATGCCTTCAGTGAGAATCTACCAATGTAAATGGTCATGAAAATAAAGAAAACACATTGAATGAGAAGGTGTGTCCAAACTTTGGCCTGTACTCTAGGTAAGTGTATGTATGTATAGAGTGGATATATATACACTTTGCGCATAGGAAAATGTATATGAATGCAATGAATACAATGAGGTTCATGTTCTGGCAGGTCAGTAAGTGGACTAGGCTGTGTGAGCTGGAAATTCCCTCTGCAGTTGAGCAGCATCTGCTCGACCCGAAAGACGAGGCACTTCAGATACCCCCCGCCGTGCTGCTTTTGGAGAAGAGGCTACGAGAGCCCGTCAGAGTTCACAATGACGACAAGCTCCGCCGCCAGAAGCTCCAGCAGCAAAAAGGAAGGCCCGCCCCGGCTGCACAGCCTTCTGGGGAGTCCTGTGGACTAGAGCTCACTGCTGCCATGGCCAGGCTGTCGGCAGACGAAAGTCTGACCGTGTCCACCAGGGGCTCCTCCGACATCAGGAAAGTGAAAACAGACGAGCTGCCGGAGCTGGAGCACGTGTTCGCAGAGGGACTGTACTTTACGCTCACTGATGTGGTGCTGCTGCCATGTGTCCATCAGTACCTGGTGAGAAGCAGTAGATTTTTTATTGCCAAAGCTTTTCCCATTTGACCATAAATTGGACAAATTTGCATTTAAACTTTAATGGCTATCAAAGTGTTTACTATATTTATTCAGTGTGAAAGTGGACTTTAGAAAGTGGTTTACCTCGTTTGACTTATTTTTAACTTGTGTGGCTTAAATAGACTGGACCTTTTGATAAAGCAATACTTTTCAATTTGACAATAATAACTTACAATGATTAAGGCAAGTGACAAAGCATTGAGTATCCCACCCAGATTTGTACTCATCCACTCATCTGTCTTTCCTGAGCCTTTTCTGTTCTGTTCTCCTCTTTCAAACCCCGCTGTCGGTAATTTTCCACCGTGTTTAGTATTGTTACTGTAAAGGTAGCAACTTCTACAGTCAGTAATGATTCAACTGTTCAATGATCTGAGCAGAATCATCTGGACCTGGACAGGTACTCAGCAAATACCTGCTTCTCAAGCAGAACCACTTTAAACAGATGAACCGAGAAATATCGGTTTTCATCAAAACCGCATGTGCCGGTGTCATAATCAACGCTGCATTTAATATTTTACGCGCCCGGCCTTTGCCAACAAATTTATGTTTATGGCATTTGGCAGATGCCCTTTTCCAGGGCGATTTACATAAGTGCTGCATACAGCATTTTGTAAGGTTGTAGAAAACTGAGCAGGACATCTGAGACCATGCCTCAATACATAATCTCCTCACGTCACGCAGGGTCCTAGACTTTCACTTCAGCTCACATTTTCAGCCTTTTTCACTGGAAATTCAGGTCTGCAGAATCTATATATCAGTATATTTGGATTGATTTAGAGATTTAGTCACAACACAGTTTTGCTGCCTCTTTTCAGAGGAATCTTCTTTCCGTCTATAAGGGAGGAAGCCAGTGGTGCCTTAAGGGGTCAGATGTGCATCGTTGGCTTCCAGTTTCACACTACGCCTAGCATGTCACTTCCCTGATGACTGCAGGCACATGAGAAAGAGACGTGGAGGGCGTGTTTCAATCTCGGATGCCTTCACCCTCTCCATTTTTTTGATTCTCACTATCTGGGAAAGGATGGTGATGAAAAGATCCTCAGCTCAGCAATTATGTTCACGTTTTCCTTTCAGGATTTCAGAATGGTGCAATTGTAACAACGCCATGCGAACTTGGACAAAATTGTAGTCTTCTTAGATTTGAAAATAAGTGCTTTTTCAGAACATACCAGACAGTAGCTTTTGTCACTACCACCATTACCACCATCACATGGTTTTATTAATTTTCTTATTTGTGATTTATTTTCGACCACCTTATAAAACAATTGTGTTTTTCCTGCGATGTGATGCGGTTTCTCTGTCCTTGGCAGGTTTCTGTCCAGAAACATTCGCCAGATGTTCTCAGCCACCTCCCACTTCTTCTGCGCTGGTACTGTCGTGTACAGGAGGTGCCTGGTGTAATCACGGCAGCAAAGGATTGTGGGATGTCTCTCTTCAGTCCTCAAGCCCCAAAGCCCTCATGCACCCTTCCTGGGCCTGTGGAGCCAGGCGAAGTCGAGAAGGGACGTGTTGGGCCTAACCCTGAGACATTTGTTGGAGGCCCAAGGCCCACCCTGACCAAACTCAAAGTAAATTACCTGTTTGTTTCCCGCATTTGTGTTCAGTTACCTTCTTTTACTGTCTGTTTCTTTCTCAGTCTTACAGGCCAGGCAGAAGGTGCAACAGAAAAAAATACCTTTTTTCAGACCTGCGCAAACTAACAGTGCGTTATTAAAAAATCTGGAATGCTCAGGACCACATATTGCATAACCCTGTGGTCCGATGGGTCCAGAAATGAGGAACAATGAGAACACACACCAGCTGTAGGTTTTCTTTTTTGCTGACTAGGATATGGATTACCCAGTTTGCTATCTACAAAGGAGTTATTATGGTTCCTGACTCAAGCCCTGGTTATGGTGCGTAGGCTCCAAACTAAATGCAAATCAAAATAAAATGACAAAGTATTGCATACAGGAAGTCTTTTAATGGCTTAACTACTGTATACATATTCATGCTATTCTCTGTGCAAGGGGCAGTGGTGGCCTAGCGGGTAAGGAAGCAAACCCATAATCAAAATGTTGTGGGTTCAAATCCCTATCTGCCGAGGTGCCACTGAGCAAAGCACTGTCCCCACACACTGCTCCCCGGGCTCCTGTCCTGGCCGCCCACTGTTCACCAAGGGTGGTGGTTAAAAGCAGAGCACACATTTTGTTGTGTCACCGTGTGCTGGGATTCCTGTACTTCACAATGACAATCATTTCACTTTCTTTTTTTTTTTTTCCATTTGTCTAAAATGGAGAAACACAATGATCTCCAGTTTATCAATACAAAAATTTTGAGATGTTGGACAATCGACGCCCCAGTGTACATCCATAATCATGGCGGCCCAGCCAAACCTTGTGTTCTGGCCGTGCAGTGTACATCGCAGGGACTGTAACATTGCACAGTTATCACCTGAAATCGCCTGTTTAGATTTCTGTGTGATTAATTTTGCAGCCCTACACTCAGTAAACCCCAGAACTCCCAAGGCAGCCCACTGCTGGGAATGTTTTCCCACAAATTATGCCTCCTCCATGCAAACCTTGTCCATTTAATGACCACCTGTGTGGCTTCACAGCCCCAAGCTGCACTGGTAAAGGATTTATAGAGTCCAGATCTGCTCCCAGCACTCAACTACCGGCCCATGTTATTACAGGATCGCGTAATGTGGTGGCAGGGCTGGACTTTTATTAATGAGCTTACACCTAAGGTGCATAATAACAGCTTCGGGGATCGTGATTTTGGATTGCTGCAGAATCTGAATAAGGACTGTCACAACATCCCACTGCAATTTATTTTGTGGCAAGCAACCTTCCTTCAAAGTACTGGATAACTCTACTCTAGGTACACTTTTAACACAGTGAGGTTTTACACTGAGCAGCCGTAACATGATGGCCAGCTGGGGGTGGGTGAGATTTATGAAATGAACACTTTGCCCTTGAAGTTAATGGGAGCAGAAGCGATTGCCAAGTGTATGGATGGACTGAAGGACTGAAAATGATTTTGAGGTGTTGACCTCCAATCGAGCATCTGTGGGATGTGTTGGGGGGGGTTCAAATCCATATACGCATCAACTGGAATCTTACAGGATCCATGTCTTGATTGCTGATTGGTGTAATCTACTAGATTATAACAGACTTCCATCTACTAGACATTACTAGCCCTAAATATATTCAAAATATATCTACTTGTATATGGCTACTGAAATTGTTTTAATATGCCTTCATGTCATATGGATTACACGCTGTTGTTTAATTCTCAGTAGAACCTATAGAAATGCAACGGCACAGGAATGAGTGGCAGGATAATGGGTTTCCATGGTGATAGAATGACAGGTGTTTGAATGGAGTGTTGTGGACCCAGCTTCTCGCAGACTTGCCCTAAAGAATTTAATGGCTCCTTAACTCCATTCAGACATTAACCTATCCTCTTTCATCTGTCTAATTTTAAACTTGACATTGACCGTGTGTGCTCCTTGTTTCTTGTTCTCATTCTTTGCCACCGTAATTTGATTCTGTCTGCATGTCTGTATGTTTTTCATCCAGACACATGTATAGATATGTGAGCAGATAAAATCTTGAATAGAAGCCAGTGTGTTAGAAAACATAAAAAAAAAAAAGTGCATTCCAGTTTTTCAGCCACTGAGGAGTGTGAACTGTGTAAGTGCCTCATTACTTGTATAGGTGTGGCAGAGACCCTTGGGCCCTGGGCATGTAGCCATGGTAACTTGTGGTGTGTGTGTGTGTGTGTGTCTGTGTGTGTGTGTGTGATGCTCACAGGAGAGTGGCATCGAGGCGTCTTTCTCCCCACATCCGTGTCCAGCCTGGAACGTCCCTTGGGACAGCTTACCTGTGGCAGTTAACCCCATTGAAGGTATGTTTTTCTCTCACACAGTGGGGAATAATGGCACAGCTAGGGGCAGGGTAGAAAAAAAAGGACTACCTTTTAAATTTCTTTTCCTGTCCTTATCCTACCTCACGAGTCATCGCTCATAATAAATGCAACCCCAGACAGCGCTCTCCCCAGCCACAATGTGTTCCCAGACCAGACTGGAGATATAATTTCTCCAGCGTGTCCTGAGTCAACCCGGGGGCCTCCTGCCGGCAGGACACGCCCGAAACACCTCCCCAGGGAGGCGTCCAGGAGGCATCCTGACCAGATGCCCGAACATCCTCAACTGGCTCCTCTCGATGTAGAGGAGAAGCGGTTCTACTCTGAGTCCCTCCCAAATGTCCAAGCTCCTCACCCTATCTCTAACCTACCCTACAGAGGAGACTAATTTCAGCCGCTTGTATCTGCAATCTCGTTCTTTCAGTCATTACCCAAAGCTCATGACCATAGGTGAGGATTGGGACGTAGATTGACCAGTAAATCAAGGGACTTGCTTTCTGGCTCAGCTCCCTCTTCACCACGACAGATTGGTTTGCAGTGATGCGGATGCTGCCCCAATCTCCCTGTCGATCACCTGCTCCCTTCTTCCCTCACTCGTGAACAAGACCCCGAGATACTTAAACTCCTCCAAGCAAGATCTGAATGTCAGAGCCTGATGAAGCTAGCAGGACCACATCATCCGCAAAAATCAGAGACGAGATTCTGCCCCCAAACTAGACACCCTCCACACCACGGCTGTGCCTAGAAATTCAGTCCATATGGGTTATGAACAGAACCGGTGACAAAGGGCAGCTCTGGCGGAGTCCAACCTTCTCCGGGAACAGGTCTGACTTACTGCTGGCTATGTGGACTAAACTCACGCTCCTCTGATACAGGGACTGAATGGCCCTTAACAAAAGGCCATCCACCCCATACTCCTGGAGTGCCCCCCATAGGGTGCCCCTGGGGACACGGTCATAAGCCTTCTCAATCCACAAAACACATGTGGATTGGTTGGGCAAACTCCCATGCCCTCTCCATCACCCTAGCAAGGGTAAAGAGCTGGTCCACAGTTCCACGGCCAGGACGAAAACCACATTGCTCCTCCTCAATCTGAGATTCTCCAGTACCTGGAGTAGACCTTTCCAGGGAGGCTGAGGAGTGTGATCCCCCCCCTATAGTTGGAACACACCCTCTGGTTGTCCTTCTTAAAAACGGGGACAACCACCCCAGTCTGCTACTCCACAGTGGGTCCACAGTTGGATGAGCCCATGTATCCAGTTTGGGCTGGGCCTGGCCGAGACCCATGGGAGAAATCCTGACCACCAGGCTTTCGCTCATGGGCCCCAACCCCAGACCTGGCTCCAGGGTGGGACCCCGGTAACCCTCCGGGCCGGGAACTTGGACTCTTTGTTGTTCCTTCCATGAAAGATCTTCTGAACCTTTCTTTGTCTCACCCTTTACCTACGACCAATTTGTCATGGGAGACACTACAAGGGGCACAGAGTTCCTAGTTCCTCATCAGGGCTCTCAAACTCGTCCACCACGACTGTTCAAGGAGGAGGTATATTAGCCTATTAAATGAAATCACATTTGTGTGCCATATTTTTGTGTATATGGTTACAGACTTTGTGTTAAAGTCCAGTAAAATTCAACCTTTTGAACTGTCCTCATAAATTTTATATGATTTCCTGAAGTACTATTGATGTGCAAGGAAAGTTGGGCCTCGCTTCATATTTTTTTCATGTATGTGATTCCTAGAGACTCTTTCTGTCTAAAATGTTTTTGTGGAATGAAAGACAAAAATTGGCATGCAGAAAATGAAATTGGCATTCAGAAATGCTGATCATCTTGTTTCATGCATAATTGCTTATGCAGTTTGGATAAATCTGATGTTCTCACCACATCCTGACACCCACATCCTGTTCTAATGTGCATATCCTCCTCTTGTTCTAAGACCTCAGCAAATCTGTATGCCAGGAGCTTTTTTTTTTTTTTTTTGGACGAAAGTCATGCTGCTTCTACACTGGTCCATGTTGTAGCTCAATTACAGGTTCCATAGTGCAGGAAAGTTCCACACTGAAATCCATGTGAGATAAAGTTTGGCCACAGGTGACTTTGTGAGTCAGGGCATGTCTTAATGCATTATGGAATGCTAAAGCTTGAGCAAGAGCAGCAGGGCTTGGTGTGTCTGACCAGAACATTAGCCTGTGTCACCTCTAGAAGCACAGGAGTTGACCGTTTTGTGACTCATGTGGCTGTTCTGCGGAAGAGATCGAAATTTTGATCTACAGTTGAATCAAGAATTGAAACAAATAGAGGTTAACAATCGAAAGTGGAAAAACATCTGTAAAGTATACATTTTTTATGTATTTGGACTTGCAAGTGCAGAATTTACATCAGATGAAGTACTGTTGTATGGTCTAGCATGCATCAGATCCACTATTGCATGCAATCACATAATCAAATTGCTCATCTGAAATAAACAAAATATTTACCATGTGCGGCGCTATAAAAAAGTTCACTGTTGGTTCATGTGAATAATGGATTACTCAAAGAGCCTGATTTGTGGAACACTTTACACCAATCAGCCTACCTAGAAATGTGTTCCCTTGTCTAATTACAACAACAAATTGGGTAATTATTGAAAGTGAAAGTGAAGTGATTGTCACACGTGATACACAGTAGCACAGCACACAGTGCACACAGTGAAATTTGTCGTCTGCAGTTAACCCATCACCCTGAGTGAGCAGTGGGCAGCCATGACAAGCGCCCGGGGAGCAGTGTGTGGGGACGGTGCTTTGCTCAGTGGCACCTCAGTGGTACCTTGGCAGATCGGGATTCGAACCAGCAACCTTCAGATTACGGGGCCGCTTCCTTAACCACTAGGCCACCACTGCCCCATTATTAACACTGTCAATAAGCTACTGAAGACTAGACAATTTCCTTCTTTCTCCTTACAGCTCTCTTACCTTTGGGCTAATGTGAAGTGAAAAGTAAAGGTGAAGTGATTGTCATTGTGATACACAGCAGCACAGCACACAGTGACACAATGAAATGTGTCCTCTGCTTTTATCCATTACCCTTGGTGAGCAGTCAGCAGCCATGAAAGGCGCCCAGGGAGCAGTGTGTGGGTACGGTGTTTTGCTCAGTGGCACCTTCTCGGATCGGGATTTAAACAGGCAACCTTCTGTTTACGGGGCCGCTTCCTTAACCACTTGGCCACCATTGCCCCAAAAAGTTTTACGACGAAGTTGACTAAGCCGGGATACAAATCCAGGTCTGCTCCATCAGCAGACTCCTTAAGCTGTAGGCTGCCAAGCTTGCTATCCCCAATGAGTGAGATTATATGAAACTGATCTGGTCACATTGGACTAATTAGAACATTAATTTCCTTATAAAGAAAGTGTAACTGTGCGTTCCACTCCTCCTTAAGTGCTACACTCAATTCTGCCAGGTCACGTTGGTGTGGGGTACAATCATTCAGTCTCTTCTTCAACTGGTCCCAGACGTGCTCTATGGGGTTCAGGTCAGGGGACATTGAAGGCCAGCCCATATGAGGCACTCCAACTTCCTGAAGTCGATCTGTGACAATTGTGCCCCGATGTGGTGGA
This sequence comes from Denticeps clupeoides, assembly GCF_900700375.1. Lineage (NCBI taxonomy): Eukaryota > Metazoa > Chordata > Actinopteri > Clupeiformes > Denticipitidae > Denticeps > Denticeps clupeoides. The sequence goes on along the minus strand of NC_041710.1, from coordinate 7,219,503 downwards.
GCATTTCCATCCAAACAGAAAGATGGGGGTATGCTTGCGGAATTGGGGGTTGATGATGGGTTTTATGATGTCTCTGAGGTAAGTACATGCAGTGACTGAGGCATTTACGATAACCAAATCTGTTTTGCACTGACTGGTGATGCCTGTCCAGACTGTTGCACCTCCTCCACCAAAGCAAACCCTGGGGACCATGTTGACCTCAACGTATCTCTCACCTCACCTTCTCCAGCAATGCTGACGCGACACTCATCAGTGAACAGGACTGTAGACCACTGAAGCATTGTCCAGGTCACATGGTCTTGTGCCCACTGCAAACGTTCACAGCGGTGTCTTTGTGTCAGTGGAGTCACCTGCAAATGTCATCTGGCATTCAAGCCAAAGCGGTGGAGTTGGTTGCGAATGGTTTGTCTGGAAACCCTAGTACCCTCGCATCTCGTAAACGGGCCTGCATCTGTCTGGCAGTTCCATAACGATGTCTGTGTACATAGGTCCTAAAGTACTGGATGCACGTCTGCTGATGACACTTTGAGACACGCCAAGGTTACGAGCAACATCTGACTGCTTGCCACCCACCCGAAGGCGTGCCATGGCCAGGTGCTTGTCCGTTAAGTGACCTTGTGTGTTCATGGCTGTTTGAACAATGAACTTCGAATAACTTACTGACAATACCAGCTTGTTATTCCCACAGAATGTTGAAATTAATGTAATATTGAGAAAGTTAGTCTCTTGGTATTGGCCCCAATATAAGGCACCTGTACACAATGAGACCATTGCATGGAAAACACAAAATGAAGTGTGTCAATCACCCCAATACAATTCCCTCCCTTTCCCAAAAATGTCTGAAGAGAGATCAAACACTGTATGTATGACATCCAGTCTCTCACAATATCCCTAACTTAATTTGAGTAGTGGAAAATGTATCTTATTGTTTGCACACTAAATTGGAACCATTCAGTGAAATCTGACCAAAATGAATCTGTCCTGAATATGAAAAGCTTGTATTGTTCTGGATTCTGTTTTTCCAGTGCGAACAATGACAACATCAGTAAAGGTTTTATTCTCATATGACTTTTACTGCTGTGTGCACGGTGCAGCCTTCTTTACTGATGGTCCGTTGCGGTGTGTTAATGATTGCGGAAGTTCTGGTGGTTTGCTGGGTGGCACATAGGTTTATAAAATCTTGAATGGATTCAGTTGGAACTAGTCTACTGGCTCTCCGTAATAGGCCTAATGAGTGTGTGTGTCTTGTTGTGATTGACTGGCATGTAATGAAATTAATTGTAACCGAATTAATTGTATTCATATAAGCAACATGTGCTGCATTAAATATCATCTGCAAAATGGTATGAAATCCATCCCACTTTGCATTCTCACCGAGAGACTTGGTATTGGGGCATTTCAAGATTTACAGAACAGTTGGACAGGTGTACAATGTTCACCCAGCGTTGCAAATCAATGGTCATTACCATAGAACTCACAGCCATGAAAATAACAATTTATGCATGTGTGTGTGTGTGTGTGTGTGTGTGTGTGTGTGTGAGAAGAATGAGGGTGGAGAGTTTTGATAATTGATATTGTACCAGTCTCCACTCTTCCCTCTCCCATTGACGTTTTAAGCTACAATAGTTATGATTTGCATGCCGTTGGTCAAGTAATTGAACGCATTAAAGTTTAATGAAACACTTTAATTAGTGCCACTCAAATTGCCTGTTGAGCTATTTCCAATTACAGGTTAATTGTCACTTTCTTCCAGCCTTTGGCATTCAAATGATATTTCCAAAAGGTATATTGCACTAAATGTATGGAGCTTTGGTCCATTTCCAAATCGAATGAATATTCATTTCATTTTCTTCCTCTGTCCTCTGGTTATGGCAACAGCTTGTAGAAGAATACCCCTTAAGCGGTGTTTTTCAGTGTTTTTTCAGAAATGAGAAATTCCACCCTCTCTGCTGTTTATCTTATTTTTATTCTCTTTGTACATATTTGTAAGTGTGAAATGCTGCTCTTGTACATTTTAATGTAATCCGTGGACTGAATTTTCACTAGAGTGCCAGAACAAAGAGCTGGTTGGAATGGTCGAAGACCCATACATGGCAAGAACAGCATAATGTATTTTTTGGAAGATTCAGATCTCATTAAATCTTTTAGCCTTTTTTGTAGATTTTAGATGTAGCCAATTAGAATATAGACGAAAAGATTATTTTAAATACATATGTAATTAACAAAACAATAGGGATTGTGAAAATACAAAATACAACACACACACTTTGCCAGTAAAAAAATATTCTTATTCTTGCTTGATGTACAAGTTCAGTCTCTGTTGTATTTTGCGCTTCATAATGCAGTGGGTTGTAGTAGCCTAGTGGTTAACACACTCGCTTATGAACCAGAAGACTTACTACCATTGTGTCCCTGAGCAAGACACTTAACTCACTTAACTGGAGTGCAGGCAGGCCATTGTAGTACCCGCACTCACACTGTTGTAACACTTGCAGTACGTGGCCTCGCATTGTCTTGCTGAAATAAGCTTGGATGGCAGCACATGTTGCTCCAAATCCATATGTACCTTTCAGCATTAATGGTGCCTTACCCATGCCATCATAGATGCTGGCTTTAGAACTTTGCACTGATAACAACACGAATGGTCCTTTTCCTTATGACGTCCATGATTTCCAAAAAAAAAATTTTAAAAAACAATTTGAAATGTGGATTTGTCAGTCCACTGCACACTTTTCTACTTTGTGTCAGTCCATCTCAGATGAGTTCAGGCCCAGAGAAGCCGGCGGGGTTTCTGGTTGTTGATATATGGCTTTCGTGGTAGAGTTTTAACTTGCACTTGCAGATGTAGCTTCGAGCTGTGTTAACCGACAAGGGTTTTCTGAGCCCACGTGGTAATATCCTTTACGGAATTATGTCTATTTTCAATGCGGAGGGATCGAGGGTCATGGGCATCCAACGTCGATTTTTTGCCAGATACATGCAGAGATTTTGCCAGATTCTCTAATGGCCATTAGATGAAGTATTGTATATATCTGTGAGGCCTCAGTCCTACATAGTTGTTTTCAATTGCCATATTCAGATGCCAGGCCAATTGCATATTCAGATGCCATGTATAAATAAATTACTACACTTGAGATTGGGTTAAATAACTAAATTCCCGTACTAGTTTTTGGACATACAACTGTCAATCTCTCTGGACCTTCATAATGCCTTCTAGATGCCAGTCTCCATAGAGGCCAGGAAACACATCTGTTTGGATAGAAGTCGAAGCTAAGATTCATTTTCAGCCTGACAGTGGATGTTTGCAGTGACTGATGTGTCTGTCATCTCCTCTTTCTCCAATCCTGAGTCATTTCATTTGTCCAATGGGTGAATTGAAAAATCTGAGAGTACATTTCCAGTCTGTTTTCATTACTCTCATGACATTTATGAGTTGCAGTAACTACTTCAGAGAAATAAACTACGTGGGAAATAGTTATCGGCATGCTGTGTTGTTGTTGTTTATTATTTCTTGGCTATTTTTTGGATTTAATATGCTCATATTCATTTGCATTGCATGAGCTTTATAGTATTTTAGTATTTAACCAAACAGCTGTTCTGTTGTATCTTGAAGTGCTGCTGTCCAATAAGTCCACAGAGGCAGAAGAAGGTTTATGTTTCACACAACAAATGAAGTTACAGCAATACGCCCATTTTAAGTAGCCATTGCTGGCATTGCTAGCCAATCTGAGACACCCTCCATACCGTATGAGCAGAGAGCGCCTTCTGAGCCGACCTCTACTGTACTCATAGATAGAGGTGGCAGGGTGACAATGTCCATGCAGGGATGGGAATGACCGAGACTCCAGCAATACTATATCAGTGCGGTGACAATAATCACAGTGATTCTCAGTACAGCAGGACAGCAATGGTAATTATGTTTAACTAAAGAACAAGCTATTTAATTAATTAGTGAATTTTTAAACAGAGTCAGAGAGCAAGGCCCTTTCACCTACACAAATATTCTTTAAGTAAAGGAACCAGATTTCTGTCATCAATTCAATTTTGTTACCATTCCCTTCTGATTTCTGCAGATTTGTGGCTATTCCCACTCCCATACAGCTCTCTAATCTGTTTGGAGGGGATAACCTTTGTAATGCCTCCCAGGGCAGATGTCACTACATAACTAATAACACCGTGATAGATGAATTATACATTGATGGAGGAGCACCTTCTCGTTCCCCATCGTGGAGAGTCTTCCGGTGCCTCTGCTCTGGGTTTGGCTCTTTCTAGGACAGGCGGCAACAGCACTGCTACACCCTATAAAGCAGAACACCTTGGTTCTATTGGTTATTGCCCATGCTTATGAAATAGTCTAATGAACCATGCCTGCCTCATGGACCCTGACATAATTGCATGCCCAGGACATCAGAAGGACGTTGCCTCCCAGAGATGCTCCACACGCAGTAATGCTCATCCTCAACATTTTCTCTCCTCCATTTGGCATGTACAACACCTTACTGAAGAAACTTTTCTTGTAGAACTTGGAATTCCACTGCTTTTGGCATGCAGCACATGAAATGGTGTAGTATTTTAGGAGGCAGTTTGAACTAGCACAGGAACAACAGCAGAGCTGAAAAAATCAGCACCATTAAAATCTATCTTAAGATGTTTGATACCTGTAGTGATAAAGGTTACACTAATGAGGCACTTTACTTTGGAGAGGTAAGTAACATAAGTGCACATCTGGGCGATGTTGATGCTCACTACAGGCAGGTGGTGCACATACTCAGTACTGCTACCTTGGTACACTTCACATTACACTTCACTATATGAATAGATATGATAATATATATATTAAAAAGTAGACTCTCTCTCTCTCTCTCTCTCTCTCTCTCTCTCTATATGTATGTATGTATATGTATATACACACACACACACACACACACACACACACACACACGTGTGTGTGTGTATGTACGTATATCCCTCAATATTTACAGTTCATTTATGTATTTAAAGAATTGAAATATGTTTATTTTACAGTTATTTTGGCAAAATGTCACTTACACCATTTGTAAAATAAATACTGAAATAGACAATAGAAATAGTCCCCACAAACTGCCCGATGCTCCCTCAGGGGACGGGTTAAATGCAGAGACAACATTTCACTGTGTGCACTGGGTGCTGTGCTGTGGTGTGTCACGTGACAATTAATCAGTTTATTTCTTTCACATTTAAGTTTGTCTGCTTTGTCTTCTAAGATTTCTATTTGTAATCAAAACACAATGGTTTCCACCCTGTTTTATGGGCTTACTGGCAGCTTTATTAGCCCAAGTCATTAATAGTTTTCTTTGGCAGCCATGGACTTTCCTGTCAATGGTCATTTATTAGTGTTATTATAAAGCGGACACTGAGAATTGTGAGTTCCAAAAAGTCTAATTAGGTCTCACCCCTCCATCTGTCTTTATTCCCCGTTCCAGCACTTCTTCTGTGGGGATCTGCAGCAGAATAGGTCTAAGTAAACAGTGTTCAGGCTCTTCGCCTCACATGCTGGAGGTGTAGGGGTTGTATCATTGGGTTTCAGGTTTCACGTTTCCCCTACGCAGAGCAGGAGCAGGGCTGTGTTTACAATACCTAATCCTCTAATGACAGCATGAAGACTGCGCTGCACAATAGGGTATTCGGTTTTCAACAAATTGTGTGAGGCCACTTTGTCAACAGGTGACACTGTTTCAGTCAGTCGATATTTACATGCCTTTGGACTTCAACCAGGCTTGCCTTGTTGCCTCCATTATTTTTGTTTGAACCAAATAGCCAAAGTTGTAATACCTCAACATATTGTTCTTATGACATCATAGAGACAGATTTAGATATGCCATCAGCACAAAATATTGCTAAAATGAAAAATATTTGTAAGGGTAGAGATCTTCAGTAGCCAGTCCCCAGTAGCCCAATAAAAAGACAGCTGTATTTAGTCCCTTCCCACATGGCCATGTGCAGCATTTGCAGGCACGGTGTACGGTTTTTACTGTTCTGACCGAGCCTGGGTGCTATCACTGTTAACACGAAGGGGCAGTGGTGGCCTCGTGGGTAAGGAAGCGGCCCTGTAATCAGGAGGTTGAATACTGAACCACCAAGGTGCCACTGAGCAAAGCACCGTCCCAACACACTGGTCCCCAGGTGCCTGTCATGGCTGCCCACTGCTCACCAAAGGCTGTTAAATGCAGAGGACACATTTTGTTGAGTCACCGTGTGCTGTGCTGTGTCATTTCACAATGACAATCACTTCACTTTTACAGTGTAACGGATGTGACAGATGGTCCATTCTCGCCTGACCAAACAAATACCCACTACCTCAGGCAACTTCGCATTTTCTCCACATTTCTGGGGTTACGACAGCACCCAACAGTTGACTATTAAATGACTGGAACAGGGTCAGCAACTGGGCAGGCATGCCGTGGTAAAGTTTGTGTTTGTGTGTGTGCTAAAGCTACAGTTGGGATTGTGTTGGGCATGTGCAGCAGCCTTTAAGGCTGGTGGTTATCTCGCCACTGGCACCCGCAGCTTCAGAAGATTTGGCACCATCGCGCACTTTCTGTTGCCGCTCTCTTCTGCCCTTTTAAAGAAGCAGGGGAAAATGAGAACATTAGAGCAGAGAATGAGACCAGAGCCAAAAAAGCCTTTCTGACTCGTTTCTTTTCAGAACACACAAATCCGATGTGACGCTCCTTTACCAATTCACTAATGACAAATGCTTAGAAACAGGCATTTTTCCTTAATGAGAAATGCACATACACACACTCATTTATAAAACAATCATAAAAATGCAACTAAACCTGAAAGCTGTAGTAAATATCATGACTTATTTTTATTCTTGCTTGTTCCAACATTTCATTTGACTTCCTCTTCCTCAAAATTATTGACTACATTATATTGTCACAGACATGGTCTGTAGCAGTTAAGCCACCCAACTCTAGCGCCCCTACTGGCTGCTTGCTGAACAGTTTCTATAACTATCAAGTTTGAAAGTTTCAATGGTATTTTCACTTTATTTCTATTCTAATTATTGTATAGTTTATTTTATTTTAGAGATTTTACAGTTGCAGCACTTATCATGATTTTTTTTACTACATATCATTGTCTTGTGAAGAGGGGTGGGTGGTAAAGTAAAATAAAGACATTAAATGAACTGCCTTCTACAGTGAGTGTTGTTCCATTTGTGCTTTTTACTTTGCGTAAGTGTTTATTGTAACATACCTCTGCACTGCTTTAGTGTTCCATTAGTTCTTTTGGCTCACAAATGGTTGGCTACAAATTTTCTCACATTCTCGGAGCCAACAACACATTTTTGGGGCTTAGTAACTATTCCAGCTGGCTCTCCACAGACCAAGTCGGTCATGTTGGTCTAGCCTGTGGCTTTCTGGAATACTTCATCTGTAGCAACTATTCTGTAGCCTCCTCCTTCTCAGTTATGGTCAAGTTCACTTAAGAGCCTAGATTATTTGGATCTGAAGCATATGGTATCAGGCGCACCGGACCCGTGACTCACAATGTCTCCCCCCCCCCCATCAGTCAAGCCAAGGAAATAATCAGAACTCAGCCAGCGCCAACTGAGTACTGGGCCAGGACGAGGGAGTCGATGGCTGCCAGCAGCTTGTCACGTCCAGGACGAGGCACACGATGTCGGTTCTGGAGAAAACAAGCCACTGCCAAGCCAGTGTCCTTATCTGCCTGCTTCAGACATGGCATCATTGCTGGGTAGCATGTTTTCTAACATGAGATGTAAATACTCAAGGGAAAAAAAAGGTTCCTAAAAGATCTGTGTGTCTTTTTGAAGGCTCAGTTTATCTACCCTTAGAAGAATTAACTTTTTTTTTTTTTTTTTTTTTTCATAAACCACTCAGGAACAAACAAGGTCAAGGTCATTGGCTCAATATTTTTGGACACTTTTGACAAATGCATTTCTAGTGCTCATAACATAACCATCATCTTTCATAACATTAGTTTGCCAATGAAAGTTCTTGGTTTTTAGACTAAAGGTCGAAGCCGGGACGTTTGTTGTAGGCACTGTTTTTGAACTGATGCTAAGCGCAGTGCTACACGATAAGCGTTGGGCTTAGCTGAAAGTAAGGCGTGCTCAGGATTTACATAAATAGACAGAATAAAGAACCACTTGGTGATTATCTTTATCTCCTTTTATCTATTTATTTATGTAAATCAAGACACATGCTTAGTGGTCTTTTGCATTGCTAGTGCACTGCACCTCACATTCTCCAACCCTGAAGTTCTGCTCGCCTGGTCTCGCCACCTCTGAAGGTACAAGGAAGACATTCATCTAGACTCTTCTCTGTCGTGGGCCCTAGGTGGTGGAATGAACCTCGGGGTCAGAACAGCACAGTCGCAAAGTATCTTCAAACCGGGTTGAGGGTTTAAAAAAAGCTGCGTCCACACTAGAGCATGTTCTGAAATGTTGTCAGTCATGTGGAGATGCAGAGAACTGATCTTATTTGAGGTATGTAACTAGCGTATCATGTGATTCTGGAAGAAGTGGAATGTAGTCTTCATGGTGTATCATCTATAAAAAGAAAAATTCACCCAATTAATTCTTCACTCTCTATAGATCAACATAATTTTGTGTCAGCTGGACTGTCTTCTTGTCATTGTTAATTTTAATTAACCAGTGTTATTAAGTCTTTGTTAAATTGTTCAGAGGGTCTTTTTATTTGTCTCAAATTGTCTTCATTTAAATAATTTTCTTTGCTTTTTGTGTGAATGCAGAGCATGTGACAGTAGACAAAAGGTCTCTGTTTAGCTCCAATTTGGTCTTCATGGCCAAAATATTTTCCAACACAGTGTGCTGGATGCAGGGGTCACCCCATTCACTTTTTTATCTCAGAAACTTGGAGCATTAAACTTTAATACTTTCTGCTGGGGCGATATGACAGATCAATACACAATTATTTTAACCATTATCCTGATGTAGGCTTGGGCAGATAATCAGTATTATTGAGACAGAGGGTTGGGCAGTATGGCCTAAAATATAGACTGTACCTTGAAGCATGTACAGCGACAATGCGAAGAAAAAGCCCACAGAATGCGATTGTTTGCAGTGCTTTGTACATGTACTTGCTAAACTCGATTATTAGGGTTTGTTTAATCTCTGCACATCCCCATGTGTTTCAATCTAATACATTTGTACATTTCTGATTCAGACAGCTATTTCTATTGTCTAGTTTAATCGTCTTGGCAGGAGGAGTCCAGCTGCAGAACCTACATCATGGGGAAGGTCTACCTAATGATTAGCCACACTTGGCATCAACTCGGCTCTACGGCCCAGACTCCAGAGTTAACATGGCGCGTACAGCAGTGGTTCAAAGTTGAACTTCCGAGAAATCTCAGAACAATACACATCAGTCTTCAAAGAAATTATTCATACTTCATACTAAGTTATTCATAATCATATCCATTATTTAACATGGTATGCGATTTATGAGAATCAGTTTAATCAGATGCTATTTTATCGTAATGTATGCCGTTTAGCGGATGAATTAACATATGAAATTACATAGTAACAGTGATCATTTCATAAAGATGGCGTGAATGGAATTCCTCCGTAACAGGGATGTTTGGTGTTTTCGTTTCGCCGTCTGAGGTGGTTCCGGTACCCCCAGGCATTTAGGACAAAAGCCCTCCAGTCTGCCTGCTCTCCTGTGCACGTTCTGATGTCTCTGATATTGTCTTCAGAGTGATGGTGTTGTGATAGGTGCCCTGTACCAGCAGCTTTACGGTGTGGGAGGGAGCACTAGGCTGTTATCTCGAGGACATTCATCACGCTGCCTGTCTCCTCATGTTTAGTTTGGTAGAAATGCCATCGGGGTGTTAAATGTTTGTAATTACATGGGTATTTCTGGATATGTGGGCACTCGCCGATTACCTCAGAACCCACTGCAGCACACTGCTCGCCCCCAGATCATCATTACGCTTCATCACAGATGCTGCGCGAATGAGATCGTGCTCCTAATGCAAGGCATCCCGAAGATGCTTGTGCATATGTGATTTGGGTCTCTGTGGGTCGCTGCCACTGGCTACCTGCTTTGTCCCCCTGCTCATGAGTGACAGGTGCAGTGTGGGTGGAAAAAGGTGTTGATTGTATAGAGGCTCCATATGGACAGGAATAACACAGTTTTGTTTAGTCCAACTTTCTTTTTCATAACCACAATGTTTGAGCCACAACATTAAAAGTCTCATCCTCATGAATCCAGATTGTCTCTGACCCATCGAGATGTGGACTTTACAAGATCTCTGATACCCGTTAGCAGCAGATCCTTTAAGTCATTTACAGTAAGGTCCCACAAAAGGACATTGTCACAATTCAAATTGTGCTTTTAAGTTCTTTTAACACTTTTAGACATATAATAATAATAAGGTGAATGAAATGCAGGTGGATACCCCAATGGTAGCCCGGATTTCGGACTAACAAAGCGACTTCAGCATGTCCGGCTGAAGACCTACACTGTCTTCAAGAAAGGGCAGAGTCGGCTTTTCCTACTGAAGCATCTCAGGTTGTTCAATGTGTGTAGGAAAATGCTGACTTAGTTCTATTGTGTAGTAGAGAGTGCGCTGAAGACGGCTGATCCCAACAGGCTGAACATGCTGTTCAAAATGGCTGGTTCTGTCCTGGGTGAATGCTCAGTATCATGGACAATCCCTCTCACCCCATGCACGCCTCCCTGATGGACCATCAGAGCACAAGCAGCAAAAGACTCATCGCCCTTAAATGCAGAACTGAGCACTACAGCAAATCCTTCTTACCAGTGGCAATAAGACAGTTCAATTGGGACTTTGCAATTATACCCTCCTGCATACTACTGAATGTTGGCTTTTTATTCATCACAATATCATCACAACCTCTCTCTCTGTAGATATGGCACGACACAGTCACATTTTCTGCTGCTACCTCTCTCTCTATTTATGGCAACACTGTCACTTTTTTCAAATAACTTGATCCAATTAATGTCCAATTACTATTCTTGTCATAGTTATTTATTATTTGTTACTGTGTTATTTATTTATTTTTTAAAATGAAGGTTATATTTTTCTTTTTCTTTGCACTATTACTACTGTTCCGTTCTTATTTTTTCTTGTTGCTTTGAGCATGCATTTAGGACAAAAGAATTTTGACAGTTTTCCATGGCCCAGTTCTGATGTTCACACGGCTTCAGCATGGTGTTCACAGGTCTCAGCATGGTGACTTTGACCAGTCTGCAGCCACACAGCAAGATGTGCTGCACTGCATGTTCTGACAGCTTTTAATTGTGGCCAAAGTTTTATGGATTTTAGATGCAGTATCTGTTCTGTAGGATCACTTTGCACGTGCATCAGTGAGCCTTGGGTGGCCATGACCTTATCACTAACCCCTGCGTGCCGGTGGTTGTCCATGTTAAAATTCTTGTTAGAGATGTAGTTTGATTGCGAATGCACAATACATCCGACATTCATAGATATCATTGTTGAGTGAAACCAGTCTGATGGCAACTAGGATGAGAAATGATCACAGAAATGGATCTTTCTGTGTTTTACTGTGTTAAAGTCTTCACTGGTTGAATGTTGTGTTTCATATTTGTGATGTGGCACAGACAGTAGTCACATAACAAACGGAATCTTAGAAGACAATCCAAAAGGTGGTACTAGAGCGCAATGTGTAAAAGGACTGAAAGACTTAACAACAGTTTTGTTATATTTAAATTAAGAACGAAGGGGGAAAACAACAACTATTATTATTCCCTCTTATTGTGTAGTACTGTTTGTGAGTATGCGTATAATTTATTAATGAATAATGTTTTTCATCTATAGACACTTTTAGCTATATGTTACCGCTTCATTATATTGGGACTCTTCTACATCACAGTTTGTGGTCACAGCTTTTATTTACTGTTGCTAACGTAGATGAGATGGTTGAGCGCAAATGACCAGAACGACCCCCTCTGCATCCTTAACAAGTTATGCAAAGGGACATCACTAATGGGGTCAGAGGTTATAATAATTCCAAGGGAAACGTCAAAATGGGTTATTAGCAGCATGCAGGCTAAAGGGGACAAAATGGGACTATTCCTAGTGATGGCTGGGTCACCACTGGTCAGAGTGTTGTAACGGTCAGAGCTCAGATACCTTGGCTGCCACAGAAACAGCTCTGCATTATTTCCAGCCGTCCATGACAAGCAAAAGCTGCTTTGGAAATGAACTCAGAGGACCAGTTAGACTAAAATAGCTCGCAGCCCTGGGGCTTCTGTTTCTTTCCACTTCTTGACTGTAGAACAATGAAATTAGTTCAATTCATTTCCCCAGCATCTTGCAAGTAACACATTTTCATTGCTAGTGTGTGGGTAATGGGTTGTAAATCTGTTCAACAGGTGCTGTAGGATGGGAAAAAAAATATTTGCGTGCAACGCAGACTAACTCGGCTACATAAAGTGCGAACAGGGGACATGGGCAGAGCAAAAATGACATTTAAGGCAAACAAAATCCGTAGACGTCTAGAATACATACAGCGCTAAACTAGTGAAATCAATAGTGAAGCTGCAAAGTTATAAAAGTTAAGGATGGTATGAATGTGAAGAGTGTGTAGAGTCCTTCACAATGCTGGTGGCTTTCTGGATGTAACAAGGATTTTTTTCAGCTGTCATCACTACCTTGCTGGATGATGCAGTATAGTTCCCAAACCAGACAGAGATGCAGCTGGTCAGAATGCTCTCAATAGTCCCTCTATACAAGGTGGTGTGGATGGGTGGTTGGAGATGGACTTTTTCTCAGCCTCCGATTGGGGGAAAAAAAATGGGGAAGTAAAGGCGCTGCTGGGATTTCATGGCTAATGAGCTAGTGTTGAGATGCCAGGAGAGGTTCTCCTCTAGGTGAACACGGAGGAACTTCTTTACAATCTCCACACAAGATCTGTTGATGTTCAGTGGTCCACTCCATTCTCTTCTGAAATAAAAAATAATCTCTTTTGTTTTGTCCACATTCAGAAACCGATTGTTGACCTTTCACCGGTCTGTCAGTCGGTGCACCTCCTCTCTGTACGCTGCCTCATCATTCTTGCTGATGAGACCCACGATTTTTCCTCACGTCCACCGTAGTTAGACACGATCACTGGGAGGAGGGTTGGAAATCCTTGCAGTCACATTACTCTGTGTGTCCAATCGTGAATTCAGTGCATCCACAATTGCTGCTGAATATATGCCAAATCATAGGTGTTTGATAAGAGATCTTTGCACTTTTGGACTAGTTTTAGAGGTTCTGAAAAGGGGGAAAAAAAAGGATCTGTTTTCAGAGACTACAATCTGTAGCCACGACTTTTAATTGGGTTTAAACCCTCATCTCCCTCTCTGCCAAAAACAGTCTTAAGCCCAACGGTGACTTAATCAGTGTGTGATTAATTGCAGAGTTCTGTACAGGAGACATGCATGCCACGCTGTCGGCTCTGATGATAGATGAGGCGTTTCGGCGACCCTGCGCTATTTCAAAGAGCCGCTGACACATCTGGACACAGGCTCACCACGATCACAGGCGCTTCTATTCCCGCTAATTGCTGACTTTTTTTACCCCAACTTTATAGCTAAAACCAAGCACAGAATGAAAAATAGGCCTTTGTGATGGATCGGTTGGTATGTGCATATTAATATTAATGTAATTACTCATAATGAGTGAAAATAAACTGACTATGATGTTAGTGTTTTTCAGCATTGTGGTCAAAGCCGAGATGGAGCCTCGTTTGCCGTGTGAAATCCTGAGTGTAATTCCGACACAGCGTAATGTGTCAGAAGTTGGCGCAGCCATTAATCTGGCCTGTGAAGTGTGTGTGAAGGGTTGCTGTGAGGCTGGCGAGCTGTAAATTGCGGGGTGTAGTGAGGCTGAAATTGCAGTGTTGGAGGTAGCAAGTACGCACGCACACACACACACACACACACACACACACACACTCACATGTCTACATAGCTTTTTGTCCCATTTCACCTGGCAGGTCCGAGCCTGAATATCATGGTGAGTCAAAGGTAGGAATTTGCGTTTACCAGAAACTCCTCCCCCTGCTGCCTGATCGGAGGGTTTGGTATTTTCTCAGCTGCCATACACAGATTGTAAATACCCACAAGCAAATCCACATAAAAATATGGCATGACAGTAATTAAGCGTCTTTGTGCTGTCCTCGGTAACACATTTTCTCTTTGTCATCACACTCATGAGCCTGTGTGTTCAGAGGAAAATCTCAAGTCTTTAGAAACATTTTGAGGGGCTCTCTGTCACTTCCACATTTCAGGGATACTACAACAGTAGCCCTAAAGTATCTAATATGAGATGCAGGAGGAGATGTAACAAACCCAGGTAAATGCAACACAGACACAGTGGCCATAGACATTATATGTCCCATAATTCAATGCACATGCACTATTGTCTTCTACATAAAGTGATGGTTTATATACTCATAAACTAAAAGAACATTTTGATAAGAGTTTGTGACTATTGCTACAATAGCAGATGCATGTTGGTGCAGTGGTAAAACGGCAGCTAATTAAGCGCCTGTGCTTGTTTTTCGGACCGTTCAGGGCTCGCCAGAGTGCTGCTGTTCTGAATGTTTTTTTGATCAGGTGGTCCGCCAGCGTGGGCCAATGCTGCCTGTGAAGCGTGAACGTTGGCCGACAGCGAGCGGGGAGGATCAATATTCCCCATTGTGCCCTGTTGTTCTTTCTTCTCCCAACCGCTCCTCTGCGTGTCTGTTCTCATGTCTGGCCTGCAATTAATTAGGTTTTATGAGGAAATGAGCAAAACAGAAGGGTGAGCCTGGGAGACCGAGCTGTGTGATGAAATGCCATGCCCCCTCGCGCTGCAGCTGTTCCAGCGAGGCGGCGGCCGGCTGGACGTTGAGATGCCTGTGGATAATGTGGTTGTGACATTCTCAACATCGGGGACATCATAGCGTGACTCAAGTGCGAAATGAATCCCTCATCGCGCAGGCCGGGCTCAGCGCTGCACCCTGCAGGCCTCCAGGCGTCTGGCGTGGTACGGCTCTGCTCCAGCTCCCCGCGGTTTTTAACTTCTCAAACTGCACTGGCTCAGTTCGAATCGTTAGGTTTGTGCCACAAAAGACCATTTCTGACTGTGTGGTCCGGATCCCAGGTAGAAAATGTTTTTCTGCTTTACAGCACATCATACTGCACCCCGGTAGCTGTAGTCTCTTCTTGGGTAACGTTGTACTGAGCTGGGACCAGCAGGCACGTCTGGACCCCTGATGCCTTCCTGTTCCATCGTTTCCCAAATGTATTATTGAATTGTTTTGACTAAAAATTTGTAATAACCAGACTAGGGGTGTTTAAAAATATCACAACCACTATATTTTACATGGTGATATTGTATCAATACAGGGACATCAAATATTTTGATATAAAAAAATATGCCGTTGGCTCATTCCTCAACAAACACCATAACTCTTAAATATTTTCTTTTCAATCTTATCCATTTTATCTTAACGTTTTTGGTGTCCGCTAGTTTTGTGTGTTAAAATGACAATTCAGTTAAAATACAGTTCTGAGTTAATGTTGTTTTGGCTGAATTATTAATGCAATATGATCCACCCAGATTGTACACAGCATCTTGTATATCAGCTCAGTTTTTATATTTTCTGTAAACTGTAGAATATCACAAAATGTACAGTATCACAATATATTGTGATATAATCGTATCGTAACCCATGTATCTTGACGTGAAAGTGAAGTGATTGTGATTGTGAAACACAGCACACGGTGACTCAACAAAATCCTCTGCATTCAACAGTTACCCTTGGTGAGCAGTGGGCAGCCATGACAGGCGCCCAGGGAGCAGTGTGTGGGGACGGTGCTTTGCTCAGGGGCTCCTTCTTATTACGGGCCTGCGTCCTTAACCGATAGGCCACCACTGCCCACCACTATCTGCGTATCATATCGTGAGATCCTTGCCAATACACACCCCTTAACTAGACTGTACACAAATAATATAACCATAATTGATATATGCAACCCAGGCTAATTCGCTGCTGATCAGAGGTGAATTTTCAAGTCTTGTTTCAAGGTTTCTTCTGGATTTTGCTTGAGAATTTTTCCCTTGCCAATGTTTTTTGGATTAAACAGGATGATGAGAGAAAAAATCTCTGCAAAATGTGGTCTCTAACCCATCCCCTGAGATTTGCTCAGAGGCACCTTGGTGGTTTGGAATTTGAACCGGCAACCTTCTGATTACGGGTCCACTTACTTTGCTAGGCCTCGACTGCCCATCGGGACACTGCAGCACAGCACATGGTGCTCACAACTAAATGTGTCCTCTGCTTTTATCCATCACCCTTGGTGAGCAGTGGGCAGCCATGACAGGTGCCCGGGGAGCAGTGTGTGGGGACGGTACACACATTTCTGACATTTGAAGATCATATAAGGTACAGTAGCAAGCATACCACATTGTTCCCTGGAAAAGGGCCTTGTTTTTATGGTTGGATAAGGTTTATGTTTACTCACTTTATTTCCGTAATTTCTGATTTTTGCTTGAGACATTGCCCTTGCCAGTGTTTCTTGGGTTAAACAGGATGATTTCTGGATGATATTTGATTCTGTTATTTCTGATTAGTTTAGGGCAAAGAACTCTTCCACATATGACCTTCAGGCAGGAATGAGAGGCAAAAGTATGTGAAAAATGCCATTTAAAGTAATCCAGCTACTGGAGTCATACTCGTCATGGTTTTTCTAGTAGTTAGGCGACCCCTGCATGTCCCCTGCAGGAATCAGACGAGAATTTAGCTCTTTCTGTTTCCCAGCAGTGTGCAGTTTGGCGCTCTTAGTGTAACAGGTGGCATCCAGGCTGTATGGTGCCTGCAGAACGGCTGTCTGGAGCCATCCTTCATTTGGGCTCCAGGCCTCGTGTCAGTTTACGGTGTAGGTCGGTGTGCAGCGACTGTGAATAGTTTCATTGTTTCTGTGTGAGGATAGAGAAGTGTGTTTTTTTTTTCACCTGCTCAGGTCTGTCAACTCTCATCTGTCAACCCATGACTAAAGCAGGATTTAGTCATTTTCTGTTTGTCTGAATGAAGTGCACAGAGTGGAATTTAAATTGGTGATTAGGACAAGCTGAGTGTGTTTTGAGCCCCTTTGGTGGATTTTGAATAAATTACTGAATTGACAGTTGGAGCATTGATTATGCAAGATAAGTGGCTGCTTTAAGTGTGATTAGTTGTGGCTGAAGTGCTGCACTGCAGCGTGGGATTGCATCTGGCTGAGCCGACCCTCGGGCCTGAGAGGCCAGAGACACTGAGTGCAAACAAACAGGAAGTGTGGGAAGCATTCATCACTCCACCACTGTTAGAGTTCGACTTGATTACACACTTGTCTTTGGAACTCACTTCTGGTGGAGCTTTGAACAGAATGAAGAGATATGTCACAAAATATAAAAAAAAAAGTGAAAGTGAAGTGATTGTCACTGTGAAACACTGCAGCACAGCACACGGTGACTCAACAAAATCCTCTGCATTCAACAGTTACCCTTAGTGAGCAGTTGGCAGCCATGACAGGCGCCCGGGGAGCAGCGTGTGGGGACGGTACTTCGCTCAGTGGCACCTTGGCGACTCGGGATTCGAACCAGCAACCTTCTAATTCCGTTTCCTTACCCACTAGTTTGCTTGTTTCTTTCTTTCTTTATCACACTTTATCACTTTCAATTAATTAGATACTTTATGTGCTTTATAATGCTTAATGTAATGTGTAATATTATTTTTTAGATAGCATTAGTTACCTTGATCAAAAGACATAATCATAATCTGTGGTGTCGTGTAAACTTCCTGTTTAATCGTTATGGGTTGTCTGTTTATTTAGTGGCAGGTTTGATTAATCGTCAAAATGATGATCTATAGATGAAAAACTGTATTAAAAATAAACTGTACTAATCTGCTGTAGTTATTTACATTTACAGCATTTGGCAGACGCTTTTATCCAGAGCGACTTACATAAGTGCTTTAAAAATCCATCAATGAAATTCCTCGTTTGGTTCATTATAGATACAGTTCGTTTAACAACTCAATTTTTATGTTTTTTTTTACATAAATATTGAAAGTGTATGTAGAGCTCTTTTTAGTCCAAATATGTTCTAAACAGGAAGGTTTTTAGTTTGTGCTTGAAGATCTTTAATGACTCTGCTATTCAGACATTGAGAAGGTCATTCCACCATCTAGGAGACAAGACAGAGAAGATTCTAGATGAATGCTTTCCTAGTACCTTGAGAGATGGTACTTATTTACAGTGTTATCAAAGAGAGTTTTTCAACCTTGCAGCACGGGGCAGATTAGCAGATTAACAATCGCAAAGTTCCCCTGACATGAAATTTTCACTTCGTGAGATTATTTAACATTACTACGAGTTCGCCCAGCCTTTCTGTGGTCCTGCAGAAATGGCGATAGGTGCAAAGGGTGCTTTGGCCATTCTGCTTCACCGTTCAGAGAGTGGAAGCTCAGACGGCTGGATATTGAATTTGTCCCCTGATGTAATCACAAGGGGAATTGTTTTATTCTGGAAAAACTCAGACACTACTTCCTGTCTGCGCCAAACAT
Source organism: Denticeps clupeoides (assembly GCF_900700375.1). Lineage (NCBI taxonomy): Eukaryota > Metazoa > Chordata > Actinopteri > Clupeiformes > Denticipitidae > Denticeps > Denticeps clupeoides. Next base: position 7,200,911 of record NC_041710.1, on the reverse strand, counting down.
TGTGGTTGGTGAACGTTGTTAATGACCTGATTTCCGCGAATGCCTCCTATAGGCCGCTCTCCTCCTCATTAGCATTTAAAGCTACAGACACAGAAGCGGCGCGTCCTGGGGAACTCTCATTGTGGGACTGGATCAAAGTGGCTGTAATTCTGCACCATGGCTGAATTTCTGAAAGAGACTTCATATACAGTATTAGGGGACGACTAAGACCGATATAAAAATGTTCATGTCAGGGGACCTTTTAGTGACTGTGAGTGTGTTGGCACCCCTGCTGAAATAAAACGGAAGTAGAAGGCTTCTCTAAATGCTATCTGTGTTCTGCAGGGAGAATGTCAGACGTCCGTGCCACGCGCAAACGTCAGCAGCTCAACAATTTGGTCGCCATGGTGACTGCGATGGCACGCCCAGGGCAGACAGTGGTGGATTTCTGCAGTGGAGGGGTAAAGTATCATTTAGCCCTTTTCATGACAGACCATTTTTTGTCAGTATACCGAGGTGTTCGTGTCTGTATGCCACTATATCAATCCACATGCAGCATCTTGTCTGTGTGTGCGTGTGTGTGCGCGTGCGCGTGTGCGTGTGTGTGCGCGTGTGTGTGCGCGTGTGCGTGCGCGTGTGCGTGTGTGTGTTTTTCAGGGCCATGTTGGGATTGTTCTGGCTCACATGCTGCCTGAGTGTCAGGTAAAGGTTCAGTGCATGTGATATCTCAGTACTGTTTATTTGCATTTTGGTGAATTAAACGGTTATTAAGATTTGTAGAAATTAATCCTGTTGATTGCTTTGGCAGTTAAATTGATTAAATAAATGCAGCCAATGAATGTTTCCTGTCCCAGACACCTTGCAGGATACACTTATGGACCAAAGGCATAGCTATCTATCAAAAGGTTCTATAAGGGCAGGTGTAATAACTCACAATGCATCAGGGGCGGAGTCATGCTAAGCTGTAGCTCCAGGGTGTCACTGAGCCATCATTTATGCCCTGGCCAAAACATCCTAAACACAGAATTGTTAACTGTTTCATTACCACAGAACTTTTCATACATTTTCAGCCCAAAAAATATGTAGATGGTGTTTTGATACAAACTTTTAAATGTTGCTACTATTACAGCAACCGAAAATCAGTTACTCTGTCCCAAGCACAAGCACCCTTTTCCGTTTAAGTTATAGTGAAAGTGAAGTGATTGTCATTGTGAAACACCACAGCACAGCACACGGTGACACAACAAAATGTGTCCTCTGCTTGTAACCCTTGGTGAGCAGTGGGCAGCCATGACAGGTGCCCGGGGAGCAGTGTGTGCTTTGCTCAGTGGCACCTGAGTGGCTGCCCCTTGAGTTCTTGAGTTCAGATGCTGTGTGTGTGTTTTTTATGGCATTTAAATGACCCTTTTCAGCCCTATGACCTTTGAAGTTCTACAACAACATTCGCATGACTTTCTTAATTTGTCTGTGAGTGGGACACAGAGCATCATGGTTCTTCTGAAAAAACTTCAAGCTTGATGCGTGGGTTGAGACAAGTGCAGCTATCTGTACTTGAGCAGGGTCTCTTCAAGTTTACATCATGACTGACAAATAACCACCATGGGGCAGTGGTGGCCTGGCAGTTAAGGAAGCGGCTCCCTAATCAGAAGGTTGCTGGTTTGAATCCTGATCTCCCAAGGTACCACTGAGGTTCCACTGAGCAAAGCACCATCTCCACACACTGCTCCATCAGTGTGTGGGGTGGTAGTGGCCTAGTGGGTAACACACTCGCCACACTCGCCCACATCCCACTTACTACCATTGTGTCCCTGAGCAAGACACTTTACCCTAAGTTGCTCCAGGGGGACTGTCCCTGTAACTACTGACTGTAAGTCGCTCTGGATAAGGGCGTCTGATAAATGCCATAAATGTAAATGTAATGTAAATGCTCCCCGGGTGCCTGTCATGGCTTCCCACTGCTCACTCAGGGTGATGGGTTAAATTTCACTGTGTTTACCATGTGCTGTGCTGCGTATCACATGTGACAATCACTTCACTTTGACTTTTGATAACCCCTGCTGATTCTGCCAACATGGCCTACACACTGGTGTCAGATGTAATGACAGTATCAAATAATGAGCCCCATCAAATCTGCTTCTGATCATACCTGCATTTTAAACACTTGCCATGTTCCTGACAAAGGTCCCATCTTCTGTCAGCTTCTGGCTAAAAGCCTTGTGGCAGGGTTCTTGTGGTGATGGTTAGGTCCAGTTCATACATGCATCAGGTCTTATTCTGCTTTACCTGGGCTTCTGTAAAATTCAGTTTATATTTTTGCTCCGCTAAGGTTCCAGCACTTTTGGGTTTCAGGTCATCCTCATTGAGAATAAGGAGGAGTCTCTGGTCAGGGCCAAGGAGAGAAGTGCCAAGATTGGCTTGAACAATATTTCCTTCATTCAGGCCAATCTGGACTATTACACTGGACCCTTCCACTTTGGGGTGAGTGGCTTTTTGTTAGTTTCTGTGACTTTTATATATATGTTCAGAAAGGTCTAAATGAGAAAAGGGAAATTTTTTATCTCTATTTATCTTAAATTTTTCCCCTTTTCTCATTTAGACCTTTCTGAACAAATACAATGACACCCTTCATCATGATTTTTTTTTTCTTCATTCAAATGTACTTTATTATATTAAGTAAACTATTATAATTATAAGTACAGTGGTAACGGAAAGTATTCAGACCCCTTATATTTTTAACTCTTTGTTAGATTGCAGCCATTTACCAAAATCATTTAAGTGAATTTTTTTCCTCATTAATGTACACAGAGATCTACATATTTACAGAAAAACACAAAATTATTGACAGTTTTGCAGATTTATTACCAAAAAAAACCTGAAATATCACATGGTGCTAAGTATTCAGACCCTTGGCTCAGTATTTAGTAGAAACAACATTTTGATCTAATACAGTCTTTTTGGGAAAGATGCAGTTTTTTCACACCTGGATTTGGGGATCCTCCGCCATTCCTCTTTGCAGATCCTCTCCAGTTCTGACAGGTTGGATGGTAAATGTTGGTGGACAACCATTTTCAATTGGGTTTAAGTCAGGGCTCTGGCTGTGTGGGTCATTGTCTTTTTGGAAGGTAAACCTTCGGCTCAGAGCACTCTGGACAAGGTTGAAGTCCAGGATATCCCTGTAATTGGCCGCATTCATCTTTCCCTCGATTGCAAACAGTTGTCCTGTCACTACAGCTACAAAACAGCCACCCAGCATGAAGCTTATACTGGCACTGTATTGGACAGATGATGAGCAGTGCCTGGTTTTCTCCACACATACCACTTAGAATTAAGGCCATAAAGATCTACCTTGGTCTCATCAGACCAGAGAATCTTATTTCTCACCATCATGGAGTCCTTCAGGTGTTTTTTTTTAATCAAACTCCATGCGGGCTTTCATGTGTCTTGAAGTGAGGAGCTTCCCTCAGGCCACTCTGCTATGAAGCCCCGACTGGTGGAGGGCTGCAGGGATGGTTTACTTTCTACAACTTTCTGCCTTCTCCCGAATGCACATCTGGAGCTCAGCCACAGTGATCATTGGTTTCTTCTCTCACCTATGCTCTTCTCCCATGATAGCTTAGTTTGGCTGGACAACCAGCTCTAGGAAGGGTTTTGTTTGTCCGAAACATCTTGAATTTAAGGATTATGGAGGCCACTCCTGTGCTTAGGAACCTTAAGTGCAGCAGAAATGTTTTTGTAACCTTGGCCAGATCTGTGCCTTGCCACAATTTTGAAAAATAGGAGGGGATCTGAATACTTTCCGTACCCACTGAATATTGTATCTTTTTTTCTATAGACTTTTAATCTGATTTCAGTCCTTTCCTGCCAAATATATATATATAACATAGAATTCTTACAGAATTTACAGAATACAGAAACCCAAAAATATGTCCCCCAGTTTTGTCTGAAGTATTGTCTGTTTGCTGTTCTGTATGAATATTATGCCAATGGTTAATTACCTTTGGGTAGGCCCAGAACAAATGATGGTGGTTTGCTGAATTCCTCCAGTATCTGGTCAGGTGTGATGAATAGTTTTACAGATGCATTTCCAGCCAAACATTCTCCATGGGGTTGAAATAAATATCGTCCTTTGTGTATCAATTTTTTTTGTCCAAATGTCCTCTGGGATCTGACTGTGTCTTTACCTCTCCCTTTCCCATTTTGTTTAATTTTTGGAATTTTAAAATTACCTTAAGACCTGTATGTGCATAATTTCTTGTGAAATATTCTTTGTCTGTTTTTGTAAGGATCTATAATGACTCTTCATTTATTTATGCAGCCCAGACACAGCTGTAGGCGAGGATCAGCTGAAAAATGAAAAATGCAGGTCGCTGTTTCTAGTGTCTGCGCTCTCGTGTAACCCATCCATCTTTACCTCAAGTGTCTGCCTGCTTCCATTTAGCAGGCCCACCTGCAAGTCTCCAGACTCCAACTTTACAGATATGAAGAATGGACGTTTTTCTGAATCGCTGCATAAATATGTTTACTACCTGGGCTCATTACTCCTAAAAATTTTCATTGGACATACGGAGATTAACAGTCCACTCAGTAGAAGCAGGTTGAACCTGGACAGCGCTTGGATAAGAGATCTGGTTGGAGAGGTTTTTTGCTGCTGAAGGGGTGTTGGTGAAAAACTGGCAACATAATAAGCCTACATGGAATTGGTGAAAACTTGTTGAAATTAACGTAATTGTGGTATCCTCAGAGTAGCACACTTAATGGATAATTATTTTTTTTGGACTTGTGTGTCAATTTTGAAGCCTCTCCACAGGTCAGATGTAAGGGAGAGACAATGGAGTGGATGTTCTGCTCGGTTTCTCTCTATATTTGCTCCAATAAGTGAATTTGGCAGCAGGGATTTGTTACCACTGACAGTAAGTTGTAATAATGTGTTTTGTGCACCCTGAGGGGGAAATGGTTGCGTTGTCGCCGACTGCTTTTTCATGAAGCGAGGCCCTGGTCAGTATGGAAAAGGCATTATGGGTGTGAAATAGCTCATTTTAGCTTTTAACTTATCCTGGCCGTGGCAGAAGATACGGCCGAGCAGCCTTCGCTGCTGTGCTTGGCTGTTTTGTGCTGATGATAAATGGCTGCACTCTGTGTGTGTTTGTGTGTGTGTGTGTGTGTGTAGCCCACACTGGGCTGAGAGGCGCTCGTCTTGGCTCCAGGAGAGGAATGGAAGTCTCCTGAGCGCCGAGTCGTGGGCGTTCTGGGCTCCACTGCGCCCTCACACACACACACACACACACACACACTCTGAACATTGCAGAGGTGTTGGGCACACGCCAACCAGATAATGCGGGTTGGTGGGTGGACAAGCTTCAGTCTGTATTAGTATGGAACAGAATCAGGTCTCCACATGGTTTTAGTATTAAAAGGTACTGAATCCCTTTATTAAAAATGAAGGCCCTTAAAGACAACATCTCAATCACCACTTTACAAGGCATTACATTTTGTAGCATGCATTTTTGATAAGGTATTTAACCTAGACATACAGAGGCATGACACAATAGAAATGACATGAATTAACATTTTTTAATTAATTAACACAGGTAGATTATTATTGCAGTTACATGGAAATATTGTATGTAAAATTGTATCAATGTTATACAAAGATCCAAATTAGAGAAAAGGAGAAAGAATGAAGGAAAGAAAAAGTAAGGAGCCGAACTCTAGAGATGGATCCTGGAACTTAGAGAAGCAGAGGGGAAAGGAGAAATGAGGGGTCGTGAAGAGAACCTCCTCAATGACGTCTGAACACCTCCTTTATACAGAACATTGGGCTCCCAAAAAGGTTGCCACAGACCAATCAGATTGTCTTTTGATGTGTCTGCTTTGAATTCAGTGGTCACCCATCCTCTCCTGTCTTGCCACTTAAGGCCATTTGTTGACATTTGTGAGGCCATAGCTTGGAGATAAAGTGGGGGTCTTCATTAACACGGAAGCTCCCATTTTACAATATGTTACACTTGGCTAGTGACCGATGAAAGTCTGTTGTCATTTATAGTAAAAGAGCTCTTGTGGTACATATAACTGAAAAGAATGTCATGTTAGATTGCGCTGCACATAACAGTTTGTTTTGTATGGGGCTGAGTAGCTGCTGACCAGTTTTGGAGATGCCATATTGAGCATATTATTTGCAACCATGATTTACATTTATATTTACATTTACAGCGTTTATCAGACGCCCTTATCCAGAGCGACTTACAATCAGTAGTTACAGGGACAGTCCCCCCATGGAGCAACTCAGGGTTAAGTGTCTTGCTCAGGAACACAATGGTCGTAAGTGGGATTTGAACCTGGGTCTTCTGGTTCATAGACGAATGTGTTACCCACTAGGCTACTGCAATTTTTGTATGGCCTCGTTGGAAAGTTAGAAAAGCATGCAGAATCCACACTGCTTTTCTGAAACCTTGTGTGTAGACAGAGTGGTTCTCGGACGAACAGATGTGTCAGGGCTTCGGGATTCATACGTGCATCCTGAGGTGTGTGTTTCTGCGTATGTGTTTTTATTTGTTATAGTGGGGACAGTCTGACTGTTTTTGGCTGTAGTCCCATTGCTAATGTGTCCTAATTACAGTTCTGTCAACTGTATTTTACCTTGTTGCTGAGGCACTCGCACTGGAAGGGTTTGTGCAGGTGTCTTCTAGAGAATGATTGTACAGCTAAACCAATATTGAACGCTGCGGTTCAGCATGGCCGGCAGGCCAAGTGAGGATCGTTCATGCTGATGGTGGCGTTAACAGCAGCAGTTCAGATCTAGCTTCAGGTACGTCCTGTGGGCATAAGTATTTATTTTCCACTTTGACTGGTAAGCACACTGAGGACAAAAGGTCCATGCTTCAGCAGCTGCAGCAGCATCAGCAAGTTGCAGAATCTTGGTGTAGGAGTTGGATTTTTTTTTATACCAATGGTGTGTGTGTGTGTGTGTGTGTGTCTGTATATATGTATGTATATCTTTTTAACAATCATACAATGTGATTCCCTGTACATTTTTTTACATTCTGTCTCTTACAGTTGAATTGTATCTATAATGAAAATTACAGACCTCTATCATAATTTTAAGGTGGACAACTTGCACAATTGGTGGCTGCCAAATACTTTTTCTTTTTGGCCCCACTGTGTTAATATGTGTGAGTGTGTGTGTGTGTGTATGTGTATGTGCTTAGAGGATAATATTGTAATATTGTAGTGTAATATTTCATTTATAATTGTAGATGCAAGAATGTTATCTCTAAAAGTACACATAGAAAATCATTTATTTAATATATATCGAATTATTTAATAATGTAACTCTTTTATTTGTGATGTTGTCTTGAACTGTACCCTTCAGCTTGCATATACAGCATTGTAAAAGTGATTTACACTTCACACCATGATCACAAGAAAAAAAATCTTTTTTTATTTTTGCTGCTTTAATTCTATCTGTTTGGCCTTTGGGCTGCAGACTGTTGTGAGGGGAAATATAGACATGATTCATGAAAAGTATGATTGAGCAGAAAGAAGAAGAAAATCTTCTCAGGTGTCTGTGAAACTGTAGTAACAAAATACCAAATCTAAATCAGAAGCAGCGTCTGTTTGGTGTTGTGCTCCGTGCCAACGATTTTTTTCTCTCTTACAAACATTTCTAACTAATACAAAGTCACTGTTCACCTTTATCTGTGTATCGGTATCTGAGCGAGTTCAGATTAAAGTGGATGGCTGGTTCACCTTACCCCCAAACCCATTCCCGAGCTGAGGCTCGGGATTTAAATAAGTCTTTGAAGCATTAATCCTGTTGCATCTCACTTACAAAGCCTGTGCCAAAACCAAGAGACATTATGAGATGCGGAAGAACTTCAAAGGAACCGGCAATGATCTGGACAAATGAAATCGGGCGTAGGAGTTTGTGAGTGTTGTACTTTGTGAGCCAAATAGCTTTTCGAATAAAACCAACTCAGAATAAATCCTCACGTAAGTAGACATTAAGTGACAATTCTTCAGAGTTCAGCATATCAAGTGCTCCACAAGAGCTGTCTGAGACACCACGGCAAGGTTAGAACAAGTTTCCTGTCTGCGCAGGGCAGCCAGCAGCCATGTCCCCTACAACTGAATGACGAGTTCCTGGAGGGTGCTAATCCTAGAATTTAGCTTTTCTCCCTCTCACGAAACACTTCTGCATTTTCTGTGAGCTTTTTTAAGCTACACTTTCAAACACTTGAGCCACATCTTGGTGTGTACGTCTCTTTTTATTATTATTAGCTACCTAGGAAATAGAAATCTAATCACACACCTGGGTGATGTAGTAGATGCAATTTCTGTGAAAGCACTTTATTATGTAACATCATATACATTTCACAGAATAATATTCTTTGCCTCAACCAACTGCCTTAATTTCTGCATTGGTAATGTAATGTCAGCAGGCTGCATCACAGATCTTGTGATTTCGACCTCATTTCACCCTAATCTGACTGTGTGTGTGGTGGGGTTGTTATGCTGCGCGTATTTAACAGATTATCACATTTGAATCTTATTTCTGATTATGTGTGACATGTGACCCTCAGGTGGCCCTGCACGCGTGTGGCGTAGCTACAGACATGGTGGTGGATCGCTGCATTCAGGCCCGTGCAGCGTTTGTGGTCAGCCCGTGCTGCTATGGATTTATCCAGAACACGCTCAAGTTCAACTTTCCAAGGAGGTGTGTGTGCGTGTGTGTGTTCTCTCTTCTTGCTCGCATGTCTGTAGCTTTATCTTCTGGTGATTCCTCCTGTAATCCTCAGAGGCTGCTATTTGATATCTCAGTGTTCAGTGGTTGGTGTTAAGACTGCAATTTAATCCTTGTGGGGAATTTGGCCTGGAGGCGCACTCGACGGAGGGTGGGAGGAGGGGAGGGCTGTTTTTCCAGTCGTGTTGTCTTAACCACCATGGAAACATGCTGATGACTGACTGGCGTCTTAGGTGGCATGAATGCAACTTGTAGAAAAAGGAAATCCGTTGACAGACAAGCATGTCATCAGAATGTGCATTTAATCATGCCTCAGTGTAAAAGGCGCTGTAAAAAAGCGCTGAATGGGGCGGGACTGACTGTCTCCGTTTAGGAACGACTTGACAACATTTCTTCCCCCCTCCTCACTCCACAGTTCTTCAAATTATACACTGACAAGCTGAGTGCAGACCTCTGGCCCTTTCAGTGATGTGATGATGATGATTAGTTTGTTTCGGGCCATGCTGCTCACATGCTGCTGAACTTGGGTTCCATTCTGTATAAGCAGTGGTAGAGTCTGACTGAAGCCCAGGTGCCGACACGGGGCTGCACCAGCCATTTATTTGTACCACCTTATCTGGCGCCACATCACATTTTCTCATCTGGAGTAGCGCCTGCTATGAAAGGTCCCCACATTCGCAAGCACGTACGAATGTCCAAATAGCCTGGCATCACAATTGATCCGTTAGAGACTTCCAAAGGGGTCACAAAGATGGCCAATTCATCATGTTTCTTGTCTGTAAGAGTAGCCTACATGGTAGCTTATCATGGCAGTACTCATTTGACAACCTTAATTGTGTAGGGGAAGCATGTAAGGCACTTCTTCACAGCACTCTTTACTATTGGAAGGGAACTCATGGAGGACATTTAAATTAGGACCATTATAAATGCGTTTTATATGGCATCAAATCATGCTTATCCACTGTGAAATTATCCCCTGTATTTAACCATCACCATTTTGTGATCAGTGAGCAGCCAGGAAAGGTGCCCGGGGAGCAGTGTAGGGACGGTACCTTGTTGAAGGGGACCTCAGTGGCACCTTACCGGTTTCCAGGATTCCAGCGAGGTGATTAATTTCTGAAGTGTTTTACCTAAATTCCGCATATGCATACCATGGAGCAGTGGTGGTGGGCAGAAGGTTGCCGGTTCGAATCCCGATCCGCCAAAGGTGCTACTGAGGTGCCACTGAGCAAAGCACGTTCCCCACAAACTGTTCCCCAGACGCCTGTCTTGGCTGCCCACTGCTCACTCAGGGTGATGGTAGAGGACACATTTTGTTGTGTCACCGTGTGCTGTGCTGCAGTGTATCACAATGACAATCATTCACCTTCACTTTCAAACTAACCATTTTTTTCCCCGTATTTCCTCAATGCAGCCAGAAGTTTTTTGAAACGCTGAGTTTTAAGGTATGGAATGTTCACACCTCACACTTCCTTTATTACCACATGTAAGGGAGGTGCTTAACAATGATAGGATTTGGTGTCCTATCATGCTTTCAAGTTTACAGTACTATGCCATTGAGCATTTAGTATTCTAATGTGCTATCAAGCTGTTCAGCTAGGCTGTAAGGTTTGTATGTTTTTTGCTTCCTGTTGTGCTTTTACTTGTGATATGATTTTTTTTGTTACTCTTTACCTCATAAGTAGCACCCACAGTGAACATTGAATTCCTGAGAAGAAATCACAGGAAGCACTGTCAGTGCAGCAGGGTCTCCAGAGATTACCCCTTTTTTTTGTAGAGTAGAGAGGATGGATGCTGAAGGGCCCATTACCTCCTTGATAAATACACCTCACCTGGCTCCGAGTAGAATATATTGTTTTACTTCTCCAGACTTATGAAAGAGTGGAAGAAGCAGAGATATAAACAAACATGGCCCCGCTGAAATATGTTCCTCTGGCTGCTTTCCAGGGGATGTGCTTTTTTTTTTTTTCAGGGCAGCCCCAGATTCCCAGCCTTATCTCTCCCCGCTCAGACATTGCCATGAACTGAGCTGAGGTTACACCCAGCCCTAACCATGACAAATCACCCGAGATTCCATTAAACTGGCCACTAACGTGTGAAAGGAATCTTTTCCTAATATAACACTTTTCCTCAGTTTAGTATCAGTCTCAGTGACTGCATAAAATTCCATACACATTTATTTAGTAATCATAATATATTTATGTAGCTATAACTTATTTATAATTTATATTGTTGATATTAACAACGCAAATGTTTCTGTAATTGAAAAAAAAAAACTGTTATTAGTCTGTATTTCAGCAGTCAGATCTCATATCTGCTTCAGCAGTTTGAAAGATGCATTTAAATGACGTACTGTAAAAAGCCATATCAGCAGTGAGTGTGTTGTAGATTATCAGGCATCACACTCTGGAGTGCAGTTATTCTGTACCAAGATGGGGGCAGACCTTGATGGCCGAGGCATCCGATTGCTGCCACAACTATGCTTTTTTTGCCCTCGAGAAACAAGTGGTTTTCCTTAGAAAACTCTTCCCACATTTTTAATGCTGAAACTTGGAAGAGACGGTTAAAGCAAGGAAGTGACATCATAATGTCAATGAGAAGAACATAAAACTTTTAGTGCCTAAAGTGACTAAATGCATGTATTTTGTTGTAACTAAATAGAAAAATATACATAAAATATACATAAAATATAAATAACTAAATAGAAAAATATACATTAGACCTGAGTGAAGAGTGTTCAAAAAACGCCCAGGCTGATCACTTGAATACGTTCTTAGCCAGTCCCTGAATGTTGAACTTGTTTGGGATGAAATGGATGGCTGTATCTGTTACAATGAGTCAGGTTTGTTTCTCTGTGGCAGCCTAAAGAAATTGATTTTAAACAGCAATTTTCTTCTTGCCTCAGGAACATATGATCTTGTGTCGGTTTGCAGACCAGACTGCAGTCCAGCTGCCCCCAGAGCGCCGTTTAATAGGTAAAAAGTTACTTCTTCCAAACTCACAGCTTTTTACTATTACCTTCATTACTCATCGCTCAGCTCTGTGTGGCTAGAAATGATCAGTGCTCATAAGCACCATAAATACTCTAAATGTGATTATGCATTTTTCAGCATTTGCTGTAACAATTATTCTTGTTTAAATGCAACCTTTGAAACTTATTTTACTTGATCGCCATATATAAATAAGCAATACATGAGGACAGTCACAAGACTGTTACATGCATCACAACAGTTAAGATAAGATAAGATAGACCTTTATCTACACTATCTGAAGGAGGTTTTAATAATGTTGCTTGTAAGATTGACATTTCTAGTCTCATAACTCTGGAGTTACAACAAAAAGCTTTGTCTGTTACGCAAACATACATATTTTTCAGAATATAAAAATGAGAGTGTTTTGACTAAATTCTAATGGAAATTCTAGTGGATCATCTATTAATAATGATGTGGGTGGTGAGGTGAATGAGTTTCCTCTTGTTAATTGGAATATAATTATTTTGCCACTGCACAACACATCTTTAAGGTCATTTTAATTCCGGCACTTCAAGTATGTCAATAGTGCACCAATCCTGCCGCAAAGCATGCTGGGTGAGCTGCAGTGCCACTGACCGCCAGCCTTCATTATTTCTCTTATCAGATAATAGGATAAGGAGAGAGTGAGGACATGAATGTGACTGCAGATGTGTTCTCTGTTGATTTTTCCATCAAAACCAAGCGCCTCTCTGCACCCGAGAATCTCCCTGAAGTCTCATCGCTCTGAGCCCTGCAGATAGCAATCAGATTTTCTTGGCATTCCTGCTACCTCTTTCACATTTTTGTTGAATTGACTCTCTATTATCTGTCTGGCAAACACATGCCAAAGCCTCTGGTGGCTGTCAGGGCTGCGCTTGGGCTCACATCTGTTTTCTGAGACAGAGGGCCCTAACCTGAATGCATCACTGTAGAAGATAATGGAAAACCTTAACATTTGTTTTAGGAGAGTGTTTGTATTGATTTGAACTGGCAATGAGAGGTGAATCAGGAATGTATGAGGAGATGATGGATTTCAGAGGAGTATTTAAATGTGTAATGAACCTCTGGGTCCAGTGTGGTATTGATTTTAACCAATAAAAATGACAGATCAGTACCATAGACAGCTCCCATGCATCGATTCTCACCAAGGTTAAAGTGATAAGAAGACAATTTGAGAAACGTCATCTTTCCAAAACTGACATAAATAAGTCCAAAACTGATGTAAATAAGTCATGTTCTCAACTTGAAGCAAAATTTTAAAGAACCTGCTGTATATGAAAAGGAAGAAGATGAGTTGCATCAGTAATAACTGGAGAAAGCATTACACATAAAACAAAGTGAAAAGTGAACAGAGTGAAAGACAGAATGTGAAAAAATCCAAAAAATCGAATTGAATGGTTTTAAAGAATTTATTTGTGTAAAGTTGTAGAAAATAAGAATGTGCCAATAGCTAGAGTTCACCTGAATATTTTGTAATGTGACCTTGGTTGCGAGTGACAGAGGAAGCGGAACCATAATCAGAACGTTGCCCTTTCGAATCCATACCAAAAAACTCCATACTGAATTAGTCTAATTCTTTGTGTGAAATGTGTTAGAATTTATGGCTCATTGCCTAAGTTATGGTGCCATTGTTTTAAAAAGCTGGATGTTGGTATAGCTCCCCCGCTAACACTTCCTTCTTCACACCGCTGTGTGGGGGGTTTTTCACCCTCCAGACACAAGGAATAGAATGCTCTCTGTTTTAAAATACAATGCATATTACATTTGGGGGATTGTGAAAATGTTTCTCCAGTTTTATTTAGAAACAAACATATCTGCTTCCTAGCAGCCAACTTTGTGTACCAGAAGACCCCCCCATTTTTCAAAAGATGGCCCACCAATTGGTCTGTGTTCAGAGCCATCAATACCAATAGGTTTCTACAAAGGAGCTGTTCCATAAATATTGCAGCAGACAAGACAAATAAGATTTCAGTCTTAAAATAAGTATATGTATATACTTTACAGCGATCTTTTCTGAAACACAAAGATGTAAGTTTAAAAAAATAAACTCAACTTAAACTGTTAAAAAATGAAACACTCACAAAAAAAAAAAAAAATTGGATCACGTAATGCTTAGTGAATTTTTCTTCCTATTTTATCACTTTATCTTGCTTCCTATCCAGATTTTGTATTATAATGTGTTGTTTTTGTTTATTAGGCGGGTTTATTCCCTAGACTCTTTTGAAGGGCCATCAAACCAGCCCTATTTTAAAACACTGTCTTGAAAATATATATGAAAATATAAATGTGTAAAATGTATTATTTTTTTGGCGAGATAATCACTCCGCTGACTAGCAAAATGGTATCTGTGATGGTATCTGTGAAATTCATGCATCTGTTTTTCAATCTTCCCAAAGGGAAACTTTTTAATGGTGTGTCCCTTGAAAGTGAGTGACACTGGCTAATGCTGTGGAATTGCTGATAAGTAAAATAGGAGACCTGGTGTTTTTTTTGTTTTTTTTTAGCACAGTAGACTGGCCTGTATTGGCGAAGGTGATGACACAACTTGACCGTGTATCACGCACATGACCCTACATGAAAAAGACCTGATTTTGTTTTTCTTTATTACATTTCCCTTAAAAGTAAATGTAAATGTAAAACTTCGATCATAGTTTTCACTATGTGTGCACAAAACATTCTACTGGGGCATATTGATGGATTTAACTGTGAATTACAAGACTTGCGTGGTTCATATTATGTGGACTTAGATCATTTGTCCCGGACGAGCGTCAACTTCGGTGAATAAAGGATCATGGCCAGTGCTTGGTGTTAAAATTGTGGTCTTTTACAGGTCAGATGCAGGTTTGGTGCAAAAATAACAAACAAATGACACACCACATTTTAAAACAGTGTTTTTGTACCTCCACAACTCTCATTACTATGGAATATTGAATCTGAAAGCTTTCATCGGGACGTCATACGTCTGCGAATTCTGCTATGCTGGTTACACATCATTCCGAGATACAGATGCGAAGTGTAATGACCCCGAATGTTGTAAGAGCTCGTTGTGTCAAGATATTGCGACAACTGTAGGAGATTCTGCGAGTCTGTTTTTTTGTTTTGACAAACACAAACAAGCCACACCTATGAGCGACCTCGGTGTTGCAGTGTCAAATTATTTTAAAAGCGTACAGTATGATTTCCTGGATTTTTTTTATTTTACATTCTGTCCTTCACAGTTGAAGTGTACCTATCATCTTTTTAAGTGGGACAACTTGCACAACCGGTGGCTGTAGGGACAGTGGTGGCCTAGTGGGGAAGAAAGCCACCCCCATAATCAGAAGGTTGTCAGGGTGCCACTGAGCAAAACATCACCCCCCACACACTGCTCCCCGGGCGCCTGTCATGGCTGCCCACTGCTCACCAAGGGTGATGGTTAAAAGCAGAGGACACATCTCGTTGTGTCACTGTGTGCTGTGCTGCAGTGTTTCACAATGAAAATCACTTGACTTTCACTTCTTAAAGGTAAGAGCTGTATGGGGCTAGTGGACCTGGATCGTTGCTGGGCTGCAGAGGCTCTGGGCTACTCGGTGAACGTGATCACAATGGAGCCTGAGAGCTGCTCGCCCAAGAACAACATGTTAGTGGGCAAGCCACTAACGCAGAAGAGCTGAAGCTGGGAATTAGAGTTCTATTTCTACTGCAGGTCATGTAAATGTGAACGTTCTGTACATTCTCTCCTGCCTGTTTTAATTCTGTGGTGGTCATTTTAGCTTGGTGCAGGTGTGTGGTGGTGTTAGTGTTTCTGCACTATATTTAGAAAGTTTTGTTTTTTTAAATAAAGATTAAATTGGATGGATATAAAGTGAACCAATCAATTTTACAAATGTAAAATATTTGCTTTTATTCATACGTTATTTGATTAAAGTCATTTTTGGCAACCATGTTTCAAGTCTGTTTTTAAAGACAGTCACCTCCATTTTTAATGTGTCCAGCCACATGAATAATTGATTAACACTGGGCAGTTTTGAAGGTCACAGCAGGGCACTGAGCCTTACTATTACAGGTGGAGGATGCGCTGCGAGGAGCATCCATTCAACCAGTTACATAGATGCAAAACCCACTTTTCCATATTCTCTGAGCAAATCCTGTCTGGAATTAAATGTTGTTTTTTTTTTTTTGTTTTTTTTTTAAACTGTATTAGTAGATACCAGTGCTAGACTCGCCAATACTGAAATTCCTGAAATAAACTCTTTGACAAACAGATTTTTTGTAATGTTTCATAAACCATATGAATATAATATGAACTAGTCCAATCAAAATTGAGCTACAAGAAGGCATTCATTTATTTACTTTTCAAATTTAAATATAGTACAGGCTAAAAGTTTAGGGACACCTCATTCAATGTTTTTTTTATTTTCTCACTGAAGGCATCAAAACTATGAATGAACACATGTGGAGTTATGTACTTAACAAAAAGTGGAGACCTGACCTCCACAGTCACCGGACCTGAACCCAATCGAGATGGTTTGGGGTGAGCTGGACCTCAGAGTGAAGGTAAAGGGGCCAACAAGTGCTAAACACCTCTGGGAACTCCTTCAAGACTGTTGGAAAACCATTTCAGGTGACGACCTCTTGAAGCTCATCGAGAGAATGCCAAGAGTGTTCAAAGCAGGAATCAGGAAAACATGTTTTCAAGTATGTAACTCCACGTGTTCATTCATAGTTTTGATGCCTTCAGTGAGACTCTACCATGAAAATAAAGAAAACACATTGAATGAGAAGGGGTGTCCAAACTTTTGGCCTGTACTGTATATATACATATATACTATATATACTTTAAAAAATAATTATAATGTGTACACCTCAGTTTAGTTATTGATTATACCGATTTAATAAAATAAAAAAAAAAACAGAATAACCGTAACATCATTATTTTCCAATAATGTTATATACAAGTTATTTTAGGGAAGAAATTTACAATATCACCTGTCCCTTATCTGTTGAAACATTCATCTGATTCCTCTTTTACAGCTGTTTAGGCAAATTTCCACATGGATGTCACAGATTTCAGCCCTTCTTCCACTCTGAAAGTCTGGAACCCCGCATATACCTGCATTCAAGATCCTGGAAATTGATATTACATGTTGTGTTATATATGTACTGTGGGGTGGTGGGTGGAAAATGTTATGTTAAAAAAAATGCTAAAGATTTACTGTCAAAGAGCGGTTTTCTCAATAATTTGTCTTGGAGGTAGGGAGTTGTCTCATACACAACACATTTAGAGGAAAGAGGAAAAACATCCGACATTTCAGGGATTTGTTTTGAACAGATTTCTTCTCTCTTGCTGGTCTGGTTGCTTTGCTCATTATTCTGGCCAGAAGCCTCACGCTCTTTCTTATCAGAGTCCTTGGGCATGTTCGAGTCAGCTTGAACATGCAGGAAACTTTTGTCCGTTGCTCTTTCTCTCTCTCTCTCTCTCTCTCTCTCTCTCTCTCTCTCTCTCCAGTCCAGTGAAAAAAAACATGCCAATGTGAACGTCAGGACCTCTGTAAATATGCGGCCCAGGTTTCAACACTGCATCTTCCCCAACCATGGCTACAACATCTAAAGACTGTGGGGAGAGACGTGGCTCCTGGTGATGGCACAGGTAACCTCAAATTCAACTTTTATTTGTCACATACATAGTCATACACGGTATGATATGCGGTGAAATGCTTTAGCGACTGCTACAGACCACAAATTCAAATTGGCCGAGCATGTCTCGAGTCTAGAACCTGGCTACTTCAAATGTCTCTACAAATTGCTTGGTAGCCAAAAAGAGGGTGATGCAGTTAGACCAGAACCCTGGTGGGTGGCCAGCGGTTAAGGAAACGGCCCCGTAATAAGAAGATCTGCCGAGGTGCCACTGAGCAAAGCGCCGTCCCCACACACTGCTCCCCGGGCGCCTGTCACGGCTGCCCACTGCTCACCAAGGGTGATGGGTTAAATAGAGAGGACACATTTCGTTGTGTCACTATGTGCTGTGCTGCTGTGTTCTCAGGAACTGTCTGGGACTAATGATGGGGGTGGAGATCAGGTTTCCCTCTTGGCCTGGCAGGTTCTGTAGTGTGTGAGGAACCATCATGGTCCATCCCTGCAGAGCCTTTTCGTGTTTTACTGCATGTGCTGAATCGTGTCCTCTCCTTCAAGCGTGGATGTCAGCGTGTCTCACACGAATTCTATTCATCTCAGCACATTTTCTACTCATTCAAAGGGTAAAAACTGTGGTACGTCTGCATTTTGACGAAAGTCTACTCTTCGTATTAAACTTTCCCAAAGGGGGGGAAAAATAAGAATTTCGGGTTTGATGAAGTGGGTTGATTTTGGGTCGTGTACTTTTCACACGAAACATTGGGGGGGGGGGGGGGGGGGGGGGGGGGGATAAATAAAAACACCACCCAGCGGAGCCGCACATGCGCACACACTCCTCCTCTTCCTCCTCCTCCTCCTCCTCCTCCTCCTCCACCCGCAGCCAGCACCTCCAGTCTACCGGGCCACGGCGGCAGCATGGAGCGGTGGGTCCGGCTGGCGCTGCTCTGCACTTGCTGCTTGGCGTCCGGCGCGGACTTCGACGGCAGGTAGGTTCGCGTTGCTGGAAATGGACATTTCTACGGTTGAGTTTATGTCGTGTTTTTTTTTTTTTTTTTTTATTATTTCTTCATCGCAACTGTTCGCCGCGCAACTCCGTAAACCTCCGTAAACCCCACAGGCGCGACGAAGTTTCCAGACGCGCGTTTATATCGCCGCCAACTTTCACGCCGTTGCGTCACCCCGGACCGTGGACGCCGACCGGGCGCCGGCCGAAGTTCGACACGGAGCGTTTCGCGGGTCCCTGCACCTGCCCGGCGCTGTATTTCTACTTCTGTTTCACACGTTCCGTCGCGTCGCGAAGCTGTATTTTGTCCGCGTGTTTTGCACACGCACACACACACACACACATACACACACACACACATATATCATAACTGTATTATAATCAACTATTCAATTCTGTTCTGGCGGCTCACTGGGTTTCCAAGAGGTTTTCACTGTGAGTCGAACCGAATACGATGAGCAAATTGCGTTATTAGTTGTGGATCACGTGACCGACAAGGACACCAAAGTGCTTTCGTTAAAAATGGTTGAGATCATATCGCAATATTCTGGCCGGTGAGAGTATGGACGCAGTAAATGTGTTGGCCTGCCTCATGACCGTTCTTCGCCGCTGTCGGTGTTCTGATGGTGAGGTGGACGGGGCAGGAGGTGGTGGCCTTGCAGTGACAAATGAGAAGTGACAGCCGTGGGTGGGTTTACTCTAATGAGCCTCATGCATTATTAATGCTGCGGAGCGACAGGCTCGTGATTAGCCAATTTCCTCGCCTATCGACTCGCTCTGACACCTTTATCTAAATTCGCCGAGACGACACGACGAAGAGCAAGAAGGATCGGGGAGAGCGGTGCGGTGCGGTGTGTCTTTCGCGGAAGCCACCCAGGTCAAGGCCGAGATTTTCTTGCCATCATTTGCAACCATGCAGCCAATGTAAAACAGACAATAAGTACGTAACACAAGCAATACAGAATAACGTAATAAACAATACACAAATGCTTTTAAGAATAAATATAGACAAGAAAACAGTCCAGCAAGTACTAACACACACACACACACACAAGCTCAGATCACGGTAGGTTGTAATAGTTTCCAGCAAATCAGGCCTGTGTATGGGGTGGCTCCTGGGGAGTTTTCCAGCAGATGCATTATGTAGCCCGACATGCAACGCTTCCAGATGTCCGCCGTTCTTCAGGCTTTCGCCTCTTCGCTGAGGTCTCCTCGCACATCTTATGCGCTTCTATCAAGAAGTATCGACGTTTGGTTCAGTTAATACGTTACGTTAATGTGGTCTGGAGTAAGAGGTTTAGGTAGCCTGTGGGTCCATATGCCACACGCGACGCCATCTAGTGGAGCTTCGTATCATGCACTGAAAAGTGAGCCTTTTGGCAACATAGTTGTTTTTTTTTTTTTTTTTTTTTTTAGATCTATCTAAAATAACCTGTTAATGGGCAAGTTGTCTGATGCGTGAACCAAAGAATCCTGTTTACTTCCTCTGCCACTGTCCAGCTGTCACCGCAGTCTCTAGTTTGAGTGTTTGGGGGCGCTTTTAGGCTTCTGGCTCAGTATGGAGGCAAACAGCACCCATCCTAAGATCCTAAGATCGTTAAACACAATGATTCATATTTTTCGCATTTCACAGGCCTTATAAATACTGCACTCCATTCCAGATGTGATTACTGTATTCTGTTAATAGACGTTTGTCTCAAATGCAAGTTACGGCGTGGGTGTAAATTGCCGGGCGAAATCCTCGCCTTGTCTCGTTTAGGTGCTCAAGCTCTGCACGTCTGCATGTCGCCGATCTACGCCGGGAACGGCGGCTGATTAACGCCACCGCACCCCTCCCCTTCAATCAGGCTGCCACATCCAGACAATGGGGGAATTTCGGAGGCCCCGTACGTCATTCCCCACCTTTTTACACAGAGGTGTCGGCAATGGCAGAGGCTCGGTAATTGTGCGCCATCACTTTCGGCACGTTGCTGAGGGAATCGCGCCATGGACGTCACCCAGAGTTCACGGCGGGCCGCTCTGGCACGCGATTCCGCGCCTCGTGGAAAAAAAAGAGGAGCGGCCGGTTTGAAATACGACACGCGGTACGCAGCAGTACAACGCCCGCTCCAGCTGCAGGCCCGCTGTGCCAAACTGTTCCCCAAAATCTTTCCGAAGGAGGCCTTGACATTAGCTGCCGCCGCACGCGCTCATTTTCACATCAACACAGCGGCAGAGCAGCCTGCCGGTCCCAGGTCACTCTCTTCTGGTGATTTTCCAATTTATCATGCAATTACATTTCTGCATTAGCGCTTAGTGTACTAATCAACAACTTGTTGATGCCGGAGGGAAAACTTGCCTTTTGAAATTCCGCACTGTACGCTCCTGTCCACTTGAAGATTGTGCAAAAAGGCAGAGAAAAATGGTCGACCATTATTCTCTGCCCCGAAACACAGAGGGGTCTTCCCCGAAGGTGCTGAAGCCACGCCCCCTTTTCCAAGCATCATTTACGACTAGAATCGGAAATCTGATTAGCGAAGGACAATGTACAATTATGTAAGTGTAAATAGTTTCATCCTCCTTGTTCAGAAATGAAGTAAGAATAGGTCCATAATAGTGAACAAAAATAGCTCCTGCTGGGTCCAAAATAAGTTTACATTCAATGAAGTCCTAAAATAGGGCTCAAGTTCAAAAAGGCTTCAAATGTAAATGAAAAGAATGTCTTTGGTTATTTCTGGACGCATTGTTGTAAATAGTTTGCTGACATTTTACATTGCAGTGCAGGATAAGATGGACATGCCCTGGTTTCCACTTCCAGCTGTCGAGAAGAGACACTCCTGCCTTTGTTTGCTTCTACTAAATAAAAAATGTCAGAAAGCTGTAGCAATTATTACAAATTAAGCTGAAGACAAACTATCATAATTTATCACATATAAGGTACTGCCTAATGCCAGTTAAATAGGTTTACTGATTTACTCTTTTTATCTGTAGTAGTACTACTTCCCCTATTATGGAAGAAGACGAGATAGGACAGGGCACTGTGAAAGTGAAGTGATTGTCACTTGTGATACTGTGATACACTGTCATACTGTGCCAGTAGTGGTAGTAGCCTAGTGGGCAACACACTCACCTATGAACCAGAAGACCCAGGTTCAAATCCCACTTATTACCACTGTGTTCCTGAGCAAGACACTTAACCCTGAGTGTCTCCAGGGGGGGACTGTCCCTGTAACTACTGATTGTAAGTCGCTCTGGATAAGGGTGTCTGATAAATGCTGTAAATGTAATTCTCTGGTGTACTATTGCAGTTTAATGCATTTGATTATGATGCTACGTAAATGTTGTTAAGAAGGACGCATACACACGACGTCACGAGACGGGTTTAATACATGATTTCACGGCCTATCCGTGGGGGACTGGCATCCTGTCCGCTGTCTGCAGGCATGCCCCGCTGAATGGCTTCTCATCCTTGAACGCCACTGGAGATGGGGCCGTGTGGCAGGCGTCCTCGGAAACCCATCTTGCGCGTCAGGACCCTGCGGAACAAGAAGCCAACAATGGCCAGGGACAAGGGGGCTGGCGGCGTCCTCGGCAGCAGGTCGTTCTGTCATGCTGGCAGGACATGGCCAGGATGAAGGACGCATACGCACGACAGCACGTGGTTTAATACATGATCACATGACAGGGCCCTACGCTCCAAATGGATTGTATTCAATTTACATGATATTCCAAAATAAAAATTCTGGGTTGACAATTTCTAATCATCAACATTATTGACCAATCAACTAGCTACAAACTGTCTCACGTAGGAACAGGTGTAATAACAGAGTTACTAGCCTAATGGCTAAGACACTCACCTGTGAACCAGAAGACCACCAAGTCACAGGTTCAAACCCCACTTACTATCATTGTGTCCCTGAAAAAGACACTTAGCCCTGAGTGTCTTCAGGGTGACCGTCCCTGTAACTACTGATTGTAAGGGACTCTGGATAAGGGCGTCTGATAAATGCTGTAAATGTAAATGAAGGAGCAAGAGAACCACTGATGCTAATATGCTAAGTAATAACTTGTTAGCAGTGGGGATAAATGCTAACCAATGGCACAGTTCATCAGCAAGACGAAAACCTCTTACAGAGTGGGTTACGTTGTTAGAACCGTGGTAATATTGCTAGTAATTCCAAAGATAGTGGTACCAAAATGTGGCGTGTGTGTTTGTCTGAGACAAGTATGGTTTGGTAATGTTCAGGGAATTCGCTTGTTCTCTTCGGTGACAAACATTTTCCCATCTGTCACCACCTCCTGTTTTTCCACTCCCAGTGATGGGCAGCAGGAGTGGCATTTGCATTTTTCCAGTTTGGGAGTTGATAACTGGATTGGATGGAATGGATCGTTCCCTGAATACACAATGTTGCTTTCAGTCACACACACACACACACACACTTTCTCGCTTCCTTTTCATCCCCCCACTCCCCTCCTGGCGGCAAAGTCAGACAGATCTCAAGTCTATTTTTAAATCACATTTAAACCACATTTAAATCACCTTATTTTCAAGAATGCTTTTAATCCTGTACTGTTTTTGCCTTGCATCCAATCACCTTACATCAGTCCCTGGCTCTCAGATAGGTAGTGTTTTCTGAGGCCTTAAAAGGTTTTCTCTCTGCAGAAACGCAAGCAGCCATGTGTGTGTGTGATTTAAAAGTAAGTACTACTGTCCTCTTGTGCCAAGAACTTTGCTGCACTTTAAAACTGCATGTTTCACAGACACAACCAGACACACTGGATCGCTTAAAATAACTGCACATCAAAGTCGGTGCCTCAGTTTTTACTTCACTTGTAGCTTATGCTTCTGTCTCGCTGGATGTTGACGGTACCACAGCCTCACGTGGCTGAATGCTGCAGTGGTTTCGTTTAATATCTTCGTCCAATGCTAGACAACAAGAGTCTAGAGTGGACTTTCAGTCGAACCAGATGTGCATGTTCAGAATGAAGATGAGATGATTTGCTGCTCTCTCCATATAGACAAAGCCAGACTGATCTCCTGACCAGACACAGTGAAAGAAAATCATTTACGGTTGCTCAGATTGTGTCAAATGTTTGTTCTGGACCTTCAGTGTCTGAACCAAAATGTTCACTTGAGGCTTTTTGTCAGGGAATATGTCTATAAATGTTTGTAAAGTTTGACATCTGCCTGTTTTATTAAAATAAATGATTACATTATTGAGATTGTTGAATTGCAACGGAATTCAGAGTGATTGATAGAAGTCATTGGCAAACCTGGAACCCAATGGAAACCTCTGGCCAATCAAAGAGCATGCAGGTTTGGCATGTCGCCATTTTCAACTTCCTGGCCGAAAATGTTTTTCTCGAACTGCACTTCTGCAGCTCAGTGATTAATGTTGAGTGAAGTTAGAAGCTGCCTTAAAATGATGTGAGCTTTGCCACTACAACAGTTGTGTGGTGAGATGGACATCAGAGCCATACATGAGTTCACTGTTCACTACACTGACACAGAACGGAAGAAAATGAACAAACTGCTTATTTTCCAGAGGATCACACAAACACAAAAAACGTGTATATATTTTTTATGTATATAGTTCATTTGATAGTTCAATTGAATGTGTACTTACACACTTTCACTAAGGTTTAGATTTTTAAGAGATGTTTTGTTTGTCTTAATACAATTTTCAAACCCAATCGTGATAGTTATCAGTAAAGAAAGCATTTCTTTGGATAATTTTTGAGAATGATTTTGTTATTATTGTTAATATTGTCCATTTTCACTAGTTCACCAAGTTTGGTCTTTTATTTACGTGTTCGGTAGCTGTTTCCCACTGAGAGTCCTGCAGTTAAATACTTGAAAGAAACAATCATAGACCTAGACTTGCCCTGCATCAACAATGGTGAAGTAGATAGTGAGCTGTCAATCATGCTTGCAGGCCCCTCCCACCTTTAAAATGTAGATTAAATAATTACACAACAACAAAAAGGGTAGTTAATTCCTCCTCTCCAATGTGCAGAAAACTAGCATACATGTTCATGTTCTTAAAGATATACTTCATTTGACATTGTCAAACGGTTTCCATGGCAACACCATTAATAGAAATTAAAGTGAAGTGATTGTCATTATGATGCACAGCAAACCGTGTACACAACGAAACACATCCTCTGATTTTGCTGAGCAGAGGGCTGCCATGAAAGGCGCCTGGGTGGGGGCGGTTTGGGGATTCGAACCGGCAACCTTCTGATTGCGGGTCTGCTTCCTTACCCGCTAGGCCACCACTGTTATTAGTTGATTAGTAGATGTTATTATTTGGTTGCCGTGACCCTTGGATACACTGGTATCGATGCTGTAAATTGATGTTGGTTCGTGAACTGATGGGTGTGTCTCCTGACAGGTGGCCGCGGCAGATGGCCTCATCCAGTGGGCTGTGTCGCTACGGCTCGCGCATCGACTGCTGCTGGGGATGGACGCGGCGCTCTTGGGGCCACTGCCAGCGTGAGTGACCAGTGCCATTTTCGGCTTATGGAGCTACCAGGGGTCAGCTTAGGGGCTTCAACCTTTAACTGCTTTAACCTTCACCAGCAGCCACAGCCATGCAGTATACACTCAGTACAGCAAGTCCACATGAAATGTAATTTTAACAATTACATCATAAAAAATGTCTTTGTATTCACAGACTCTCATACCAATTTTGGAGGAGTGTTTGCTCTATCATTATGCGCTGCTTAAATAATGAATGCAAATGTCTGTGACCTTGCTGTAAGGAGCACACACTTATACTGATGTGCTTCTGTGCCATTTATATGTTGTCCTGTAATACTGATGGCTGAAACAAAGGACAATCTTTGGGGGAAAGATTGCTTCATAAGCTTTGCACTATTGTTCAGGGTTAAGGGCTGCTGGGCTACACAGGCTCTTTGAAACCAAATACGCAGGAACTATTTTTTTTAAGAGGATGTGAAGCAGGCACAACTTGATGACAGTCAGTCAAATCAGTCAGCATATCTTAAATTTAAACCTAAAATCATTATTCTGAAAAAAATGTAATCTTTTTTTAATCACACGCTTTTCAGTCATGACATTCATTTGTGGCCAATTGAATTTTCTTTCTCTGTGGAATTTAACTTCCATTTTAACCCAGTCATTCCATGTTCTCATATCAACAAAACAAAGTTTGCATTTTTAGTTACAGATATCAGTGTCAGCTCATCTCTTTAAGTTTTTAAAAGCACCGTTTCATGCGTATTGATCACCCCCTCCATAATATTCTAATAGGAGAATCGAGAGTATGTTGAGTTTTATTATCACCTATATTATTATTATTTAAAATTCATACTTAATTATTAACCTTCTTTATTCATGCAAAAATCATGCACACCTTCAGATTAATGATACTGAAAGGTTTAAAATTTAGTGATTTGTTTCCTATTGCTCACATGCTGTTTTTTAGTTCTGAATCTGTTCTGACTAAATTGTTTCATATGTTGGAGGAAATGATGAACTGATTGACCAAACCAAATTTTCACAGTTCCAATGAATCTTGCCATTGTCATCTTGAAAGATGCTTGTTCAATTGGGAAAAAGAAAAGGCCAATTGATGGAAAAGTGTGGCCATTCGGTATCTTCAGGTAGTCAGATGACTGGATTTTATTGCCACATAATGTTGCTGTAGCTAGACCAGACTGCTGCAACTGCAGATTATGACACCGCCTCCACAGGCGTGTAGAGTAGGGCCATAGGGACCGTGCATGATGGGTGCATTGCTTCATGCACCTCCCTTCCTCTTGTTGCATCGTTCACGTGGAGTTGCTTATGCTTTCACTGTTAAACAGCTGTGAATTCAGCTTTATTTTTCTACGTTTTCCCCTTTTTTCCCCCTTGATTTTTTACACCAATTTTAGCCATTTTTTGACTGTCTTATATGTTTAAATTGATTGATTCAGGCCAATCATTTCATTCTTGAACAATATTTTGCCATATGAACATATTAATCACTGTCATTAATCAAAAGTAAAAAAAGTTTCTTGGCTATTTGCTCATTTAAATTCAGGTGTTGGCATTATTTTCAGGGCAATAAAAATATATTTAATATAAGAGTACATCCAGACCTGCATGGTTTGTGTGCACAGTGTTGAATATAATAACTGTTGCTTTGCATCAGAAATGCACAGAAAAGAGGTTGCACGCTTTTGTAATTGGTCCTTTTTGCATTGCGCAGTGGTTTATGATACAGTACAGTATGGTGTGGGTTTTTTTTTAAAGCCATGATCCTGCAGAGTGTTTCACTCCTGAGCAGGAACCAAAAAAAAAAGACAGCTAATGTCTCTGGAAGACTACTGTCTCATTAGTCAACAGTCTTGCAATCTTGTTTATGGGCCGTCCTGTACAGCCCAAGATTTTTCATTGTTCCTTCTCTGTGCATCACTTGCCATGATTGATGGGTCCATTTTTCCTTCTTAGTAGAAAAGTGATCCAGTTTGGTAGAGCCCTCCCCCCTTCTTGAAGAACCTTGCAAAGTGTAGCGTACCCCACTGCGCAGTGGAAAGGGGCTATAAGTGTTTTTGCTTTGCTCAGCACTAACCCGAGGACATGCTGTAATGAATGGTAAATGGCTGCGGATATTTGCTCGTCCTCCTCCTGCAGTGTGTTGCATTTTGTGTTTTACATGTGTGCGAGCGCATTTATCCAAATATGTAAATTTTTAAATAGCACTTCCTTTATATGGCACTGCCACTCTAAAGGATTTCCTTGAAGCACGATGTCAAGTGTTAAAAAGTGGCTGAGTTAAAAAGTGGCTAACTTGAGGGACTTGCTTGCAACTCTACCAGAAAGTGTTTAAAATGTTTGCCGGTGGCATTGCCCATTGCTGCGGCGGCATCCTGCCACTGAGGAGGTCCTTCCCAGCTACTCTGGGTTCTCATGCAGCACGGATCCCGTTCCATGTGTGATGAGCTGGATGCTTCCTGTCCCATCTGCTCCTTGCCAGATGAAGCATATCAGACAGCTGATGTTTCCAATCCAAGCACTGATGAAACCCAGAGTGATTTTATTATTTACATTTTATCCTTCATTAATATTTAATGAAGCATACTATGTGCATCCAGATGTGCCACTGTTAATGGGTGCATATGGGCCGTTCTTATGAATTTAATTTTCTTTTCCCATGCTGTTCTTTTCGGCAGATCTGTTCCCCAGATGACAACCTTCACAAAACCAGTTCTAACAAAACTTCACTTAACGAAACTAAGTAATTATTTATAATAACAAGATTCAGTTAGTGTCCATCTAGGTAGCACATGTCCAACCTGGCGTATCCAGCACTGCTACTTTGCATTTTTTACTTGCTTTGTATGCAAGTAAAAAATGTGGACCCATCCAATATTCACAGTTATGTGGACCCATCCAATATTCACAGTTATGGCTGCAAAACAGTGTACAGTGTAATTGCAATGATGTTGCAGACATAACTGTGAATATTGGTTGGGTCAGAGAAGCTAGCATGTAGCCAGATCCAGTTAGCATTGCTGCTTTGCCCTTTTCACTGGAAATCAAATAATATTTCTTGGCAATGATGCCACTGCAGTAACATTACGGGCAACTGTTTTTATATTTTTCGACTTTCTATATTAGCCTTTACACTTTTGGTTAGCCTTTTCATTTGTTACATTTACAATTATGGAATTTATCAGATGCCCTGATCCAGAGCGACTTACAATGAGTAGTTACAGGGACAGTCCCCCTCACTCAAGTGTCTTGCTCAGGGACACAGTGGTAGCAAGTGGGGTTTGAACCTGGGTCTTCTGGTGCACAGACGAGTGTGTTGCCCACTAGGCTACTACCACTCTAGTGTTTCACTTTAAACAAAAGATCAATGTTGCATTGACATTGTTGTAAATATAATTATGCAGATTTGTGGCGCCAGCACCAGCCACATACAGCAACTGTGAATTAATCCAGAAATTTGTATTGAATGAACCGTGAGACGTATTCACACGGCCTCCGCCTGTAATCTTTTAAGTAAGGATAACCCATAGGCCCTGCGCCTTCCGCAGACTCTTTCTTTTTGTGTTCTGCACTCAGAGCCAGGGAGACGATGTGGAAGATTAGACCCCATATTAACTTTCTCTGGCGCTCGAGTGCTGTGATCCCGACGACAGATTAGGGAATCCGGCAGGATACTGACCTGTCAAATAGCTTCTCTTGGAT
This sequence comes from Denticeps clupeoides, assembly GCF_900700375.1. Lineage (NCBI taxonomy): Eukaryota > Metazoa > Chordata > Actinopteri > Clupeiformes > Denticipitidae > Denticeps > Denticeps clupeoides. The sequence continues at coordinate 7,172,379 of NC_041710.1, read as the reverse complement.
TAAAGGACAGTCTCCTGGTTTTCGTTCCTTTGCAAGACCGGTGCTGGAACTAATGAAAATCTGAATGATCCTTATCCTTTAATCACTGGCGCTGTAAGTGGTTACCGGTGCAGTTGGATGAGACTGGTAGATAATGCATTAATGGAAAATTACATGAAAATGCCACTAGACGTGAGGTAACCATATTATTTATCTTCCTGGAGGGGAAATGCAATATTGCAAATGTGCTTGCTGGCAGAATATGAATGACTACAACCCCATTAAAGATATTAAAAGTTAAGTAAATAGGTTGACTGACTGAGTGCCAGCTCTGATTTAGCAAGGAACCCTCTCATGTGCAGGACTGCGGTTGCGGCCAGGGCAGGGGTTGTGCATGCTTGTCTGTGGTTTCAGTAAAACCCGCTTGCTGCTGAATGTGAGCTTGCTTTTCATGCCATGTTTTCTCATCACTCATCATGCAAAGCCTGGAATGTCCTTTTTTTTTTTTTCCTTTTTGGACATTTGTTTTGCAGCCCTCTACATCTTAACCAACAGGGTAGTCAGGATAAGGTGCCAGCCCCAAGGTTAGCGTCACTTATTTCTTTATTTAAATTTTTTTTTTTTTTTTTTGTCATTGTGCACATGGCACGGCACAACGTGCACCGCAAAATGTGTCCTATGCTTTTGGGATGTCACATTATCAGAAATGTCACTGGAAATTGCCTTTTCCAAATCAGATATAAACGCTTCAGACATCATGTCAAATTTGAAGTGCTTCCATACCCGACTCTTTCTTTCTGACCAGTAGAGCTGCCAACATGTTCCATGTGTCGCACTGTCCTGATCTGTATGTGAATGCTTTTTATAACACGTATTAAAGCATACACACATGATCAAATACTTAACTAAACAGCTGTTAGGAGACACAGAAATATATGACAAATACAGCCTGTTGGGCAGTCACATACACAACCTTTTAGTAAATAAGTTCAAAAAATGTACACAAATTGTGATTCTGGACTGAAAAGCATTGTTATATGTTTATCTTATTAAAATGATTCCAGTAATACTGTAATTTTCATGTATTGAAAGAGAGAGTGTTTGTCAGCTGACTGCTTGGAAATAATTTGTTTCTGCATTGACAATCACACCAGGGATTTTAAAAAAATCTATATTTAGAAAAAAAAAAAAATCTACATTATCTATATAGATTGATGGTGTCCTGATTTGGCCGCCAGATTTTGCTTATGGACATGTAAGGATGGACTAGATCAGTTGTGTTTGTGCACTGAAAGCTAATCCCATCAGTTCTAGAAGAACTGCAGCTGCTGTACCAACTGATGTGCCTACAGTACCTATACACTGGAATTTTCTCCCATCCACACATGGAACATTTGGCAGCTCTGTGCAGCGCCCAGGGAGCAGTGTTGGGGCGTGGTACCCTGCTTGAGTCTCTCTTAGTGTTACCATTACTTGTCTGATCATGTCCTGGGTCACTTATGGCACATCCTCCAGTTATCTCTCTCAGTCTCTGCAGGGTTCACCAACAGCGCACAACCTTGCAATCAGGAAAAAAAAATCATACAAATTTTCACTGCGTGATTCCTCCTTTCCCTGTCCCATTTACTGTGAGGGGTACATCCGGGACATTACGTGTGCCAATGGGGTGTGCGATGCATCACTGGCTTAAAAAAGCCGACGAACATTTTTAGATATGGGCGCAGGCCATCTGATGCTGTTTGAAGACCTGGGTAATTCCCCTGGGCCTAGTTCTTTAAATGAACCAAAGGTAGAGAATGGTGGGGATCTGCCCACAGCCCCATGTTTAAATCATTTTTTACTATACAACTTTTGTGGACTTCATTGCAGTCCCATCTTGACCATGTAAGGACCTGATTTGGACATGTCTTGATGTCTAAGGTTTATTTCAGTCTAAGTTTAGTCGGGACTGTTCAGGACGGCGCTGACACGTCTCCACTTTGTAATAGATGGCTTGATCTCATGCCTGGTGCTTTCACAGCCTGCTTCTTCAGCCCTGTGCCACAGCAGAAGTCAGAGGGAGTGTTAGCAGGGCCGTCCAGAACTCATGTGCACATGCAGCCACGAATGCAGCGACTGCAAACCAGCTGTGCGCTGATGTTTGCTTTGAACTCTGAACATTACTGAGCCTGATCTTTGAGGCCTAATGCAAAACTGGCACAATTGCTAGGAAAATACCGACACAGGCGCAGAGAGCATATGAACAGACACGGTGAACACTTTTCAGGCTCTCTGCACGTGGCAGGGGATGTGCAATGGACTGCTCCAGTGGTCCAGTATTATGACAAAACTAATGAAGCTTTTAAAGGAAATTAGTTGCACTTGGCTGAAGGCCCTTATGTCCGTGGTGTTGTGCACACTGCAGTGAGGTGACCGATTAGAGCCCGACTAACAATGCTCCCTTTGCTCACTCTAGGAAGAAGAAGAAATAGCTCCCTGACCCACACTTTCCATTACAGCCTCCTTTTGTTGTTTCTCTCCTGGCACTGTCTGCCTGTGCAAATTCAATATCTGAGCAGGTGCCCAGCAAATTGTCATAATAAACTAATTCTCTTCTGTTGACTTCATGTTTTTTCACATACATAATTAGCAGATGCTGTCCTCTGCTGTAAATGACTGTTTTTCAGTGAAATAATGCATGTAGATTAACAGACTCATATAGCGTCTATGCACCAAGGACTCATCAATTATTGATTAATATGCATTGGTCAGATGTGCAGATGCGTGTATATGTTGTGAGTTGTCTCACTAAATGAATTTGCCATCCACAGCCCTCTGCCAACATGGCTGTAAGCACGGAGAGTGTGTCGGACCTAACAAGTGCAAGTGTCACCCTGGCTACACGGGCAAGACCTGCAACCAAGGTAAGGTCTTCAGGCCAAAGAAATCGTGTGTTATGTAACATATGTACATGGATATTATATAGTCTGAAACAATATAGTATTCAGCCACAAAGGCTCAAGCTATTGGTTGAGGAACAAGGCGTATGCTTTGAGATTCATTTTGCAGACTTGAGAAGGTTCCTGGAGAGCTTGGGCACAAGTTAGATACAAAATCTCTGCTGAAGGGACAGGGACCTATGAAACTCATAAACTTAATTCAGTTACATTTAACTCTTGAACATCCATTCCCGTGTTGATTGTTTTTGTACAGTTTTCTTGTTCATTATGCATATTAGAATTTGGAAGAGGTTGGGCCCAAACTTGTAGTGGATGTTTTTTAATTCCACTGAAATGACTTAATGTTTCTGAAAACTGATCGGGGTATCAGACAGAGCAGCTCTCTTGGCTAAATATCTCATTTGTGTTACTTACCTAACAACAGTAGAGGAAGAGCAGTCCTGAAGCTGTGGAATTCCTGCCCTGATGGGAGTGAAATGGGAGAATGTGTAATCTTAAAAAATAAAAAAAAAATGAAAGAAAGAAACAATGAAAGGGTTGAGGAAGACAAAAAAAAGAAGAAATAATCCCCCGAGGAATGTTTTAAAGGAGTCGTCTCTCATTTCCCCGCTGTGTCGGTTCAGGATGCTGTGGCTAGACAGCTCAGCGCCACTTTCCTGGCTGTGAGCAAGCCGTGGCGCACTCCTTTATCATTCCTCACAAGGAAAATAAGGTTAAAACTGTTGAAAGTGAGGAAATACTACAGTCCTGTGCCAACAGACTCCTTGTTTGTCTAACAGGTAACATTACCTCTGGCTTCAGCCTTGTAGCCTCCTTGTCTTTTTAAGCCTGAAAAACTCGAGGTGCCTTTTATTTAAGCCTTGGTTAAGGAATTTGCTTAAGGAGAGATTTATGGTGGCAGTTGCTTGTGCATTTTATTGTGGGGAAACATGGAGCCATTATGGATATGACCGGTGACGGTTATAAGACTGTTGACATCTTTACAGTGGTACCTGGCAGTGGGTGGGATCATTTTTTGATATGTAATATTTTAAAGCAAAAATTGAGCAGCTTTTACAAGGGCCAATTTGTGATTGCTAGATGGTTGGTGATAGTATCTTCAAAACGAGGTCTGCTGTGCCAAAAGTGGTCCAAGGGATGAAAACAGGTGAACCAGAGACAATGTCATGGATGACCAAGATTAACTGAAGCTGTTAAAGCACAGAAACATCACGTCATTCAAAACCAACCAGTAATTGGTATTTAATAGCATTCCTACTGAAGCCTGTGTTAACATTGTAACATTGCAAATAACACTAGAAAATTGTTGAACGCTATAGGAATGTAGGAATGTGATGAAAGATGGCTTGAAACTAATTATTGTAATAAGATGATTTTAGCTATCTTGGGAGTAGGGAACAGGCACAATTTCTGTTAGCAGAACCCAGTAGTAAACAGCTAGTCAACAGCTGCCAAGGTCCATGGTGTGTAAAAGTCACCAACCCTCTGCTAATAGACGAAGAGTCGTGTCATGGAATGGGTTTCCATGGCAGATCAGCTGCACACAAGTCTTGGATGTTTAGCACATCGACACTGGACTGTGGAGCAGAGGAAACATGTTGTTCAGAGTAGCGCAATGTCTGTTTAATGGTCAGATGGGTTAGTCGGGGTTTGAGCATTACCTGCCTGACTGCGTTGTGCCAACTGTGAAGCATGGCGGAGGAAGGTTAATAGGGTGGGGCTGTTTTTTTAAGGGTTTTGGTCCTTATTTGGTTTGGGACCAGCATAACTGTGCCTCAGTGCGACTGGGTGAGTTGACTGACCCGCTCAGAGCCCTGACCTCAACCACATTGAACTCCCATGGGATGAACAGGGATGGAGACTGTTAGCCAACATCTGTACCTGACCAGCTGTACAAATGGAATGAGCATAATAGAGAGCAGTATAATCTGAAAATGAATCACTGTTGACTGCATATTGGTACTGCTGAATTTTCTCGGAGACCAGACCTCGGTTTGAAATGCTGATAAAATCGTTTGGCCTTGACAGGAAAAGGAATGCTGCTGACACAAGGAGACGGATTTTCCTGAGACTAATCCTCTTTTCTGCATAATGTCTTTCAGGAATGGGATTTGGGTAGAAACGTCTGAACTTTTTTTTTTATGTCTGTGCTGTCTGCTGTTTTAACTGTTCATGTGTCTATTTATGTCCCCTTTTCCTTTCCCTCAACCACTCCTAAAGAAGAGCAGGAGTATGTTACGCCCCCAATATGGGACAGTCACCCCCCTATCTTTCTTCCCATGGACCACCAGCCTACAGGTGTTCAACCAGAGGGTGAGCTACTCCACTAGCCAAGGGGGACAGTCTCGAACACCCTCGACCTCCCCCTTCCCTGGCTGCGCCTGCATGCCGCAGTTCACTAGGCTGAGAGATGAATGCGAGAGTCCATTCGATTTCCCAGAATCGGGACGGGCATGGCTGAATCAAGCCACTTCACTTCAGCCAAAGCCCTTCCCTCTCTAATCCTCTGTCCTTCTCATGCTTTCCAGCTACACTCTTCAGTGCGTTCGCCGTACGTCAGTCTTCTGGAACTCTCTGGCCCAGAATCCTGCATGTGTTTCCCAGTAGCTGCATTCATGTCCATGTGATATCCTTCCCTTTCAGGCAGTACGGCAGTCCTGCAGAGAGCTTGAGAGGATGTTTGTGTGGCGCTGGTCCAATCTGTCTGCTGTCTGCCCCACCCTCCAATAATGTTTTTTTTTTTTTTTTTTTTTTTCCTTCCCTCTCGCCTTTTTTCGCGCCGTAAATGCCTTGCCCTTTCAAGAGCTGCACTTTGGATTTCCCGCCCTGCCGGCATGTGTTGATTGTCAGAGCTGGCTGTTTCAACTCTCTAGCAATTGCCACGTTCCCAGACTGCTTGGATGGTTTCCTGTATTCGCTCCACTGACAAGTGGAGACTTGTATGGAGAGGCTTCATTCCTTCGCCGAGTGCAGAGGTAGCCTGCCTGAGCTGGGAGAGGTGACCGTGGAAGACCTCCTGCAGCACTTGAGCTTTTGTTCGGTGGGGGCTGAGCAAATAACCAGTTCAGACTGGGAATCTTAGTATGTTAGTCGGTAAATGTTCCGTGCCTGAACGGCACAAATTGGACCTTTTTATCCATTTCACAAGAAAACCTGATGCATTCTGCAGTTGAAATAGAAAACAATGCCTTTCTGTTTAAATGTGGAAATATAATATCCAGTGACAGATCGTTTAGAGCTAAATTGTTTTCCAATTTACACTATCAGGTCCAGCTAAATCGAGTCGAACAGTGCCTTATTGAATTGATTTCAAATACAGGAGCAAAAATAGACTACGTTCAAGAACATTGTATAAATCTAGCATATTTGCCACTGTCTTTGTTCATTACTGAAAGACATGTCAGATGAATAAGTGATATTTTTTATTACATTTTATTATGATTATAATTCTTTTTTTTTTTTCATGGAACTGGAAGTGTTCGAAGCCAGCCCTCGCCAGCGTGATCTTAGCCGGGCCCGTCGGGTCAGTAATGTAGCGCAATGCCTCTGGCCGCTGCACCATTCATCTCTCAGATCTGTGTCATCTGTCCAAGGCAGATGGCTTGCAGCTCTGCAGCTTGCATTCCCTGCATACCCCCGCGCCAAAGATGGCGCCGTTTACACTGCAGCAGACGACACCGAGAGCTGCTCATGTGCTGGTGGCTAACTTTAGCCTGCGGGATCCGCTTTCATTGCGGCACAATGTAGTCTACAAACAGCCAGTCTAGGAACCTAATTTAGGCATTAATGCTAACATGGACCCATATGGCTCAAGAGGCTTCCGCTGATTGGCATTTCAGATGACTAAATTTCATTTTGTCAGGCCTTTAAGCCATTTTCCATCATTCTTAGCACAGGTGCATTTGCTGTGTAGAGTCTTTTTTTAGATTAAATGGTGCAGTTAAAATTAAATGTATTTGTCTGGACGTGTTATGGGGGGATGAAGCTGTCAGGCCGTCATGGTGCCGGTGGGGAACAGTAAAAAGCAGACTGCATAGCTCATAAAGCTGTGAGGTGGATATGTGAGCTTGAGGGTGGGCTTGTTAGGACGCCGTACCCTACAGCTCACCCACAAGCATGCTGTCGCGCAGGTTTTTACCCCTGACCCCTGGCTAATTCCTTTCCCCCATTCTTGTGTGTTCTCCCCCCCCTTCGCCTCATCTGTCTGCAGACCTGAACGAGTGTGGGATGAAGCCCCGGCCCTGCAAACACAGGTGCATGAACACGTACGGGAGCTACAAGTGCTACTGCCTCAACGGCTACATGTTGCTGCCTGACGGCACCTGCGGAAGTGAGTCTCCTTCGTGAAAGAACTCTGACATGAACTGACATAATTACAAGTTGCCTTGTGCTCCACCTGGTCGCTGCCAGGATCCCCTTTTACACCCCTTGAGGGCGCGTGCACAAAGCGACTGGATGTGAAATGGCTTCGGGGTCAACATTTTATCTTTGGACCAAAAACATGCCTGCGTTCCAAATCATTCAACTCCAAACCAGCAACATGACCTCTGTAGTTTAGAGGGACAACAGACCTGCACCGTCATGATGTTCCAATCGCAGCCAAATTTCAACCAACACATCATGATCATTTTACTAGTTTAACCTCCATGTATAACCTGAGCATCTGTAATCTCACCCCTCCAACCTCTACTCATCGTTAACATTCAGTCATCTTTTCATTCGCTTTAAAGTAATTGATTCCTTCCACTCATGCCTCTATCCTCCAATCATCTCTTCGTCCACTGTCCCTTTCTTAACCAGAATGATAAGCCAACATGAAGTTCACAAATAGCATATATGCCTGTATTTCAGATCAGTTTGTGCATCACTACACCTGGTATGCTGAGGAGCAAAGTTCCCTCCAGCCATTTAAACTGGTTGCCATGACCTGTATCCAATATCAGAAATTTATTAAAATACCAGTAAATATTTTTTTTTATTAGGTCAGATCAATGCAGCCTTGGGGCTGATAATGTGGGTGGTAAAAAGGGAGCTGTATACCGCTTCCCCATGTACAGATTGGACAGCGTGCTGAAATATGGCAGTAAACATGGCAATAAGGCAGATGTGTGACCTTCAGTCCCATAGTACCTGATTCTCGATGCTGCTCGTGAGCTTCGTGGACTCGTCGGAGGAGCCTGTGCCTGTGCTGAGTTTCTCTCTGCCTGCTCCCTCCCTCCCTCCCTCCCTCCCTCCCTCTCTCTTTAAGATGATGAGCACACACGGTTCTTTCTTGAATGTGGTCAAGGTTGAAAGTGCTGCTTTGATGCAGAGGTAGTGATATCGGGCTGTTCTTTTAGAGCCCCTGCTAATCTGATTTCAGTCTGGCAGAACCTGTAGATCTTTTTTTTTTTTTTATTTAAATTATTCACTTCAGTAATGAAGATACACACACACACATCCACAAACACACCCTGGAGTGCATAGATGTGCTCTGTCAGATATTACGACTACACACCAGACATAATTATGGAGGGAAATTGGAATAAACTGCATTTGCAGGTGAGGCGCAGCTGCTGCCGGCCTCCTCCACGCTGTAATCAGGCCGCGCGTTCCTGCCTTCGCGTTCTCTGACACCTGCAGCAACACACACGTTTCCCTCCGTTGCCTTATAAGGAGCTGAGGCTGCAGTCGCCTGACAGGGTGATTTCATGGTATTGTTATTCGGGAGAGCAGGACTGAACTGGAGAGGGCACGGCGCGGCTGGTGGGGGCAGGGGACTGGCGGAGATAAAAATCTAATAATGTGGGGTTATCTTCTCTGGCATCCATTTCCCTGGAGGTTGTCCTCCCGCAGTGATGCACTTCTGGAAAATTCCTTCCCTGGCTGTCTCAGAATGACCAGACACGCCCTCTGTCACTTTGAATAACTGCACTGGCTGTAGACTCCTGTGTTGATCAGTCTACACAATATTTAGTATATTTTTTCTTCCACATGGTATGTTAACCGGATGATAAGTCGACATTTTGGTCTTGGTCAGAAAATTGCCTTCCTAACAAATTTGACCCTGACCTATCATTGTCCACATCCGTGTGTTTTGTTGGGAAGAAGGAACATTAAATTGGCGGTCATGGCTGTCACGGAACATGTTGAAGAAAAAATCGTGAATTGCTTGATATAAAAAAAGCTCAGTAAAGCACATCTTCTTATTGGTTACAACCTTAATCATTACAGATTAAGTATATCACAAAAACTATTTTAAAACTATTTTTTAATTTAGGCACATCAATACAGTTGGTAACTGAGTATTTGTAGGCTATGTAGATGTTTTTTGTAGGTCTCTGACCTGACTGTAATATTAGGACTAGAACATGAAACAAGACCTGAATCATGATTGAAATGTCCACTATCTTCTGTAAAGGTTCCAGAACATCCTTATCCGGAGCGACTTATAGTCAGTAGTGACAGGGACAGTCCCCCTGGAGACACACAGGGTTCAGTGTCTTGCTCAGGGACTCGATGCATTTTTCACAATTAATAATAAAACATGTGCATCATGAAATTGTTATTCTGTTTGGTTAGGAAGTTCAGGCCAGTAATCCCTCAGAGATATTTTCCTGGTACGATTAATGACCGTAGTGTATGGGGAATGTTCACTAATGTCACGTCCTCTAGATCACCTATCAGAACGGCTGAATGTGCGCTGGCAGTTGCCAGCAGCCACGGCCCTGAGAAATCTGCAGCAGAAATCACATCTGACGCCCATGTACAAGTATTATCAGTGACAGATTTAGGTATGGGTGACAAGCGTGTCACCAGTTGCAACCCGTGGTTTGTACAGAATAGAGGATTTGGAGCATCATTACATTTCTAATATATTTGTGTGTGTTTGTGTGTGTGTTTGTGTGTGTGTTTGTGTGTGTGTGTGTGTGTGTGTGTGTTTTTCACACTTCATCTTGTTCATGTACGTATATCCCTAACTTTCTCCTCCATCTCATGTCCTGTGTAGATGCCCGCACCTGTGCCATGGCCAACTGCCAGTATGGCTGTGAAGTAATGAAAGGAGAGGTCCGCTGCCAGTGCCCGTCTCCAGGGCTACAGCTGGCGCCTGATGGAAGGACTTGCGTGGGTATGGATCTTCTGAAACGTCTCGATGTGCAGTGCTGGGAAATTTCTCACAGCCTAAGGCAGAGTCTACGGTGCCGTGGCACATGTTTAGTTCCATTTTTATTCCTACGGCAAAGACAAAGAAATCGTTGTCAGTTGCAACAGATTTCAGAGCAGAACATCCTGGAAGTAAATGGTGAAGAATGTCTCTGTGCTTCTCACAAGAGCTTCAGCTTTCTCCTTTACAACAAGAGACTCCTCTGTAATTAGATGTGTTTTAATATCAGTTAAATTGAGGAACCCGATTCTGATGCTTGATAGTCAACAGACACACACACACACACACACACACACACACCCTTTAGGCCAAAAGTTTGGACACCTTCTCACTCAATGTGTTTTCTTTATTCTCATGACCATTTCCATTGGTAGATTCTCACTGAAGGCATCAAAACTATGAATGAACACATGTGGAGTTATGTACTTAACAAAAAAAAGGTGAAATAACTGAAAACGTGTTTTATATTCTAGTTTCTTCAAAATAGCCGCCCTTTGCTCTGATTACTGCTTTGCACACTCTTGCCATTCTCTCCATGAGCTTCAAGAGGTTGTCACCTGAAATGGTTTTCCAACAGTCTTGAAGGAGTTCCCAGAGGTGTTTAGCACTTGTTGGCCCCTTTGCCTTCACTCTGCGGTCCAGCTCACCCCAAACCATCTCGATTGGGTTCAGGTCCGGTGACTGTGTAGGTCAGGTCTCCACTTTTTGTTAAGTACATAACTCCACATGTGTTCATTCATAGTTTTGATGCCTTCAGTGAGAATCTACCAATGTAAAAGTTCCTAGTTATAGTTCATTTATAACTTATATATATGAGTTCCTAGTTATAGTTCATTTATAACTTATATGAGTACAAATGTTATTCATTACTGATGTGACAATGTTCTTGTTGAAGTAGAAATAAATCAGCCAAACATAGACACAGGAAGAAATAAAGAATGCACACAATTAAAAATGTGATGAAAACACAAAAATGAGTGTTTTTCACTGATAACAGTTTTTCCTCTCCTCACTGAAACCTTTGGCACTGGCCTGGAAGAAAATGTAAATGTGGAGATCCAGATTTGAGCAGTTGCAACAGTATGATATTTAATTAAGTAGAAAAGTGACAGTGTGCAGAATTTCCGTTTTTGTCTGTTAAGTACCCGCAGCGGGATCTGCTTTTCATGCCCTTCAGCTGTGTCTCCCTCTGACTTCAAACAGAAAGGCAGCAACTGCAGATAGTCTTTCTAAAGCTCTCCTGAGGGACATGTGTTCCCTCACAACACTGTTTAAGGTGACAGAGATGCTCATAGAATAAACAGAATGTGCCTGTGGGGGGAAAAAAGAAAGAAATCACTTATGGAACAGCTTTCCTCGGAGGAGTAGTTATCCTCTCTGCTTCTGCCATGGATCAGTTGTGGAGAGAATTCTGGGAATGAGTTTCAGAATGGGAAATGTTTTATCGTGAGTGGCTGAGTTGGAGGCTAATGGTGGTTGGTATTGTTTCCTCCTCCTCTCTGTCATTAAGCTAAAGACTGATTGTCAAAATCAGCTCGGCAGATTGTACTGAGAGAGAGGTAGACAAGGTGCCACAAACACACACACACACACACACATATTACATCTATTCTGGGCCCTCGTTTGGAGTAAAAAGGGTAAAAAATGTGGTACTCTCCCCATGTTAGGGCAGTACCCATCCATCACTGTTTCAGAAGCTGCATGGCACGCCGGAACAGGAATCCCTAATCAGGCTTTATTCAGATTCTGCTTATGGAAGTGCCAGGCAGCATGGAAGTGAATGAGGGTGCGAGTGAGTGATGAATGAAAATGAGATTCCCCCCCCCTCGTTCTTTCAGATGTGGATGAGTGTGCTGCTGGCCTGGCCGTGTGCCCCAGGTTCCGACAGTGCGTCAACACTTTTGGCAGCTACATCTGCAAGTGCCATGAAGGCTTCGAGCTGCAGTACGTCAATGGGAAATACCAGTGCATAGGTAAGATGAATGACTGAAAATACACACTGCTCTTTGTTTTCTTAACTGTTAACACTCGATTCTGACGTTTGGGTTTTCAATGTTTTAGTCAGTGTCGCATGTATTTAACAATTCAGTAAGTGCCTTAGCAGCTGAGAAGCCAAGAAGAGGCTCAAAGTAAATGGATGTAGGAGAAAATACTGATTATTAGTCTGATTATTTGCTGTGCACATACATCTTTGCATGTGATTTGATTTGCAAGAGCAGAGCATATGTGTCGCCAGTTTTGTAATCTCATAGCAGAATATGAACATTTTCAAAATGTGATCTCCCCATATGGATGGCATAATTCAAATCTGGCACTTTGAACATTTGCACAAATGTTGAAAAACACAAGATGAGGAGTTTAAGTCAACATGACACTTTTTCTAAAGTATATGTTTTAGGCTGATGTGTGTGTGTGTGTGTGTGTGTGTGTGTGTGTGTGTAGATGTGGATGAGTGCTCCCTAGGCAAGTACCACTGCATTGGCCACACAACCTGCTTCAACACACCAGGATCATATAAATGCAAATGCAAGGATGGCTTCAAAGGACTCGGCTATGATTGCAAACGTAAGTCCCACAATCAGCAGGATGACCAACCAGTTGACTGTCACAGATATTGACAAATTAATAAAGTAGGCATGCTCAGTTGGATTTGACACCTGAGAAGTCAACATCTCAAACCTTCTCAAACCTTTTATGAGCATTTTTTTTTTTGTAGTGTTGCAGGATGCATTGTGCTGATACAGTATTGGTGATGCTATGACCCAGCTATCTAGTCATCACTGCCAGGTGCCATTGAAACAATATTATTCATTTTATTCACTTCATAATGGTCATAATGTTATGGCTGATGGCTGTATAAAATGGAAGCGCAACCAAATGTGAAAATGAGTTTTGAGGTCATGATGGTAAATATTATACAAGTCCTATAAAACAGAATCTGTTATTCCTGTTCAGACCGACTAAAGGATTTAGAAAAACAACATGTTATGTAATTTAATCTTAATACATGCATGTCTCCTTTATAAAATAACATGACAATCAGTTATCAACATGTATATTGTTTATGACATCCTTAGAGAAATCAGGATTAAATGTTCCACACACAAACCAGTGATGTGCAGTTGCAGTTTGGCCGCTACCTCCAGTCATGGCATTGTTTTTTGCTTCATGTACCCTGTACCTAGACGTAGTTGCAGTATGCAAAGATCAAAATCACTTTCCTCACTTTGGTGACATCAGATGCTTGAGGTAATCCAGAGGACGAGTAGCTTCTCTCTGGTTTTCTAGGTATTTTTTTCTGGTTTAGTCTGCCATTGTTTCCACAAGTGCAACTCTGCAGCTCATTTAAATTCTATGTCACCCTGACAGCAAGAGCTGATTTGGCACTCCAGAGGGGTCTCAGTGGCTGATTCTGAAAAGAATACAGATATGTATATAACTACACAATAATGTGTTTTCTCCAGCATCAGAATAATCATTTAAGACATTTGGACTTGCATAATATGACCAGCTAGACCAGCTATTTATTATTACCAGAATAGGACCTGCTCTGTTTGTTTTAACATGATTGATTACGTATACTTTCTGTATTTTCAGCAATACCCAAGGTGATCATTGAGCCTCCCAGGCCAGACCAGAGCCACAACAGAGGAAACAACATTCCAGATTCTGACCAGAAGAGGACCACTACCACCATACGCCCCCCTGTGACTCCAGTGAAGATCAAGCCAACATTTAGCACCTCCACTGCAAAAGTTCCACCCAAAAGGGTGACCCTGCCTCCCAGAAAACCCTTGATCCCTACCCGTCGTCCTCCAGTTCCCACACAGGCACTCCCAGTGACCCAGAAGCCGTATGTGCCGCCTTGGAAGCCCCCTGTCACTAAAAAGCCAAAGCCCACCCCCAAAGTCCATGTTATACCTACACAAAGGCCAACAGCCCCCCCAGCCACTCCTGTGGACAACAGCATCAGCAGGGACATAACGTCCAAACCAAGAGGGGACGTTCACAGTGAGTACCGCCCCTCTGAACAGAACACAATTATCATCCATTTCATCATCACAGCATTTCACAAATCGTTTTCATTTTAATTTAATGTCTGACTTGGTTGGTTAACTAACTGCAGAAAAGCTGCAGGCTTAAGAAAGACGGAATTGAGAGAGAAAGGTTTTAATACGTTTTTTTTTATTTTTTTTATTTCCATTAGTTGTGGAGCCTCTATAATCAATTCTGCACTGACTGAGGTTAGGGCTGTGCACCTCTATTAACATAGAGATAGAAATAAGAAAAAGTTAAGAAATGTGAAAATACATAAAAGCATAAATGTGTAAATATAATATAAATGTCTACTTTTCAGGACCAAAAAGGTATTTATTGAATTCTATTGTAAGTAAGTACTGTCATTTCATTCATATACAGAGGAAAAAAGTTCTCCCACTTAAAAACATGTGAGAGGTCTGTAGATTTCATCATTAGTACAATGTGAGAGACAGGCACCTACAAACAAGCAAGCTGTCTAAGGACACACGACTGGGAAGAGCTGTCACCTGCACACGACTGGGACGAACTGTCGGGGCTATTTGTAACACACTATGTCGTCATGGATTAAAATCCTGCAGAGCTTGAAAGGTTCCCCTGCTTAAACCAGCACATGTCCAGGCCTGTCTAAAGTTTGCCAGAGACCATCTGTATGATCCAGAGGAGGATTGGGAGAATGTCATGTGGTCAGATGAGACAGAAATAGAACATGTGTTTGGTGGGGGAAGAATGCAATACCCACTGTGAAGCATTGGGGTGGGAACATTATGCTTTGGAGCAGCTGTTCTACAGAGCAGACAGGAAGACCGATTGGTATTAAGGAAAGGATGTATTGGGCCGTGTATCATGACATTTTGGGCAAAAACCTCCTTCCATCAGGGAGAGCCATTTCAAAGCCAGTTTGGCAGAGAAATGTTGTGATCCGGCACCAGAACAGTACAAACACTGATGCAGTGAAATAGGGGTATGAATGTCTTTGGACAGACATATAAACCAGCACTGTCATTGTTATGCCACGAACTTCATTAAACTAGAAAACAACTTTGTACTTCACTGTTACGTATTCAGTCATACAACTCTCTTACGTAGTAGCAGTAGCAAATTCTCTGCGAAACAGGTGGAGCAGCAATGCTTGTTAAAGAAAATTGTTGCCATAGGATTTGTTTTATGGGGGGAATAAAGTTGAAGGCTTCAGTCAAATCCTCTGGATCAACAGAGGCGTTTTGGAGAGATTTCTGCACAAGACGGTCAGTGATAGGACACAGTGGTTGTAGATTAACCCTCTTGGAAAGTGTTTCCACTGATTCCGAGACACCAGCTTGTCTTTGATACTGCTGGCATGAAATGACTTTTTGAGTGAAATCTGTTTGCCTCACTTTTGGCGGTGCTCAGCTGGAATGGCCATGTGTTTACTGACAAAGTGGCTGCAGACTTTAAATTGGCAGGTAATTGAAATCAATTCTGTAATCACAAACTGCAACCTGTTAGGTGGCGCTTATCTCTCAAAGCCTCTTAGCCACATTCAGAATTTAAGTCTTTCAAAAGATTTGGCGATGCAATATTGCTGCACAGAAAAAGAGCTGAATACACTGGCACCACAGGTGCCCGGGGAGCGGTGTGTGGGGACGGTGTTTGCTCAATGGCACCTTGGTGGATCAGGATTCGAACCGGCAACCTTCAGATTACGGGGCCGCTTCCTTAAACTCCACTGCTTCCACTGCCCTAAATGTAAAGTTAAAATGACATTTGAAGGCTTCGGTGATGTAATAAGCAATGTACAGATTAGTGCAATAAACACTAATGTAAATACAGTATTGGGATGGTAATAAACAGTTTATGAAAGTGATTGTTGGAGGGGGAAATCTGTTACTGTAGTAAAACTATGCTTTTTTTTTTTTTTTTTCCAACAAGGAAAAAAAAGGGCCCTGAAATGGTTTACCATATGCAGTGGTCAGTGGGTGTGGCTAACTGAAACTCTCTTTTTCTGTCTGCAGTACCACGCAATCATGGCCAGAACAACGTATTCGACTTCGACATTGAACTGGGAAACACTGAGGAGGAACTGAAGGATGATCCAGGTATGAAAAGTGAAAGTGAAGTGATTGTCATTGTGATACACAACGAAATGTGTCCTCTGCTTTTAACCATCACCCTTAGTGAGCAGTGGGTAGCCATGACAGGCGCCCAGGGAGCAGAGTGTGGGGATGGTGCTTTGCTCAATGGCACCTTTGTGGCTTCAGATTCGAACCGGCAATGTTCCGATAATGGGTCCATTATTTTACCCACTTGGCCACCACTACCCCAAATCAAGGTGTTCTGAGAGAACTGCATTTCCATTTAATTTCGGACCCTCCTCCATCATGTGCCAGATGATTGCCATGTTTACAGCATTTGGTAGTTGCCAGTGAGAATGGGTTATAGAAGAGGCAGAGTGCTGAACTCTGTGTCAGATAGTTAAAAAAAAACTTTCCAGAAAGGTGCTGGTGTGGGAAGAAGTGCTGCCCAGCACTCTGGCAGAATTGTTTTATTCTTGCTGGGAAATAAAAAGATTGTGTATGTGAACATCACACCAGCATGTTTAAAACACACCCTGAAGAAGGCTGTGGAGCAGAGTTCCTGCCACCTTGTCATGTAAACGCAAGATATTGTTTTTCAGTGCATTGCACTTTCAGCACTGTATTTCAGAAAAGCAACAGTTAAATACATGTAATTTAACAATGAACTTGTGCCGGATTTGACCACATTACCCGCCCTTGAGGTGCAAGGCCATCAACTAACACATGAATCTGTGTTGAGGGCTTCCTTAAATGTCCCCATCATGAAAATTTCACTTTGAGAGATTATTTAACATCAATACGAGTTCCCCCAGCCTGTCTATGGTCCTGCAGTGGCTAGAAATGGTGATTTGTATAAAGAGTGCTTCAGTCATTCTGCTTTGCTGTTCACAGAGCGGCAGCTCAGAGGGTTGGATCTGGAATTTGTTTCGTTATGATGTCAAAAGAGGAAAGGTTACCTCTCGTTTCTCAGGCTTTGTCCGACCGAGAATTTCCCACCCCTCCCCTAAAACATTATCTCTACCATCATGGCTAAAGGTGTGAAGCACTGCAGTTGCTTGGTGATTGGAGTAAAAATTATGTAAAAATAAGCATAAATGTATTTTTTTTTAGGTCAGTTACATGAGACCCTAAAGGACCATTGGCTTAATTTAGTTTTTTCTAGAAAAACGGCAACACAACTTCCTGTCTGTGCCAAAAATTGTGGTTAGTGAATGGTGTTGATGCCCACCCACTTCTATAGGCCACCCTCCTCCTCGTCCCACCCTATTACAGCAACAAGATCCTTCGTGGCAAAATCCTGTGAATGTCTAAGGGTCCTGTTTTCAGGACAAATAAAACTATCATCAGCAAAGCTCACCTGGCACATTTTATTTATGTCGTTTTATTGTATAGTTATCTTGTAAGTTAATATAAAACCTGGGTATAGTGTTTTTACTCAAGTGGCTGTCGGAAGCCCTTTCCAGGACACATGGTGCAGGGACTTGCCCGTCACAGAAATTGCATTTACCTGATCAGTAAATGACGAATTACCATAACCAGTCATCTCGTTCTGCATCTGTCATGTTCCGCCAGATGCTGGTTCTCTCAGCTGTTCCTTTAACCAGGGCATGTGCAGCTGGATCCGGGACAAGGAGGGAGACTTGCACTGGGAAGTAACAGCAGACCCTTCAGGTAAAATGAAGCATCTCTGTGTGTCAGGTTGCTGCAGAGCTTTCATCTGTCAGATGAAAAGAGATGCGCTCTGTTCATCTCCTGTGAACTTTACCGCTTCAGGATCATCCAAAGCACTATAGAGCCAGATAAGAATGTAGCCCTCATTTGTACTGACCAGTCACACGTCATGTTCATATGGGACACGTGAAAAAGGCATGAAAATCCATGTATAAATAACAACCTTATTCAAATTCTAATTTTATTTGTCACGTACACAGTCATACATGGTATGCTATGCAGTGACATGCTTTTAATTGCTAACCTTGCTAACCTTATAACCTTACCCTGTTTCAAATGTGCTTCCTTTTAGGATTATGACACTCTCTCTCTCACTTGCGATACACAGCAGCACAGCACACAGTGATATTTGTCCTCTGCATTTAACCCATCACCCTGAGTGAGCAGTGGGCAGCCATGACAGGCGTCCGGGGGGAGCAGTGTGTGGGGACGGTGCTTTGCACCTTCTGATTACGGGGCCGCTTCCTTAACCGCTAGGCCAACGCTAAGCCATCTCTGCCTTCCTTAACCGCTAGGCCACCTCTGCCTTAGCAAATATCTGTACTTTATATCTATCAACCAGCTACACATCATGGGCGCCACACGCTGTCTCATGTATCATGAACCATATACATGACATCATGTCATGGTGGCCAGAAGGCAAACGCATTCCCAGTAACTGACTAATATTGGATGTGGGGCTCCAGACTGCAGCCAGAAATGAGAGCTGCTCAAGAAAAAAATTCTCCTGCTCACATTTGTGCATTTGCATGACTGTCATCAGTTTTGGTGCCTTTACCGCTATGGCATTTTCATGATGAAACATGATGACTCGGACCATGTCCCATATATCCAGTAGGACAGCTTTATCACTAGTTTTTAGTTGCGTGATACGTACGACCCCTTTCCCCATGACCCATTTAAATCTGTAATGATTGATTAGTTCACACAGACAAGGTAGCATTTTAAACTGTTTTTTTTTTTATAATGTTGAAAGTATGACCTTAACTATGATATTTCTGGCCATCTCTTGGCAGAAAAAGGAAAGAATTTCCCCAAACAGGATGAGTGCCTCAGGGCAGTCAACAACTTTTACAATCTTGTTATTATACTGCTTTGAATGCTCAACTGTGCAAGCAAAAAATAAAAAATAAAACCATTTTTGGTATCGTTAAAGTTCTGGAAATGGGATTGACCTGAATTGGGATTATCCTTTTGGTCAATTTAATTTGGTCAGTTTTAGTCCTACTGAGAAATTGCTGACACATTTAAACACAAACTCAGCTAGAGAGACGAGAGTGTTATTTCTGTCCCAGTTTTGACCCAGAAAGACTTGTCTTCATGAGCCTTTAAAAAAAAAAAAAAAAAAAGTTCACATCCATTGTTGAAATCAAGCTCAGCTCATCTTCCGTCCCTCTTGACAGGTGGAAAGTACTTGACCATCCCTGAGGCAGTGCAGAAGCACAGCGGCCGGGGCGCCCAGCTGGTCCTGCCTCTGCCCACACCGTGGAACCAGGGCAACTTGTGTCTGTCGTTCCGCCACAAGATGCTGGGCCACCACGTCGGGATGCTGCAGGTGTTCGTGGAAAAGGGCCAGCAGCACCGTCCGGCCGTGTGGGGCAGAACCGGGGGCAGTGGCTGGAGGTCCACCCAGATCACACTGTGGGGCAATGGCCTGGAGAGTGTGAGTGCATCCCAGCTTCCTTAAGAAAGATTGAGATCCCTGAAATGCAGATATGGTACATTGTGCAGAAGGGATGCCGAGGACTGTCTGCACTGTTATGAATTGTATGCCTGGATGGCACCGCTGGAATCTTTTCCTCGCTCCGCTGCTACTTTACATGGAAATCAGTCTGGAGGACCAAACTGACTTTTGTATGAAATTAATGTTTTAGCTTCTGAACCTCTTTTTGAAATCTTATGTTTATCAATGAGCTCTCAGATTTCATTTCTCTACGTATCGTGTGGGGACAAGTGAGGTGACACTGACAGCTTCTGTGAACTCGTATTACTGCTGAAGATGGAAAAAGCCATAGTAAATAGCATAAGCGAAGGGCTGATGCAAAAAAAAATCCAGATTGAGTGGGATTTGAATTTTGGGTTTCAACTTGTATTTTAGCATCCTCTTTCAATGAACTAAAGTCAGAAAAGGGGTTTCCATTCTTTTTGTGTTCACATTCTGAAGGGGCACTCAGTTCACCTTCTGGTCCACTTCAGCTCAGATGTTGCCTCTGTCTGTTCACCCAATAACATGCCATCTCTGTACTTGGGTTGTGTAGTATTCACACTATTTGTATCTATATTTGTTGAGGCATCAGGTTTCTTTTAAGCTTAGCACACGCTAGTTTTTTGTTTTAATTTACATGAAATATACATATTCAGTATATCTGCTTAGGTAGGCTAAATGGATTATACCCTGGAAGAAACAGTACTAGTACTAACAGCAGTGTCCTCACGTTCTGACCATACTCTTGTGCTCTCTGCAGGTGGTTGTAAAGGGTGAGCGAAGGAGAGGCAGGCAAGGAGAGATGGCTCTGGATGACATCACCTTGAGGAGAGGGTCCTGTACTGAGGAGCACAATCTGAGGAGACTTTAACAGAGCCACTCAGTCAAGAGCTGGAGAACTGACTCCACACAATCAACACAGTTCAGCAGTGCGCAGTGTGGCGTTCGACAGAGGAAATGCAGAGCATCGGTCCCCACCAAAAAGCACCCCGCTTTTATAAAGAATATTTGTTTCTCCCTTTCTTTCCCTACTCTGCTGCTCGGCCCCGTGTTGTTCTGGTGACACAAAAAACAGCCACTACACTCCTGTCTCCTTATGTGTTCTCTGATCCAACAAGAAAAAATGGAGTGGTGGTGACTTTATCACAGATCTACCCTTTAAAGTGGTTGCCGTTGCCCCGTTACACAGCCTGTTTTCCTGACATTATTGTAAATGTAGCCATATGTGTAAATATATTTTAAGAATGTCTCTGAGGACAGTGTTTACATTGAACTGAATTTTATTAGGTGCTGTTTGGTTGTCTGGATATTTTTTGTGCATTCTAAAGTATAAACTTGTAAACAGTTTTTTTGCATCTTTTCTTATTATGAATGGCTGCATCAGCTATTGTGTAGTAGCATATTATACTCTGTTTTCTTGAATATATACAAACCCCACCCATTGTTGTACAGTCACTGGGTTGACTCTGTCCTCTTAATGAAGTTTCAGTAAGGTCACAATATAAGTTTCAGTTGCAATAAAGTCACAGTATTCACATTTGTTTAACAACTGAGTGCTAAATGTGTCATTTTATAAATCTCATGTGTTTTAAAGCAGATGACAGCATGCTCCACCAGACATTTACAGGAAGGGATACTAATGAGAAATATACACTGCTCATAAAGGGAACACAAAATATGACATCCTAGATATGAATGAATTAAACATTCTTATTAAATACTTTGTTCTTTGCAGTTGAACATGCAGTTGAACAAAATCACACAATTATCAATGGAAATTAAATTTATCAACCCATGGAGGTCTGGATTTCAAGTCACTCAAAAATTTAAGTAGAAAAACACACTACTGGCTGATCCAACTTTGATGTCCTTAAAACAAGTTTGTCTTGCAGGAACCGCAGACACTCTCCAGTCACGGGGGGTGTCTAGCATTGTCTTACATTAGGAGGAACCCAGGGCAAACTGCATGGGGTCTGAGGATCTCATCTTGGTACTAATGGCAGTGTAGGCTACCTCTGGTGAGCACATGGAGGGCTGTGCGGCCCCCAAAAGACATGCCACCCCACACCATTACTTTCTTGGCCTGTGGGGAGGAAATAATTCTGAACTTTTAAAACCAATTTATGTCCTCTTCTGTGGTCATTTAATGCTTCCCCAAATCACATACAGTATGGGTCCCAATGGGCTTTGACAGTTGACACCCTCCACACTTGACCCTTCTGCACACAAGGAAAAACTCCACTAAGAAGAACTCTAGGAGAGAGAAAAAAAAGAAAGAAAGAAACCTTGGGAAGGAGTGAGACAGATAGGGACCCCCTTCCAGTGTAGAGTGAGCCTGCAATTGGTGTCAGTGCAGGGTTGGTAATGATTTATCCTGGAAAGAAAAATGTCCATTAAAATTTGTCAAGATAGGAACCCCTTTCCAGGGTAGAGTGAGCCTGCAATTGGTGCCAGTGCAGGGATGGTAATGAATTATCCAGGAAAGAACAATGTTCATTATAATGCTACTGGTCCATATGAAGATCACTGGAACTGTAGCCATTATGATGATGGTGGTTGAGGTGACCCTCTGGTACATTTCATGCTGGGTTGCTCATTACCAGAATCAGGATCTACAGTAACTCAGAGAGAGACAGATTATAATTGGATTGCTGGGACTGAATGGTTATGGTAGATGTTGAGTGCAACAATGAACCAATGGTGCACTATCTAGGACAGCTTAGATGAGATGAGAATCATAGTATTTGTGAGTTTTAACTGCTTATGAATTGCTTGGCTAAAAAGATGTGTTCATTCAAAACATTCACATTCATTTTGACAAAGATGTATCGATCCATTAGATATGAAGCAAACCATTTAAGAAGAAGAAAGTGAAGTGATTGTCATTGGGATACACAGCAAGCACAGGATGCGGTGCACACAACGAAATGTGTCCTCTGCATTTAACCCATCACCTTGGGGTGTGTGGGGATGGTACTTTGCTCAGTGGCATTTCAGTGGTACAGCAAATCTTCTTGCCACAGCTTGAATTGATGTGTCATCCTGAATGAGCTGCACTATCTGAACCACTGGTTGTAGTTGGTTGTAAACTCCGTCTCATGCTGCCACTAGAGCGAAAGAACCACCAGCCTTCCAAAGTGACCAAAACATCATCCAGGAAGCATACGAACTGAGGAGTGGTCTGTGGTTATTGATAATTGGCTATAATTTCCACCTGTTGTCTATTCCATTTGTACAACAGCATGTGAAATTGATTGTCAATCAGTGTTGCTTCCTAAGAGGACCGTTTGATTTCACAGAAGTGTGATTGACATGGAGTTACATTGTGTTGTTTAAGTGATCCCTTTATTTTTGGAGTAGTGTATATACACACACATTCAGTGATTAACATTACATTGCATAAATTGAATAGCTATGTGTATATGTAATGTGGAATACGTAGAATATATCCACCACAATTTTTGATGATCTCAGGCATTGTTCCAACTTGTTATGATGTAGTAGAATAATATTTATTCTACTAAAACTCATGGATAAATAACTGGTAACTTGGTAACTTGAAAGCACGTTGTAAGTCGCTCTGGATAAGGGCGTCTGCCAAATGCCGTAAATGTAAATGTATGGAATAAAAACGTGAAAAACAGCAATGGCTCGCGCTAAAAAAGCTGTACTGCAGTCAACCAGCAGGGGCTCTAGACCTGTGACGGCATCACATTTTAGAGATCTTGAGCAGGACTCTCTTCAGGATACAACTTAAATTTGGTGGATTTGTGGTAACCAAGATAGATAGTGTTGTTACCAGATAAAAACTATAAAACTAGTTTTATAGACAGCTTGACTGGGATTCACCAGGCTCATTTGAGGTGTTTTTTGATAAATATAACATTATACAGAAGCAGAATTATTAATACAATAACAAAATAAAATCCACATCAGTTGTTAAATATGCTTATATAATTTGCTATTGTAGTACAGTGTAATATGTGTATGAAAATATTTTGTGATTTTAATAAAATAGATCTAGTATTTTAGCATTGTTATTGTAATCTGCATCCTTTTTTCACAGAAATCTGAGGCACACACAGATTTTCTCTTAAATGGCAACACTGTTCTCAATGTTTTCAGGGTCCAGGTAGGTGTATGGCAGCGGAAGTCCAACATTCCTGGCTTTAATGTCATAGCTGAGAACCTGGAGTCTTCTCTTGAAATCTTCCATCCTTTCTAGAGGTTCCTTTTCCACAAACAGCTGCTCGGGATAATGGCCAAGCTGGTACTGTAATGAGATTAATAACTGATCACTGATGGTGATACGATATAGCCACGTACACAGGCAAAATGATTTTATGTGATTGGTTTCACTCCACCTGGCACTAACTACCTGGCACTGAATGTGAATAGATGAAGAGTGAATATACACGTCTGGTCGTAATTTCATCAAGTGTAATGTTGAAACTCTGCTATGCCATTTTTCCAAACCACTATGTGTGAAAACCACTCCTTTCTTGGCCTGTGGGGAGGAAATAGCTCTGATCTTCCAAAACCATTTTATGACCTCTTCACTGTGGTCAGTTAATGCTTCCTGTTCTTTTTCATGACAAAATCCACAAACTGCAAGCTGCAATGAAAGCGACCAAACACCCTCAAAAAATTTCATAAAACCTAGCCACTTCCATTAAGGTCGTCAGATGTTATAAATCGGTCATTTTTTAGTATCAACACAACAATAACAACTAATATTAATAATAATATACATGGTCATACATGGTCTGTGGATTTCTTGCTCAGTACATATACAGCTGCCAGTGTGTTCACCGTGGTGCCAACATCTGGAAGAGTCTTCAGGATATCACTCTCGGTAGTTTCACCTTTACAGGTGGGAGCCGGTTGTCTCAGAGAACTGGGAAAGTTGGGCATCCAACCACCAAAGTCAAACTGGCAATTGATATGAGATGAAAACTGCATGAGTATTAGAAATGATGTAAAGATAACAAGTCTAATGTGAATATGGAGAAACTGGGAAACCTGTCCATTGTTGATGGCTGCATGCTGGCCCGAGACTGTGAAGATTACCATTGTGATGAACTTGATGAGCTCCTTCACTGATGCAAAGCTCTGAGGAATCCCTGTTCAGGATATGTGAAAACATATTATTATAACATTTATGCAATCATGGCCTACTTTGCATTGCCTATATAGATTTTTTTATTAATTCTGGCTTTATTACCAAAAAAGTGCAGAAATTACTTATTTTTATGCTGCTTTATGTAAGGAGATCGATCTTATGAAAAAACAGGGTAGATGTGCTTGTGTGTAGGCTGCTTTGTGAATTTTATGAAGGCTGAATTAAAATATTTGAAATTTACGTAAGGCTGGATATAAGGCTGTAGTTTGACTGACCAGAAAATATTTCCTGTACGTTCATAAAATGGTGCTCCAGCTTACTGGGTAGTCTCCAACAGTAAACAGACACTATTGCAAACAACAATCGCTCTCTACAGATCTACAAGATTCTCTTTACATCAGAGCATAGTCGCCATGCTGGCCAGTACACGTGGGATGTTTGAGGTACACACGGGCAAAAATGGAAGAATCTGAAGAAAATGGCTAAATGACAGAGGCGCAGGAGACACTGTAAACTAGAGAAACAAGGGAGCCTGTAGTGGTGAAATAGGAAGTAAGGATGACTGGGCTTGGCAGCACACCATGCCCCTCTAGTCCTGTCCTGATGTGCTCGGCAGGGAACAGAGAATTGTGCAGGGAATAGAGAATTAAGGAGCCTGGATGGTGTACCATGTCTGGGATGGAACATGAGGAGAAGGCCTGAAGCTTTGACAATTCTGACCCTGACATTACAGGCCACATCCACCCCTAATGCCTCCAGTCCCAGGGGGACATTGCAGAATAGAATTATAAGTGTCTCAGAGACATTAGGATCTTTGCTATTTTATGCATAGACTAGCCAATTATGACTCAGACTGCTAAGATGTAAAAAAAGAATGATTGTTGTCAGACCATTAAAACTTTTAAAAACAAAGCAAAATTCAAATCATCCTTGTTAATAAAGCAATGGATGGCCATTGAGGGTATTTCTTTTTTTTCATCTGTTTTGCAGGCAGATACACATCTGTCTTTTTTTCTACTAACGTTCATTGGCCTTACACACTCTCCAGGATTCTGAGACATAAATATATGCTGAAGAAGCTGAAATGACAGATATGGGGAGCTCTAATACACAATGGCATATAAGGTAATGTAAAGTAAGGTTTACATTCTAACCCAAATTCTGATAGCTTAAACGTAATAGAAATCTGTAATTCTGGACAAGCGAATTCCTTACCAGACTTAAGTCAGGATGTGGTGATGGCCTAAAGACGGTACTAACACACCCACACTGTGTGGCTGGTTGAAAGGGCGTCTGATGCTCTTTGACCCCTGACTGACTCGGACATGCGTGACACTTGACCAAGTTGCTCGATAATTGATTTTGGCCCTAGGACAATATTCAGCCTTCTCCTCAGGAAGCAGTTTACCATAAGGCCCTGGTCACACTGCACCTGCAGTTCCTTTTCTCCTGGCCACTTGCTGTGTAGAGATGACAGGATGACAACAGATTTGTCTTTTACTGTATGTTTGTATGTGTGCTCATCAACACTCTCACTTGTGTTAATGAGAGGATCACTGAAATAATCTCAGAAGGTCGTTTTTGTGGCTGGGCTGAAGTGGGGCAGTGGTGGCCTAGTGGTTAAGGAAGCGGCCCCGTAATCAGAAGGTTGCCAGTTTGAATCCCGATCCGCCAAGGTACCGCTGAGGTGCCACTGAGCAAAGCACCGTCCCCACACACTGCTCCCCGGGCGCTTGTCATGGCTGCCCACTGCTCACTCAGGGTGATGGGTTAAATGCAGAGGACAAATTTCACTGTGTGCACCGTGTGCTGTGCTGCTGTGTATCAAATGTGACAATCACTTCACTTTTACTTTTACAGTGGAAAAGTTCATTTTCATGGCAAAGAGGGACTTTGCCATTCATCATAACATTCTGGAGTATATGCAAATTGCCATTATAAAAACGGAAGCAGCAAACCTTATGAAAACCAATATTTGTGTAATTCTCAAAACTTTTGGCCATGACTGTACTCCAAAGTAGTCTTGCGCTACTGTCAAGGACTCCCATCAAGGGAAAAAGATCATGAACAAACAGGATCAACAGAAAATGGTCATCTAAAGGTCATTCATTTTTTTCCCTTTCTGAAGCAGGAAATTGATAAATCAGTTTTCATACCAATGAGCTACAAATATATCTCAGAAAAAGGAATGATTTTAAATAACAATGTTATTCGGAATATAAAATATAACTAAATGTTGATTTAAAATAAAACAAGAATATTCTTCCACATTTGTTTTCACAATAGGGAGGGGGGGGCTTTTTTATTCTACTCTGACTTTTATTCTACTCTACTCATGTATTTATTCAGAAATGATGTTTTTAATGGATCAGCCTATTGATAAATGATAAAATCCTCAAACCTGAACTCTGCTTCTCCACAAAGCCTTTCTTAAAAATGTCTTCGATCCAGAGCTGCACTTCCGAGTCTCTCTGCACATAATCATCAGAAGGGTAGTAGAATCCCAGAACCCCTTCCACATACCTGGACAATTCCCAAAAACAACACAACACTGGTGTGATACTTGTAGAACTTTGTGCAGCGGCAACAAATTAAAAGCAGGTACACACGTTTGAATGATGTCCCAAAGTCTGAGGCCATCGTCTCTGTAGTAGAAGGTGGAAATTTCCTTGAGCCCACGCGCCTCAATGTTTTCAGGCAGGCAGAGAGAGGTGTAGGTCAGCAAATCCATAGCGTTCTTCAGAAGGGTCAGAGACCCAGAATAACCAATCCCAGTGTACTGTGGGCAAATACAAGTAATAGCACCTTCAGTAATGTCATAGGAGTTGTGCATCTGTACAAAAAGATGATGGTCAATCATACCTCAGAAAAAAAACCCTCCAGTGACATGAGCTGATCTCGCGCCATTATGTTGATCTGTAATGTGTAGCGGAAATGGAGGGACAGCAGCTAAAAAAAAAAGTACCAACCAATGAAAACATTGATCAAATATTCATGAAAAACTGACATGCTGTGTGTAGAGAAAGACATTCTGTTCTCCTTTTGTTCTCTGAGCAGCAATTCACTGTTGTTCTCCATCTGTAGGTTTTTTGCTTGTAGGAGATTGTTCATTATTTTGATATTTTGATTATTTTGACATACAGCTCATTATTGTGAAATATATATAAATGTACTTATACTTATATGTACATAACCAAACCGCAACAAACTATTAATGTTACAAGCTGCAAATAATCATATTTGGTCTTGTTACGGTTATCTTCGTTTCAGAGATTCTTAGGTTAAATGTACAGTTTAAACATCATATCATTTAAGTCCAACACTAGAAATGACACAACCATCAACAGGTGGCGCTATAATAAGAGCGTTTACATTTTGGCTCATATCTCGTGAACTGTCTGAGATAAACTGAATGTGAATGACACAAAATCATCTCCAGAGAATGCTAACAAAATGATTCAGCGTAGTTCTGATTTGTCAAACCATTTGATTGTTATTGGTCAAATTATGGGTGTGACCTTTAATTTCTCTATAAGGCAATTAATATTAAAGACACAATTTATATGATGGAATGAAATTGATTGAGGAGCACCTCACAACCTGCTGGTCTGACTTGCATGGCAAACACAGGGCCTACACAGCCTGCAGACCTGCTTACAGGTCTAGTTACCTTGAAAACGGGGTGTGCTGATGGAAGGTGACGCACTGTTGCCATGGCAAAGACCTCGGCGATCAGATGAGTTCTCAGCAGATGGTAGTTCAACTCATGCTCATTGAAATCGGCATTCCTGACAAAAATCTTGGCCAGAGTCCAGTCGCATGAATCCGACGGGAGAAAGATGGGATTCCCCTCCCCTGGCTCCTGCTGTAACTGTGGGAGGTTTGAGCGCGTGAGACGGAGGTGACGGGCGGCCTGAGCCGACGCAGAGCAGCAGACTCGGTACCTGGATGGCGACAGGCAGCAGCTTCTCCTCGGGGTTCCTGTAGAGCAAACAGAGTGGAGCAGCGAGGTACTGCTGCTGGCCATTAATAACATTCCCTTTCCCCACCAGGCTGCGCAGATTCTTGTAGTCACACAGAAAAACATTTCCGTTCTGGTACAAAAAGAGACAAGAGTGAAAAAAACAACAGCAACATTCTTCTACACAGAAGAAGACCATGCAAACAGGTGGCAAAAATACCTCCATTTCTGTCTTCAGACAACTTCCACTTGGCAAGTAGGATCTCACCAAGTCATCAGTGACTGGAAAATTTGTGGGAAGAGTTTGGCAGCGCTCGATCATCATGGGGTTGAGGCCATTCAGAAGCTGGTAACCAAAGAACTCATCTTCCAGCCAGTGTTGCTGAACATATTCTTAAAGAACCCAAAAGTGAATCAGAACGGAGAAAAATTGGTACAGGTGAAGACGAATTTCAGATCGGACATACCATAGGCTTTAGTTTTTTTATCAACAAAGATCTGGTCAAGGTCATGAAAGTTCGTCCATGAATCCCTGTTGTCAGCAAGGCCATTCAGCTTCAGTGGGATGAAACTAGAAAGCCACATTACAAAAAGATCAACTTTGATGGTCTATGGCTTTATCGCCATGTGACCAATCCGGTTACAGTTCGCTTCCATTCGCAAACTGCCGTACGGACGATGTGGTGACCTGTGGACTGTAAACTCACGCTGAGCCCAGAGTAAGGTTGAACTCGGCCTCCTTGGTGAACGAAAAGCGGACCTCAGGGGGCAAAGCCAGGGCGTTGTCTGACTCTACCATTTCCGGCAATCCTGGAGCATATACTTCCCATCTGCACAAGATCACAAGATCTCCACTTTACAATGTTCTGTCTCAAGTAATAATTCGACAAAAGCGGATTCTGCAAGTGGTTGACCTGAACTCCTGCTGGCACCTTCTCAGCTGCATTTCTCTGTGTGCAAGGGACTTGGTTTTGGTCTCTTGAAATATGAGCTTTGCTGTCCAGAAGGAAACACAATGAACATGTCCTCTAGCGATTGTATTTACATGTAGACATGATATAAAAGGTGACCGTTCTGCTCTGTAGAGAGAAGAGAACTGACCTGTGGCCTCTCTCACCACCTCCTTTTCACTGCTGGACAGCCAGCAATGGCACGGAAACAGGAATTCATCCCCCTCTGGGGTTTTCACAACAACGCTGGAGCAGAACCATTCGTCATCCGTAATGCCCAAAAACGACTCGGCTTCCAGTTCCACCAGTTCCGGAGAGCCTTTAGCTCGCCACTCCAGCTGTATCTCGCTGACCTTCCAGAAAGATCAATAAAGAACGTCCTTAAATGATTGCCTGGGGTCTGTCAGGGAGAGGTCTGCTGATGTCCAACTTACTGAGTCCCTTGACAAGCCCTGATCAGAATTGATCTTCACACGGGTGCTCTCCCCATCTGTTCCTACCAATTTTACGTATACAGAGCTGCACGTTCCAGCACAGAAGCGGTCTCCGGTGGTCACCATGATGCTGTAAATCTTATGGCTCATCCTGCAAGAATACAAAATAGCCCATCAGGACACTTTAAACATTAAATAAGAATCTGTGAGAATGCGGAGCATGTTTAACACTGTTTTGGATGATAACTGTACTGTACCTGTTAGCTGAGATATGCCGCATGTATGGATTATGTGTGAGGCGAGACTAATATATACTGGCTACATGGAAATGGGTGTGTTCACAGGATCAATGCTTTCACACTTTGTAAACATTGGAGAAACCACAAAACTGTGAAATGAGATAAACCATTGAAAAATACAGACGATTTTTTTTGATGGACTTTTACTGCATAATAAGATATCTTGATTTTTCTTTTTTTTTTTTTGCAGCTTATTCTGTAGTTGTTGTTGTTTTTTTATCTCATCCACAAGCAGCTTTGAGATATGTAATTTTTTCCATTTGTCAGAACTGGGACCTGGGAATAAGCCAAACAGAATATCTTTCAGTACAAAAGTCAAAACACCAAACCAGCAATTGTTAGAAATACCAGTTCAATAAAAATGCGATATATGGCATGTCAATGAAGCACTTTGCACTACTTCAGCTTTCCCAAGCTATACTCACAGACAGACGGGCTCCTCGACTTGGCTGAACAGTTCAGTTCTTCTTGTGGTTTGTCTTGTTCCCTCGAAAAGGCTTTAACATTCATTAACATTCATTAACATTCGTGACACGGTGAGAATTCTGTGCTGAAGTAAAGTCCAGGCCTGTTTAACTGAACTGAAGATTAAGTCCAAGGTCAAAGTGTCCTTCCTACTGAGCACAGACACGTTTATTTGTGTTAACAGATTGAATGCTGTTGTAGGGGCAACTTCCCTCTTGTTTTGGTGAGGTGGAACCAGGGCAGGGTTCCTTCTGTTCTTTCTTTTTTCTTTGTAATGTTTTGTGTCCTCCCTGACATGCATGGACTTCTGAGTCCAAATGTAATACGCTGGTTGTCTCTTTAGCATGACCTTGCAGTCTGTACCCAGAGGACTGCGCCTGGAAGAGGTGTAATAGCGTCCAACCAGGGGCCAGCGTGATGTGAAGAAACAACTTAATGCCAACAGTCCTGTGGAGAAACCTCATTTGACCTTCTTTCAATAGTGACCTTATCACTGAGAAGAGAAACATAAATTGAAAGTTTAAATTTAAATCTCTGGCCCAGACTGACTGCAAGGCAAGGCTTGTAAAGCAGAGGAAGCAGATGGAATCTTTCCATCACTTCTGAATAAGACCCAAGAACAATGAACTCCTCCCCTTGAGGCTGTTGTTCCTGGAGACCAGGACCAGGAGCCTTTCTTAAAAACCGTCCTGATAGAACAGCTCAAAGTCTTGCCCATATCAGCAAACCTTCTACATTCCTGCACAAAGTCACACACATTTATCGGCACAGACCTTATTCAGAACAATGTGGAGATATGTGGCCATGTGAGATCAGATCCGATCAGACACACTCACACACACATATCTGTGCTCGTTCACAGTGAAAGAGTGTATGAAAGGACCCGGCTGCTGCATTGTACTGTGTAAAGCTCTCACTGATGTGGTGAATTCCTCTTGCCCACAGACCTCAAGGCTCCTCAGTGGTCCACAGAACATACAGGCCCATCAGAAAGTGTTCACACCCCTTCATTTTTCCCACATTTTGTCATGTTACAGCCTTATTCTAAAATACATGAGCATAGCTTTATTTGACAAATTCTACACAAAATAACAAAGTGAGAACACGTTTTCAGACATTTGCAAATAATGAAAACATTTCAACACAAAAGGTGAATACGTATTCACACCCTTTGCTTTGACACTGATATTTGAGCTCAGTTTTTCTACAACTTTATTGGAGTCAGTTGATTGAACATCATTTGGAATGACATACATGAGGTCTATCATCTGACTATTGGTCACAACAACCTACAGTACAGGCGAAAAGTTTGGACACACCTTCTCATTCAATGTGTTTTCTTTATTTTCATGACCATTTACGTTGGTAGATTCTCACCGAAGGCATCAAAACTATGAATGAACACATGTGGAGTTTCATACTTAACAAAAAGAGGAGACCTGGCGTCCACAGTCACCGGACCTGAACCCAATCCAGATGGTTTGGGGTGAGCTGGACCGCAGAGTGAAGGCAAAGGGGCCAACAAGTGCTAAACACCTCTGGGAACTCCTTCAAGACTGTTGGAAAAGCATTTCAGGTGGACCTTTTTTTGTTATGTACATAACTCCACATGTGTTCATTCATAGTTTTGATGCCTTCAGTGAGAATCTACCAATGTAAATGGTCATGAAAATAAAGACAACACATTGAATGAGAAGGTGTGTCCAAACTTTTAGCCTGTACTGTATATAAAAGGACTTCAGTGTCTTTTAGGAGGTCCCCAGGGTCCACGGAGAGCTGCAAGGAGCTCCATTGGGGATGTCATTCATATGCTTTGTTTGTGTGATAGACCAGTTGTGGATAGACCTGGGGTAGTGGTGGCCTAGCAGGTAAATGGTTACTAATCTAGAGGTCCAGTGTTCCCTTGTGAAGAAGAACCATCCAGAAAGTCAACAATTTCTAATGCACACCACAAATCAGAAGCTACTTCTCACTAAAAAAGAACATGTAACATTAGACTGTAAGAAGGAAAATCCTTTCCTGGAGGAAAACTGGCACTTCTCATCACATGGTTAACACCATCCCTACTGTGAATCATGGTGGTGGCAGCATCATGCTGTGGGGATGTTTTTCTGTGGCAGGTATTAGGTGACTAGTTTGCAGGGTAAGGTGGCAGCAGCCAAATATAGAGAAATTCAAGATAAGATGCTCCAGAGTGCTGGAACCCAGAGTTCTGCGATGATTCATCTTACAACAGGACAACTGGGGCAGTGGTGGCCTAGCGGTTAAGGAAGCGGCCCCCTAATCAGAAGGTTGCTGGTTCGAATCCTGATCTGCCAAGGTGCCACAGAGGTGCCACTGAGCAAAGCACCGTCCCCACACACTGCTCCCCGGGCGCCTGTCATGGCTGCCCACTGCTCACTCAGGGTGATGGGTTAAATGCAGAGGACAAATTTCACTGTGTGCACTGTGTGCTGTGCTGCTGTGTATCACATGTGACAATCACTTCACTTTTTTTTTTTTTTTTTAACTACCTGAAGCACACATAGATGTCCTTATGGGGTACTGTGTGTAGCTCTTTGAGGAACAACTATACATAAATCTATTTAAGAATAAGGGTGGTAGTAGCCTAGTGAGAAACTGTCCCTGTAACTGCTGGTTGTAAGGAGCTCTGGGTGAGGGTGTGTGATAAACGCCATGAAATGTATATGTAAATAAGGCAGTGGCATAAAAAAAAATCTGGAAGAAAGGGTGTGAAGGCTTCCTGGTGGCACTGGGCTGGTCCTTTTAACAAATCAGGACTCATTTGGTGGGTGAGCGTAAGATTGTAAGATAAATACTGCTTCAGTATATCACCAGAATGAGGGTGTGTCCATCACTATCTATAAGAGACAAGGAAATCACACACCACCACCATGTATTTGACAGGAGGTTAGAATACACTCTTGTGAACAGACTCCTGAACACAGCTGAATCTAAAGGCAGTGTCCGGATCCCTCAGATTCAACTAAAAGATTCAGCTCAGCATGTAACGAAGAAGACGCCTCTGTGCACCCACTACAAACCAGTTGTGTTCCGGTCTGTATGAAGAAATACAATGTGCTGTTGATAACTCCACACATTTTTATTCTACCAACATAATTGCTCATTGTTATATATACAAATGAACTGAAATGAGTTTCAACTGCCCATAAATTCAACAACAGCTGTAACACCCAGTCCAAGACTGAAATTGCTCTCATTGTCTGCCTCTTTTCAGAAAAAAAAGACAAAAGACACAGTAAAATAAAAACTTGTTCAGTTTGACATTTCACATTATGCAATATGAAACCTGTTTTTGTTTAGGCAGTCCATCCCTTTTTACAAAGTGTTCCAAAGATTTTGAGGCAAAGAAGAAACCAAACTACACAAGATCATATGACAAAATGTGATTCAGAGAAACGTTCCCATTAATTGTGAATGAAAATCCAAAATTGATCCAACACAACATATCCATATCTTTAGACGACATTTTGATTTCCCTTTGTGGCTCATATTTTCTGTACAAGCCTGTGACTTCGTTAAAAGATAGTTCATATCTGTGGAGAGGGGACAGTAAGCAGCCCAGTGGCCTTCAGCTTGTTGATGCCTCCATCCAGGATACAAACACGAGGATAATTCACTTTGACCAAGTGTGCAGCAAACTGAAAAAACAACAACAGGAATTTATTTCTTTTTTTAATGCATTAAAATATGCTGTCATGTCATTAATAGGTTTTCTCCCACATGTATGACTTTTGACGGGAAATGTAAATACGAAACACAAATGTACAGGAAAACCAAAACAAGGAGATGGAAATGTGATGACACACCGATGCATTTAGTTACATGGTCTAAACTCTTTTTTTTTTTTTTTTAATGGTACAGACTGATACTGGCACCGGAGACCACTTTCCCTTGAAAACTCACCATGGCTGCACTCTTTAAAGCATGGCTGAGGATGACAATGACTCGGCCCTTGAAGCTGGCCAAAGTTGTTGCAGCTGGACACTGGACAAGTTCCCCATCTGGTCCAAAAGCTGAGCTGTAGGGGATGTTGACGCTGCCAGTTACATGGCCACGGCTGAAACTGAACTTTGGGTCAAGAACAAAACAAACATTGGTGAACCTAATAGCCTCTTTACAGGATCTGGACCATAAAAACAACACAGTGAGGTAAAAAGACTATTTTAGATTGTTCATCAGATTCTGCATGAACTGTTCTAGTGGCAGATATTGTGAAGTGGATTATGTGTAAAATATTTTTATATTTTTAAGATTGACTATTTAAAGGCACAAAAAAGAGAAAACAACTCAGAAATAATATGGGAACATTTCATCCATTTCTCCTTTAAAATGTCTTCTAAATTTGTAATATTCTTGGCTTGTCCTGCAAGACCATGGCACAGCCTTCAGCTTGCACCAAGGCTGCCGCAAAAATATGTTTCATGCCGTGGGGGACAGCTGGGTTTGGACTTTGTATTGGGGTGGTTCAGCTATTATTTGAAAGCTGCTTAATATTTCTGAAGGTTTCTGAAGGAATGGACTTAAAGAATTTATATTTGTAGTATCAATGTCACCGTGTAACCTTCACATTACCTTCAAAATATTTACTCTCACATGAATATTTTTTGTGCTCATGAATTTTGAATCAACGCTAGTGAGAGGGACATCCTCGTCCATAAAATGTCACAATATTGTACCACCACTCCAGTTTACAGGGAGTGGGGTTTTCCAGCCCCAATATGAGGCCTTCACTGCTCTCCTGTAAGATGTAGGATGTGAAAGGATGTGAGGTTTTGTTTTTGACGTAAAGTAATTACACGGACGCACATTTGTCCACAGTTAAAGACGTGTGCCTCTTGAGGCGTTTGGTGGATCATTAGTTGTTTTTTTCTTTACAGATACTCAGAAGTTTGCTTGGAGAATGGGCTGGTAATTACTGTAATTCATTCTTCCCATTAAGAATGAAGAGTTCCAGACTGTAAAATCTTCCTGAAGGTCTTCAGCAGTCAAACTGAGGTTTCAATTTGCAGTTCTTTATGAAAATGGTCTTGGACCTCCACGGTTCCTGCAAACTGTCATTTCTTAATAACAATACAAACAGCTGCCTGAAAACACTTTTGCTATGTTCTTGTAGATTCCTCCTGCTTTCTGAGCTTGCACAAAATGCAGAAAAGCAATGTGTCATCTTCATGCATTTTGGTGGCTGCTACACCATTACTTGAATTTTCAGAATGAAGAAATGCTTAAATATATTATAACATTTGTTCAGTTATTTTTACTTATTTTAATCATTAACAATATCTGGATCCAAGCAAAAAGATTACCACTCGGAAAAAACATTAATCTAAATTAATAAGGCAATAGTTTGTTTCATGAAAAATGGTCGCATTCTATGCACTAAAAATGAGGGCTGCCAAAAGACCAGCTGAGAAAGACGCCTTTAGTTATTAACAAAGGGCAAAAAAATGCAGTTGAAGAGCCAAAAATAGTCGGTAAGCAGCAGCAGATCTCCTAACTCTTTTGTATTCGCTCACAGTTTGATAATTTAATGAAAATGCTTATGACAGGCCATTTCACTTTAACTGGCAGATGCCTGCGTGACATGAAAAATGAAAGCAATAACTCAGCCTCTCAGGCGGAAAGAGGAGGAAAAGAGCAGAATAAACACTCGGGCTCTTATAACAAAATAATCATCCAGCCCATATGCCTCAGAGACTACCTGCCGCTTCATTTGTACTCGAGCAGAAATATACTTCCTGCATAATTCTTCATGCCCTCATCCATGCTGGAGCCTAACCCGGAAATCTCCGGAAGCCAAATGAGAATAATCAGTGGACAAGGCAGCAGTCCACTGCAACGTGTCCACACACGGTGTAGAGCTGCTGGGTCACCTGACCTACCCATTCGTCTAGTTACAACTACATTCTTTACGCCAATTGCATTACTCCAAACACAGACAAAACATGTGCCCTTTGGCCAGCAGAATGACACGGACACTTTGAGGCATGTACTCCACAAGTCCTCTGAAAGTGTCCGAAGATGTCAGAAGCAGATCCTTTTGTACGTGGGCACTCCATGGATCAGACTTAATCCAGCATGATTGGATGGAGGTCTGTGCAAAATTCACAGCCACTTTGATATATTTCCCCAGGACCTGCCGTTCCTGTAGCTTTAAATGATAATGGGGAGGAGAGAGGCGGGAGGAGGAGGAGAGCGGCCAATGGAAGTTGAGGGGGCATTTGTGGGAATGACATCAACACCATTCACCAACCACGATATTTTTACACCCAATCACCAAGCAATTGCAATGCTTCACAAGTTTGGATGCCATGACAGTCGGCGGAGATCCTTTTTTAGGGGAGGGCGGGGAAATTCTCTGAGCATGAGAAATGGGAGGTAACCTTTCCCCTTATGATGACATAAGGGGACAAATTCCAGATCCGACCGCCTGAGCTGCCGTCTCTGAACGGTGAAGCAGAATGGGCAAAGCACTCTTTACACCTATCACCATTTCTAGCCAATGGTGGACCATAGACATTTAAGGTCTAAGGTAGTTTATGCTGGAGTAGCTCTTCAGTGGGATAACATTTCACATCCATGACTGAGCCAACAGATGACCCTGTCAACGCTTTACAAATTCTCCTTCTGCTGACCACATCAACCACTGCATACCAGGAACACCCCACCAGACCTGCTGATTCGGAGGTGTTCTGGCCCGGTCATCTAGCATCACTATCTCACACAGATCAACTTGTTATATATATATATACCCGTTGACAGGTGTTGCTGTAAACAGATTTCATCTCTCTCAGAGGGTCACAGAGAATCACAAAGGCGGTTAATTACCAAACCTACTAAAAGATTGATGTGCATTCCTAAACACATTATAACACTTCCATTGATATTTTACTTTCTTCTCACACACAAGGATAACCCTTGTGGTATGGCCCATATATTGAAGTGCCTCCAGGCTTGAGACGCTTTTTTTTTTTTTAAATAACAGCCTCTGTGTTCTCCTGACGCACAGAACACGTAGCAGGTTCACACTGCTTGGGTTCACTAAGGTTCGCTCATTAAAACGTGGCTCTCTGTTCAGGTGCAACTTGCTGTTCCAATTTAGCTTGGCAGTTCAGACTGAGTCACGTGTCACAGGAGGTTAAAAGCTGTGTGAACCTGCTGCTGCGTCTCTGCAGCTACTGATGCCTTCACCAATTTGTACAGTGGAGGACAAAAAGAACGAGCGTAGCTGAAAATCTTTTTGACATTTGAAATGGTCAATACCCGCAACTTGATTACAAAAAGTTCCTTTATGACGCACAAAAATATGAAAAATTGAGCTACAGACTGTAATAATTATGAAGCTTCATAAAGTCAGTAAAATGGATGGAGATTTTGTTTTCCAATGAAAAAAGAATAAAAGCCTTAGATGATTTTTCATGTATTTGTCAGAATCAGGCAACTCGCTAAGGATACTCCTCCATGCTGCGGATGTCCACAGCCAGGATCTTGGGCTTGCCCGCCTTGGCTCTCTTCATAGGGGTCTTGAAGGGAACTGGACCACTCAGCTCCAGCAGATCAATAAGGTCCTCGGCAGAGATGCGCGGAGACACTTCTGCTTTAAGCTCACTCAG
The DNA here is from genome assembly GCF_900700375.1 of Denticeps clupeoides. NCBI lineage: Eukaryota > Metazoa > Chordata > Actinopteri > Clupeiformes > Denticipitidae > Denticeps > Denticeps clupeoides. The sequence goes on along the minus strand of NC_041710.1, from coordinate 7,133,921 downwards.
TTTCATGGGCTCCCGCAACTGCAGAGAGGAAATAAAAAGGGAATGGAGGGGAACGTGAACGGTGGGATAAAGGGTCACCCATTAAAAAAAAAAAAAGCCCTGTGTGCTGCCAGAAATGTACAGATCCAACATTTATCACAGAAAAGGCCTGTCGGCTGAAGCTGTGATCCTGCTGGCAGGGTCTCTGGAGGGGCAGTGACCTCACGGTGCATTCGGGGTAAAGACTGACAGCTGTGCCCTCACCCCCTGAACACAGGGCATGGTCCAAACTAATCACCATGCAGAGCAGTTGGCTGTGAAATAATAAATGACATGCACAGTTTCATGGCCACAGTAAAATAACTTGAAGGAATGAACCAAAATCAAGCAAGCAAAGAACATCCTTTGCATGAATGGTAGTGATTTCACCCTGACTATGCAAACATGCTCTATGACATCTTCATTAATTACTGGATTTACTGCCTTGCGGCCATACGTTGGGTTTGGTTTCAGTCTACATCCCCAAATCAGAAAAAAGTGGGGACTAATAAGAAAGATGTGATTTCTAAAGCAGACAGACAAAAAATGAACAATGGAATGTAAGTCAAAGAAAATGCAAATGTCAATGCTGTCTTTTTTTAATTGCATTTTTCATAGTCTCTTCTTTGAGGTTGTATATACATTTTTGTCTAGACTCAAACAATACACATACAGTGCATCTGGAAAGTATTCCTACATTTTGATATGCCTTATTCCAAAATGGTTAAAATATTTTCCCCATAAGAATTCTACACACAACACCCCATAATGACAATATGAAATTAATTTACTTGACATTATTGGCAGATTTATGTACATTATTAAAAAAAAGTGATCACTTTGTGATACACAGCAGCCATGCACATGGTGCACACAGTGAAATGTGTCCTCTGCATTTAACCATCACCCTTAGTGAGCAGTGGGCAGCCATGACAGGCGCCCGGGGAGCAGTGTGTGCTTTGCTCAGTGGCAACCTTCTGATTACCGGGACTCTTCCTTAACCACTAGACCACCACTGCCCCATTCACAGCCTTTTATTAGCCCATTATTCACAGCCTTTGCTCAATACTTTGTCGATGCACTTTTGGGCAGCAGTTACAGCCTCAAGTCTTTTTGAATATGATGCCATGTTTCTCCTCTTTTTCACAGAGGACCTTTGGAACACTGACAGAGTGACAATCGGGTTCTTGGTCTCCTCCCTGACTGATGATTGCTCTTCTCCACCGATTGCTCAGTTTAGGTGGCCGGCCAGCTCTAGGAAGAGTCCTTCAAAGCAGCAGACAATTTTCGGTAACCTTCCCCAGATTTGTGCCTGGAGACAATCCTGTCTTGGAGGTCTAGAGACAATTCTTTTGACATCATGCTTGGTTTGTGAACTGTCAACTGTGGGACCTTATATAGACAGTGTGTGCCTTTCCAAATCACGTCCAATCAACTGTTTTTTTCCACAGTTTTGAGCTTCATTGCATCATTTTTTTATAAATTTGCCACAACCTAAAACCCCATTTTTATTATGGGGTTTTATGTGAATTCTGAAGAAAAAAGATTTTAATCCATTTTGGAATAAGACTCTATAAAGTTGTGAATACTTTCCGGATGCACTGTATTCAATAAATATCATTCATTATGATAAAGTCTAAGCATTAATGACGTAGGTATAACTATACTACTGTGTGCAATTCCACTGGCCCATTTCCAGTGAAAAACAGGTTCTCTTCTTCTCATTTTTTACTGTGGAATACGGACAACTGAGGCTGCAGCTCAATATCAGCAAATCCAGCTGGTGTTTGAAAGGATTTGGGCTTCACTTACCACCACACTGTAGATAAACATCAGTGACATTGCTCATTGAACACCAAAGTCTAATCATTTCATTGTTGAGTCCAAGTAAATGTTTGTGGAGAATTTGAAGAAATTCCCTCAAGGCGGCTTCAAGACATTTTTAAATATAATTTCGGTACTTACAGTGTGGAGGTGTTTCCCCCCTTTCTTTTTATGTCTTTTATGGTTGCATCAGGCCCTAATTTAGCTTTTTTTAAAAAGCACACATTAATCATCTTTATAGCCAGCCATCAGCGCACCATGAAGTAAAGGAGGTGTGACCCTGGCCAGTGTCTGGATGCGAGATCTCCTCCTGTGGCCAGAAGATGTGTTCGAGTGCATCAGTATGTTGATCCCAAAGCCCCAAAGGACTGGGATACTGTGTTATAAACTTATGTCTTGTGCCAGTATGGCTCTTCCATTTCTTAATAATCCCCTCTCATTGACAGCAGACTACAGTATCAAGATGGCTGGAGTCAGTCATACAGTGGAAATTGGCAGAATGTGTGGCATGTTGGCATCTTTGGCTTGTGTACAGCGCCTCAGCCATGGGAACATCTCATGAACCATTTTTAGAGGAACAGTTCTCCTATTGGCGTACTCTGGTAGCGAGTGATGCCGCCGTGGGCAGAAGATTTGTGCGTGTCACATGTGGTCCCCCCTCTGTGAGCCTGTGGGGTCTCAGCAAAAATAGATTTATGGTGAAGGGGGACGACGCCAGTAGCGGATGAACCTTGTGCTTCGATGCCAGTGTTTCCTGTCTCTGGGGCTGTGTGGCTGTCTGCTTTATGCATTTAGTATTGCATGTGTATGCAATTGGTGTTGCTGAAGCTCATCATTAGAAAGGAACATACTGAGATCCAAGCATGTGCAGCCCAGAACCTCCGAATCCGGATTCAACTAAATGAGTGTAGTAAATGAAGAGAGAGAGTGAGCCGTATTCTGCTGTATTTTAATTATTAAACGAGCAGATCATCACAGTCACCACCCAATTGTGTTCAGTCGACTTAAATTAGCCTGCTCGCCTCGAGTTGGAAGGGCTCCGGCGCACGCACTCCCTGCAGATTCCAGCGTTTACTGACAGGAGGTTCATGTCGGGGCCGTGGTGAAGAGGGATGAAGAGCGGGGCTCTGCGTTTTGCACTGACAGCGTCTGTCAGTCGCCGCCGGAAACGAACAGGAAGTGTGAGGAGCACACGCACCCTGCAGATGACAATCACCTGCACCAGTTTCATGTCGGCACGGCCATCACAGGACGTTTCCAGGGTCGGCGGGCATTTCGATTTCACCTATACGTGTTCCAATAAAGCATCAACTAAAACACTGCAATCAACAAAAAAATATACTGTATAATCCAGGATAATGAAACTATTTTTCAAAGGAATTGTGGGCAACATCAATCCTTGACACAAGCCCTAAACTAATTATGCTACACTCTTCTCTCGCCAAAATGCACATATCATGCATCATTACAGAGAAAAATAATAATACACATCAAAAGCTCAGCCTCCGGTCTTCTCAGCCGCTCGTGTTGTTTTCAAGGTAAAATGGCAGCGCTAAAAGGAGCGATAAGAAATACAACAGCCTGACCTTCAGCAGTCTTACAGCAGTAAATCATTTCAGATCCTCGTCACCAAGCACGACTGCACATTTTTAAGTCTTCAGCTGTTTTTCTGAATTTTACTGAAAACAGGATTATATGTATTATTCGGACCGAAGGTGCATTCGAATAAAGCAGCAGTTGTATATTCCGATGTTCAGTATTCCTGAACATCGTGTTGACTGAGGTTTGCTTACAACTAACCCATGGGATGGAAAGCATCGATTTTTATTCCACTTTTCTGCAAGTAAGGCTGAAATGCGCCGTGTAGGAAGCAACCTAATCAATGCTTTATGTATAAATTCTGCTGGACAAAGCTTGACAAAACATGGTGAAGTATATTAGTCAAGAACAAAAAAAAAATTTATTCACACAGTTCCAATATACATATTAGTGATTTATGAATTGAGGACAGTAAATTGATCACTGATTTATCATTAAATCAGCTCTTATTGTGACTAACCATATTTCAAGCTGACTGCAAAATATAAATGATTTTCAACTGAGAACTGGAAGAGGGCTTGAAAGACTAAATAAACAGCACTAATGCCAGAGAAATGTTAACATAAGACACCCTAGAGGTATAACAAAATCAATTTAGAAAGAAATGGCAGCTTGTGTGAATCAATCGACTTCAAAGGTTCATCGGCTGGCCTGTTTCTGAACTCCCCGCTGTACTTTAATGGAGTAAATCTTTCTCACGAGCTGGTTAAAGCAGACACGACTCTTTTAAAGAAATAAATAAAACACTTCTGCAGACTTGCGTTCAAAAAAAAAAAAAAAAAAAAAACTCCACCAGTCCAGGCAACTGATTCAGCTTAGCGAATACTGACAGCAGCATAATCTTTCCTGAAAACTGACATTGGTTTCTAGTTTTTTTGGGGGGGTTGTGCTGTGGTTTGAACAATATTTCTAGGTAACAAAGCACAGGATATGCAGTATTTTGTACCACTGGCACCAAACCGCCTGTTATTTGTTGGAAATAACTGATATCACCAAAATGTAGAGGAAAGATCCACAGGCCTTCTCATATGATAAGGTTTTTGCCCACTGATACCAGAGTATTGGATTCTGGAGTGGAAATATAACATAACAGAGAAGGCCTGGGTAATTTATTTTTGTTTTATCTTCAAAGTGTAAAATTTTTATCTTGTTATAGCCATCCTGCTCACAAATGACTCTCTACTTGTAAATAAAATGTTTTCATGCTTTAGTGATAAAGCACCTCAATATGACCAAGTGGTTGCTGGTTAAAAAAAAAAAAAAAAAAAAAAAAAAGACTCATCTGGGAGTCAGCTGAAGATCATATTTTTTACACTGAAATTTTTTAATTATTAAATTCACAATTCTTGCTTGTCTTCCATTCAACTGTGGTGAATCAATATCTATATGGCAATAGATGATACTTCAAGTGAAAGTCCGAGTACCGATTTACAGCCGACTGTATTGAAAAGCAATGATATTCATGAAAAATTCAGTAATGAAAGACAATAATTTATACTAACGTAAACGAGTAAAGGTTTGGGAACCTTTATTCAAGGGACTGACATCTGATACTGGAGTGACTAAACATGGTTTATATTGTCTCACATTCCATTCAGGGATACGTTTCTGAGCAAAGGCATAAATTAACACCCTGCATGTCTTAATTACAGCGACAGCCTGCCTGACTCCACATATATTAGGGAGATAGTATAGAGAAGTAGAAATAGATGTAAGAGACGGCGCTGATTACTTCCTGTACAGCAGTCCTCATTTCACTGGGTTTCTGCACCATGACACCTTCTGTGGTTGCCATGGAAAAGATGGCACTGTGGGCACACAAGCTGCTATGAGTATTGACCAGTCTGTCACATTAATCTCAGGTTTTTTTTTTTTTGGAAACAGAACAGACTTTCATATGATGCCTTAATACAGAACAAATTCCACTGATTAATTAGCACCATCCTGTAATAGACCTGTGGCAGTCAGATGCTGGCTTTGGCTCCCCCTGTCCCCAAGTTAGAAAGGTGACAACGGAGACACTATCTTTTCAGCTGACGTTAAAAAGGACGCTCGTGTAATCTCACCACTAACAGTAACTAATCTTGGTCAACTGGGATTATATAGATAATAACAGCTGTCTACTTGAGGGGACTGATGACAGCTCGTCGTGTATGTGCTCTTGCTCATTTCACTGTGGAAAAAGTAGCGCATTGCTGCCTCACACTGCGAGCTGCCATGACTGAATTTGCCTTGGCAACAGCTAACCAAAAGCCATCCAGTGGGGAATCAGCGAACTGAATTTTCACAGCGCAATCCTGGACCATTTTAATTAGCTGTTTTTGCACCTGCAAAGACAAAGAATTTGTGCTCGGCAGCCATTTAGTCTTTTTTTTTTTTTTTTGAGTCCTGCATATATTTCTACATTCACTAGGCGACATAAATACATTTCACTAAAAAGCACAATAGTGTCGGGGTAATCAAAATAAATATTTCAACATACAGGGGAGCAAAGCAACTTAGTGGTCCGCTTGTGTTCTCCAAAAGCTATTATTCCAGACTACATAAATAGAAAACTGTGTGTAATTCAGATGTTTAAAACATCCGTGGTACAATAATAGTGATAATAAATATATCTGTACTTCAGGACATCCTTCAATACAATAATAATTACAGAGAAACACTCACCAGGTCTGTTTTGGGTAGATCTTGATAATCTGTTGTGTAGAATGTACTGGTTTTGCCAAAGCTACCATTGATATTCTCTCCCATGGGTTTTGATGGCTGGGCATACTGGCGGTATGTTGCGCTCTTAGGAGTCCAGCAAAAGAGGTTGATTGATTCCCGGACGCAGCGTTCAATATCAATTTCTAGAGAAAGCAAAAAAAATATGAATAAAAATGTTGTTCCACTTCAGAACTTTTCATCAATGTTTGCAGCTTCAAGGCAGCAAAATGTATAGCTGCAAACTAAATGCCCTTTTAACCCTTTTTTCTCCAGTGAGTTACTGCCGTGGATACGCTTGCCTTCTGATCCAGAACCAACAGAATGTCATGGTGATCCCTGGGCATATGAATGAAATTGGTAATGTACCAAAGTAACTAGAATTTACAAATAACTATAATGATCCATGGTGTGGTGCTAGTTATTACATTTACATTTACAGCATTTATCAGACACCCTTATCCAGAGCGACTTACAGTCAGTAGTTACAGGGACAGTCTCCCTGGAGCAATTTAGGGTTAAGTGTCTTGCTCAGGGACACAATGGTAGTAAGTGGGATTTGAACCTGGGTCTTCTGGTTCATAGGCGAGTGTGTTACCCATTAGGCTACTACTAACCCTTATTATAATATATGCTTTCCTGGATTCTTAAAAAAAAAAAAAAAAAAAAAGTGTGTACCTGTAGTAACTGTGTAAATGTACACAGTTACTACAGGTAAAATGATTGGACTGATTACCAGTTTATGTCAGTGCTTTTATTAAAGTTTTAGAGAGTGGTTCCACGCATCCGTGATCCGTCCATCTGTTAGCTGTGACGCAGAGCACAAGGCCGCGAAAGTCTCTAAAACTCTGGCGTCCTGTCAGTAATAAATAAACCCCACCATTTCTAGACAAACCGAGCAGCATGAGAAATGGTAGTAATGTACTGTTGAGCCAAAATGACCACTTTACATTATTAATAATAAAGTTATCAATTTTTATGTAATGAATACAGGAACATAACCAACCATGACATTTGTTAAATAACTTAAAGGGCAAATTCTCTATTGCAAGCTATAATTCGGGTTGCGGCAGGGTCACATGTGATTGTAGAACAGAACCTGCTACATAATATAGTGCCTTATATATTTTTAATGCATCCCAAGCATTTTACCGAGATTCTGCGGTGGCCAGCAGAACATAGAGGTTTGACGCGAGGAATTCATAACACGCCGCCAATGTCACTCAAGAATTCCACACGCTGACATGCGGGATGACAGGTGGCTGTACAAGTCTCAGACACCGGCCTCAGTCTGCTGCTTCAAGGGATACGCGCGAGGCCTCTCTGGATTCTCCCAGGAAACTGGGAGACTTGATGATCCAAGGGAATGACGCAAAGTTAGGCAGGGGACTGTGCGACAGATTACTGACTGACGAGGTGCAGTGGGCTTTTTTTTTTTTTTTTTTTTTCCCGTGCGCCCCCAAGACAATCGGCGTTCTGCTCAAATGCAAATCAAATCAGCTATTATGGAAATGAGCACAGTTATGCTGCATAAACATGCTCCAGCTGCTTTATCCAGTGAATATTTGTAATGTGTCTGGACTGCTACAAGATTTTTCCAGACAGAGTTGTAATGACACCACTTTCCCCCATCACTTTCGCCTTCCCTGTTCTCTTTTAATATATATCATAGTTTTACTGTCAGAGAGATCCTCTCCAGGAGACACGACAAACAATGTGCTGATTATACTGTGAACAGCAGTTACTGATATGCTTTTTAAAAAGTATTTTGTTTCAGTTTTCATATAATTGAAAATTGTTTGCGATGTGATAAACTCCATGCTTTATGTTGTATTTAAAGACTGAACTCACTTTTGTGCATCTGCACTGTGTTAAGATTAATACAAATTAGCAATAATGTTAATTCAGGGAACAGCATAGCTCCCCCCCCACTGGCTCAGTAGAGGGCCACTGATCTCATCTCCCACAGAACACAGGAATCTCATCTCCCACACAGAACACAGAATCTCATCTCCCACAGAACACAGGACCGATTGCATCAGTTCAGCCAGTTCATCAGTTACGCCAGGTGACTTCAGTGATGAACTGCTTTTGGTGCAAACCAATGTTGGTATTGAAAACAATTTAGCAATTAAAAAAAAAAAAAGCACTCAACAATTTTATTTTTAGCTGAAAAAAGTATTATGTTGTAATGAGAGAAACGTCTAGGCAGGGAAAAATTATTTGATCCCCTTCTGATTTTGTAAGTTTGCCCACTTACAAAGACATTATGAGGCTATAATCAATGGTAGGTTTATTTAAAGTGAGAGACAGACCAATAACAAAAAATATATTACTTTAAAAAAAAGTTACCAATCGATCTATCCAGATTCCAAAATCTGATGAAGACCAAAGAGCTTTCCAAGGATGTCAGGGACAAGATTGTGGACCTACACAAGGCTGGAATGGGCTACAAGACCATCGAGAAGCAGCTGGGTGAGAAGGTGACAACAGTTGATGGAATTATTCTAAAATAACTGCAAATCTCCTTCAGTCTGAAGATCTCACCTTGTCGAATTTCAGTGAAAACGAGAATGGAATGGAACCAAGCCAGAACTATTCGGGAGGAACTTGTCAATGATCTCAAGGTAGCTGGGACCGTAGTCACTAAGAAAACAGTTGGTAATACAGTACATCGGGAAGGATTGAAATCCTGCAGCCCGCAAGGTCTGCCTGCTCAAGAAAGCCCATGTACAGGTGTACCACTGAACATTCAGAGGAGCACTGGGTGAAAGTGTTGTGGTCAGATGAAACCAAAATCAAGCTCTTTGCCATCAACTCAACTTTACATGTTTGGCAGAGGAGGAGGAATGCCAGTTATGACTCCAGCAACACCCACCATCAAACATGGTGGAGGAAACATTATGCTTTGGGGGTGTTTTTCTGCCAAGGGGTCAGGACAAGTGTACCACATCAAATCTTGGCTGAAAATCTCCTTCCCTCAACCAGGGCATTGAAAATGGGTGCAACATGACAAGGGTCCAAAACACACGGCCGTGCAAAAAAGGATTGGCTCAAGAAGAAGCATATTATGGTGTTGTAGTGGCCTAGGCTAGACCTTAATCCATAGAAAATCTGTGGAGGAAGGTTTGAGTTGCCGAACATCAGCCACAAAACATTAATGACTGGGAATGGATCTGCAAAGAGGAGTAACCAAGTACTAAAGCTCATTTTGTAAAGGGATCAAATACTTCTTTCATGAAAATGGGGGCAGTGGTGGCCTTGCGGTTAAGGAAGCAGCCCCATAATCAGATGGCTGCCCACTGCCCACCAAAGGTGATGGGTTAAAAGCAAACATTTTGCTGTGTCACTGTGTGCTGTGCTGCAGTGTTTCACAATGACAATCACTTCACTTTCACTTTCAAAATGCAAATTCATTTCAAACCAGCAGGAGTTCAAATAAATTTCCCCTTGACTGTACATATTTTGTGTATTTGTGTATTTATTTAAGGCTTTTCAGTAAAGTGCTTTGAAATTTTGTCCACCATCAAAATACATGTAGGTCTAGTCACCAGGTAGGTCTGAGAAGAGCAGGATGCACTCGTTGAAGCCATTGGCCAGCAGACGATCTCTGAGTTGTTGAAGGATGGCCACACCGATGCAGAAGGGGAAGGAAGAGTTGCCCAGCAGCAGTGTGTCCCACAGGTGGAAGATCTTGTGCAGGGGGAACACATCTGGAGAACACAAGAACACACAAAGTTGCAGTTTCACAGATACCTTAAGTCCAAAGGTCCTCATTGGTTTTCAGAGCATTTCCTACTGGTACCTCAAGCACACTGATAGACACTTTGCTCCATGTATAGCTGCTGAAGTTATAATTTATTATCATCTTGTTCACAATGACATTGCTGAAAGGCATTGCTGCTCAAATAAAATACAAATTAAACTGCAGAAAGTATTACACCTACTTCCAGAAGAGTGCCTGTCTAAAAAGAACAGCTACAGAATATTATATTTTAATAAATGAATGTGTAAAGAGCAATGCTACCCTCTACTGTTGAAATCCGGGGTATTTCAGGCAAGATCTTTCAAAGATAATTTCATATAATCGTCAACATGTGTAAATGTGATAATCCTTAAAACTGGTAATAAAGGTGTGTGAGTCAAAAAGTAATGTGGCACTTACGTGTGAACATTGTGAGGAACCATGGAATAGCATAGAGCTGAAGAGAGATGGGGACACATCAGTCATTCAACTGTTTTCACACCAGTAAAAATTTTACATGACTTACAATGGACAAATATAATGCATAAATAAATGTATTTGATTAAATGATGATTGACAATCTAACTTTATCAGCGGAGTTTCAGCTGATTCATAGAATGTGTACAGGATCTCCTCACTTGAAGGAATGGAAGTGAGAAAATTAAATCCTCAGATAATGTGGGGGCAGTCAGAGGGTACAGGGGGTAGCTTTACTGCTTACTTATTGAAAATGCTGAAATGAACCCTCACAGTGTGAATTCCAGGCTGGAACTGAAGAAACAACAGAACTGCAGAACACACTGAAACAGAATGTCCTGGGTACACTGTTCACATTTATTTGTGGAATAGACAACTAAGAAACAGTCTTCTATTCGGGTTTTATACTGTTTGCTAGTCTGCATACAACATGTAACTAAAACAGGCAGGGCAACATTTCAAACTCTGAACAGCAGCATCAATCCAGACACATCTCCAAGGTCAGAGTCCCCGTGAATACGAAGTGCCTCATGAAAGAGAAAGTGAATTACAGTTCTGTTTCCTTACTCGCTAGGCCATTTTTAAAGCCAATGAGCTCAGGGCACCTCAAACCCTTTTGTCCCATCTTACACATCAATCATTGTGCTAGAAAGGAATCTTTGGATAGAAGTCCAGCGGCACTTTTCTTGCCACATTTGTACAATAGACACCATTTCAGATCAAATATGTAAGTAAATACTCACATCAGGTATGAAGCCGATTTCATTCAGATGGTTGCTTAGCTCTGGATCATGAAAGGCAATCATCTGAGAAAATACTGTGAGATACTCTGAAAGAGAGACACACTAGCAAATGACCATCTGCATGGACACATGGAATATTCAGAATATTCAGGAAAATTCACCTTGAATAACATGTGAGTTGTCCTTCAAGAAGAAATTGTACAGATATTTGGGGATGAAGGCAGACATGCATGCATAGGCCAGAGCTGGAAGAGGAAAATGTATATTAATAATTTACTAATAATTAATAACATACATATAATATAAAATATAAAATAAAATAAATAAAAATAATTGTGTCACATTAAATCATGGCCTAACCTTCATTGTTGAAGTTCAGGTACAGGAATGGTGCACATAAGGAATCCAGGCCTGAAAACACCCAAGAAAGAAGAGAAAAAGGATGGTAGTAGCCTAGTGGGTAACACACTCGCCTATTAACCAGAAGACCCGGGTTCGAATCCCACTTACTACCATTGTGTCCCTGTGCAAGACACTTAACCCTAAGTTGCTCCAGGGGGACTGTCCCTGTAACTACTGACTGTAAGTCGCTCTGGATAAGGGTGTCTGATAAATGCTGTAAATGTAAAAATGCCAAGAACCAAAAGGTGAAATATCTACAGGGCGAATCTCTGTAAAATTAAACAATTCTAATATTTAAGATGGGCACTCCAATAATGTGGAACATCATTTAATTTCAATGTGAGGTTTTGCAGACATTTGGAACACGGTTACCTCTTGCAATGTAAAATATTTACTAATTTCAATTAAATTCAAGGCAAATTATTAATCATAAACCAGACATTCAACATTCTGTTTATATATATTATAATAGTGCATCGGGCTTAATTCAAATATTTATACAATGTAACAAATTTTTAACTCTTAGTAATGGCTTTCATATGTATTGCTATCAACTTAACAGCACTCACGTAGCTTTCAGACCAGTAATTTTTTTTAACCGACTTTTATTGTATTCTATTTTACTTTCTCCCTTATTCTAGCTCTGAAACTCCTGAAATAAACAACACTGACAAAGCAAGTTCGGACGAAAAAACAACACTATAAAAATGACGCACCTTGCCAGTAAACCAAGTCAGGGTGGGAAACAACCCATGCCTTCAGAACCCTCCGGAACTTAACGTGCCCTTGTGGGGAGGACAGCAGCTCATCGTACTGGTGACAACGTGGAATATCCACTTCAATCTTTCAGACATGTAAACATAAACAAATTGTTAGTGTCAAGTTGGGAGATAATTTAGTTTTTAAAGAGGTTATGCATAGCTGTGATGGAAATGTATTCACCCGTCACGCACCTACAATGTGGCAGTTATGTATACTAAGATGGAGCCATTTTTGTATTTATAATTTTTTTGTATCAGGAGAAAGTGAAGTATGTTTAATGAATCTGTTTTTTTCCAGTCGCCTCTTTTACCTTGACCTTTGTTCACTATTGTCATCATCAAATCACGAAATTCTCATTTTTTTTGTTTATTAGATAACCTCACATGCCTTATTTCATAGTTCTGGGTCTACAGTTTTGTTCTAAAATGTAAGACATGTAAAGACCCATAAATGAGAAGGTGCGTCCTAGCTTTGGAAAGCAGTTTGGAAAGTGAAGTAAAAGGATGTATTGCTCAAATCTTATAGATGGCGAATGCTACACATTGCACCTTAATATTAAATAACCACACATTTCCAGTGCTTGTGCATCTACAAACAATGAAAATAATAAAATCCAGTCTACGTTTTTGCCTAGATCAAAGAGCATGTTTCTCAACAAACTGTTCATATTTGTCACCCCTTTCAAGTTCAAGTGGGGATTGAATAAAATCAAACGCCTATTTTGAGTTTAATCACAGCTGCCAATATGGGATTGGACCATGGTTCTCCTAGGACGGGGTCTTAATGAGGACTACTTGCAATGTTTGAATTGCAGACCTGGCAGTTTTAAAAAAAGGCATTCACACCAAACATTCTGAGCAGAGCCATTTAGACCAGGTTGGGAGCGGGGCATGTACTTACCTGTCGGTCAGTGGGTATGGGGGTCTCTTTATCTATGCTGTCATATTTAGCTTTGATATCACCCTATAGTGAGAAAACAATGTTAGGTGCAAACGAATAGTGCAGAAGGATCTTTAAAATAATATTTCAATAATATGTTTGTTCACCTCTACCCCGAGTAAGGCTGCCCAAGCCAACCCTCTCAGGAGAGGAGGGATGTCCACCCGGGCTTCCTTCCACACCTGGTTCTTCTTGTAAGGGTAAGCCTATTATAATGAGAGAGTGGATTCATTGGAAGGGTAAACAAAAAAAACAAAAAAATTTTCATTGTATAAATAAATCATTTAAAGAACACCAGAACATAATTTATTGTGGACCTTGAGGAGTCTGTCGAAGAGAACTATGCGTGTGAGCTGGTACTCCGTGTCTCTCTCGCGGATGATGAGAGGAAGGGAGACAGCAGTAGACAGGTCATTGCTGCTGTTGGACTGAGGCAGGTTGGACTGCCTATGACAGGGAGAGAGTGAGTGAGAGACAGACAGAGAGACAGGGGAGAGGCTTTTTGATATGAAAGGTGTAGGAAATGTGGATGTGAAGAATTGAGTACTTATAAAAGCACAATGTGCACATACTCATCCTCCAGCAGGGGATAATAAGCTTCTCCAGCCACATCCATCAATCTCTGAGACAGTAAAGAAAAAACTCATTTCCAAATTATTTCTACCAGGCTTATATGCATGGAATAATAAATTACATACCAATTAGAAAATGGATCATAATAACCTTCTGGCATCATACTATTTGTCCAATTTTTTTGTTATTTGTGTGAAAACAAATTTAACATAAAACTGCATGAAAAGGCTTTTGACCTAGACAAGTGACCTACATTTCGAAGCTGACACAGTGACAGAGTCACAGTGGTGTCATCCAAGAGGAAGCTTCTGTCCCTGCCCTGGCCAAATGACTCACCATCCTCCAGAAGAAAACTGGGGATAAAAAAATGAAATGAGAGATATTCCCTTTTGCTACCTAAAGTAAACCGTAACTTTTTTAAGTATGTATAAACGAGTGGCAGTAAACGGTGAGTACTTTGGTAGTGTGCAGACTGGAGGCTTTGACTGGATAATCTCCTTGTTGATCAGCTCTTTTTCCAGGTCCCCCCCCGCCAAACACCACAGGTAATAGACCTCATCAATGGCTCTCTCAGCCAGGTAGTCTTCTCCATCATCTGTTCATCATGTTCAAACATAACCAGGTAAAGGATTCATTATGATTGTGGATTAATTAGCAATTTAGGACAATCGGCTGAAACGGTGTACAAACAAAAATGCAGTCAGTCCTAAAGTAGCAGACAACAGCAACTATAAGTGCAAGGTCACATCAAGGTAATAAGTGCAAACTCAGAGATCCTAGAAAAACTACTAAACTAAAGCAGCTGAAACTATCCTGTCTTAGTCGATTACATTAAATTCTCTGGCCAAGGTTGCCCAGACCTGCAGAGACTATTAGCCCACAACTTACATTTTACTGCATCTTATACTTGTGCAGCTATGAACATACGTAGTGACTCTTGAAATGGAACAGAATATAATATTTACCTTTGCAAAGTTCGTTAATGTTTTCAGGGAGCTCCAGATGGGCACATCGCAGTGAGGAGAAAAGGCCAACTGGTTTATTATAGGGCACGTACAAACTAGAAATGTCCTCAAACACTGGGTCAACCAAGAGCTGGGCTGGAGTGGGCCTAACAAATGCACAACACGTTTCATCATTAAATCACAATTCATAAACAGAGAATTATCGTGCACTTTATGCTGGGATTGCAAAGTCCTTCAGCACATTCATTTAAACTGATTTCAAGTTATGAGGAAAATATCAAACCAAGAACAGTCAAAAAGATAATACAAAACATCCAATGAAGAATTTGGAATCTAGTAAATATTGACTACTATGACAAAACAGGGTAACTCCTGTATACATCTCTGGATTTTATAACTTGCAAGAATTGGCAATATGATCAAAAAAAGACCTAATTGGGGAATTAAGGACAGAAAGGTTACCTTTTAGATGGATGAAATGTAAGGCATTTACTTAATAAGGTCAAAAGATTCTCAGGCAACTCCTAAAATAAAGTAAAAAAAAAACACACACAAAACAAATTTATTATACACAGATATTTAAAGTAATATATCATGTTGAGAATAACTAATGTGAGCAAGTACACATTTTTACATTTACAGCATTTATAAGATGCCCTTATCCAGTGACTTACAATTAGTAGTTACAGGTACAGTCCCTGGGTAATCCCAGGGTGGGATGCATATCCCATACATTCAGAATAAAGACTTTGAACCAGCTGAATGTAGAGCAGTTTCTTACCTTAATAGCCTCTAAACATCCATGTTCTTCAGCAAGAACTGTGACTATGTCATCCATGCAACCTGACAGAGGGGAAGAAAAAGGAACATGAAGTACTATGGCCTGATTTACTGGAAACATTATCAAGACCCCCACAAAAAAATCCATGAAGCATCTCAACAAATGTCAAGTGACTATCTAGCTTTATTGCAAAAGCACAAATCACCCCGAGTTTTCCCATTTGCCTTTTAGCACTACCAACAATTTCTGTTCAGAAGAATGGAGAGATTGTGAAGATGTGTATGAGACAAGAAGCTCAGCCAGGCAGGGTGGTGCAGCACTCTTTTAAGGAGTTAACTTTATTCAATATCCTGCTGGAAGCCAATGCAGCAAGGCCAATACTTGGCTAATAAACTCATAAATTTGAGTACCAAAGATGAAGCGAGTAGCAGCACTTTATGGATACAGGTAATATCCTCTCATAGAGATGCACTTGAATTAATCAAGATAATACGTTAGTTAGATACTTTCTAAAACGTCCCACACAACCACATGCGTAGATCATCTTGCACTCTGGGACTAAAGCAGAGGTAACACATGGAACTTACCTAAAGTGATAATAAACTTTAGCCTCTTGCTTATGTCAATATTATGTAAAAGTTGCCGTCCCTGAAAAGAGGGGAAAACCGTTAATGAAAATACATGAAAAATATGTATTATACAGGTTTGACATAAAGCTAAGCAAGAACAAAAATGTATATATATTTCCTATAATAAGTGAGGATAAAAACATACCACACAGAGCTCAAAAAGCAGCACCCCCAGCGACCACACATCTGCCTTAGGCCCCGAGGGCAGACGAGGTTCCTTGAATAAGGGGTCACTATGATGGAACGAGCCCTGGGCAATGACTTCTGGGGCCAAGTAAGTTGGGTGCCTGGTAGGTAAAATGTCAGATAACATCATTACGGCATTATATGTGCAAATAAAAATACATTTGCCTCGATCTATCGTCCAATGAACACCATGGTGATTTAATTAGCCTTTTGGTGAATGACACTAACATCATAATGTCGTTATAAAAAACTCAGGCCAGACTTTCTCAGGCCAGCCCAGTGGAACAATGACACACAGTGCAAGTGGTTAGCAGCACAGTTAAAGTGAAGGAAGTCTACATATCAAGGGGCAAAAAGGCTCACCACAGTTTGTGCTCTACACTAAAAGTGAAACACGGCAAGCCACCTTAATCACAACAGTTCATGCAAAAGGCAAAGAGAAACTTTACCCAATAGGGAAGTCCACATCTGCACCATGATCGGTCATGTGATAAAGGCCAAATTTGGCCAATTTAACTGCTGCCTGCAAAAAACACAATTCAAGTCTGAATAGCACTCTTCAACAAGATTACAACCTACTCAGCTCATAGACATTTTGCTTCTTTTGAGAAAACAGAGTAACTCACCTGTGAGTCCAAAAGAACATTATGCGGACACAGGGCCCTGTGAACCATCCTGTGCTTGTTCAGGAACTCCAGGCCTTCTAGAATCTGATAGGCAATCTGCATGACCTTTTCTGGACTGAAGGAAAGACTCAGAATGTCAACATTGAAGCAGCAACTTCAGCAATTCAGACTGAATACATGCCTCTAGAAAAGTAAGTAAATATATACGATCCAATATTATGAGAAGTATATCTGAAATTTGCCTGCTCCCCAATTTGTGTCTGTATTGTCTCAATATATGCCTCTAGAAAAATAAGTAAATATATATTTACTTTATGAGAAATATATATATATTATTATTATTATATTTTATAATATTATGAGAAGTCTATCTGAAATTTGCCTGTTCCCCAATTTTTGTCTGTATTTATTAGTAGTTATTGATTTGTTTAAAATATTTAATGGAGCCCCAAGTTTTGCGTGGCTTTGGTTTTGCATATGTGTAGGCAGTGAATTTCAATATACTTCTGGTGAGGTTATAAAATTAAGTAAAATTGTAATACCTGAATGGTTTAGAAGGCTTACGGAAGTCCTTAAGGCTGCTTTCATAGTGCTCAGCTACAACCACCAGACGTTCTTCAAAAGACACAAACCAAAAACTGAAAAAACTAACAGACAATAATCTGACCGTTCTTTCACAAAAATTGCAAAAAGAGACCTTTAATAAATAACATTCCCCCAACAAACCTATTAAAAGTTAATTAAGCGTTTGAAAAACGTATTTATTTTGAACACAGCACATTCTGGAAGTCAGTTAATAAAACCATAAAACCACTCCAGATGATCCAAAATATGGCAGCCCGTCTCATTTTCAATCAGCCAAAATACACCCATGTTACACCTCTTCTTACCTCCCTCCACTGGCTCCCGGTAGCTGCTCGCATTGAGTTCAAATCCTTGATGCTTGCCTACAGGGCTGTAAATGGAACTGCGCCCTCATACATCAACACACTACTACCTAGCTACACTCTTGCACGCTCTCTCAGATCGGCAACGAAAGGAGACTAAAAATTCCTTCTTCACGGGGTCTCCGATTCCAATCATGTCTGTTCTCCGTTGTTGTCCCTGGCTGGTGGAACAACTTTTAAGAAGAAGGTGAAAACTTTTAAGAAGAAGGTGAAAACCCTGTTATTCCAAAGGTGAAAACCCTCTTATTCCAAAAATATTACAGACAAATCTAACACTTACACACGCACATGCGTACACATTGAACAAACAAATACAAAATGTATAAATACATTATAATTTTTCTTAGTCTAGCACCCAACAATCTCTGAGCATGCTCTTCACTGACAAGTCTAAGCCTTATCATGGCTCTTAGTTTGTAAACTCGATATTCTATAGAAATCGAACGAGAATTGCTGGTGTCTTCCTATTGTAAGTCGCTTTGGATAAAAGCGTCTGCTAAATAAAGTAAAGTAAAGTAAAGTTCATGCTGAACAATTAGAAACTCAAAAGAAACCATGTACCATGTTTCCCTCGAGAGATGTCCACATACTGGCATAATCTTGGGTGGGTGATGGTTTTGAGGAGCTGAAATCGTCCCAGGATCTTGATGGAATTTGGGGTGAGAGGGAGACCATTGCTCCCACAGACATCATGTGGGAGAGGGGACGCGAAGAAAGTGAAGGCCCCTATCTGAGCATCTCTAAGGGACTGCATTGCCACCACACAGTGACGACTGGAGACTCTCCTTCAAAAACAACAATGCTTGTCACAATCTGTGCCAGTGTGTTACAGGCATATTTTAAAATTATGCTCTATTCATTACACACACAATCTCTAGAACGCTCACAGCATCAAAGCATATACGAAGATAGACGTGAATTTATTAAACCGTTATTATGTACAGAATTACACAGTATAAAGCGATACCTGAACAAGTACACCGCATGCGTCAAGTCAGTAGCAGTGACCAGATATTTCACAGGAACATGGGGTTGAAGTATGAAGCCTTTATCCCGTCGAATGAATGGCTGTTGTCTCCGCTGCGTTCGGTACTTTCATCACTACAAATATTGTACAAAACCAACACTACTACGAAACGGCTTAAATGGTCAAACATTCGCAATCCGTTCTCATATTTTGTGCATTTAATAAACTGGAAATATTTACGTGAAGACTTCCTGCTGGACGCCTGACAGCTGATCTATACGTCACTAATGTCGTCATCAATCAGCGACTAGTTAAAAGCTCAAACCTTTTACATTTGAAAGAGCACTGGCAACGTTACAAAAGGTCACCAATGATGAATACAGAATAGCATTAGCGGTTCATAAATTATGAAAATGGTTGTATCTACATTCATAGATATTAACAATAGATGAATGGGGCCGTAGAGCGAATGCGTCAGTAGAGCCGCCATCTTGGAACGGGGTTGCGCTACTTTTAAATGAATGAGTGTCTATAGGGACCAAGGCGGCACACAGAATTAAAAAAGCGTAAATCGGCAAATTTGAGAAGCGATTTATTGTCTTGGTTCGATACAAATGTCAAACATATATTTTTACGACCGAGTCGCGAAAATATTATTATTATTATTAATCTACATATAGATATTATTCCACAAAAAAGTTGAAAAGCCCAGCAATCTTCATGATAAGCCCTGTAACAACAACAACAACAACAACATTTATTTCTTATATAGCCCAAAATCACATACAGTATGTCTCAATGGGCTTTGACAGGCCCCACAGTTGACACCCCCCACACTTGACCCTTCTGCACACAAGGAAAAACTCCACACAAAAAAACTCTAGGAGAGAGAAAAAAAGAAAGGAAGAAACCTTGGGAAGGAGTGATACAGAGAGGGACCCCCTTCCAGGGTAGAGTGAGCCTGCAAATGGTGTCAGTGCAGGGTTGGATATGATATAATGAGTCCTACAGCTGTAGGGTTGGAGTAGTCCAGGATGTATTCAGTGTCATGGTCTAGATTACGTGTCCGTAATGATGTTACTGGTCCATTTGAAGATCCCTGAAGCTGTAGTTGTAATGGTGGTGGTGGCTGTGGTGACCCTCTGGTTTGTTTTATGTTTTGTCCTTGTAAAGCAGTTGTCAGGAACCAGGATTTATTTGCTGGTCTGATCACTGGGGTCTGCCAGTAGTCTGGGTGCTTGATTCCGTGTCTCGGAGAAAAACAAACAGAAGCAGCGGCAGACGGTTGCACTGTACGACCGATACTGAAATCTGTGGTTATAATGGTATATTGGTGCTACAGTGGCCCGGTACCCTAACTAGGACAGCCTAACTGGTGAATTTAACTTTGCCTGTGTCTAACAGGGGGACTCTGTGATAAACTGGACTTTATAATTGACACTGCGTCAAAATCAAGTGAAATGAGGGTCTAGGACTTTAGCAAAAAGCCAGAGAAAACAGCTAGGTTTTGAGATTGGATTTAAACACTGAGACTGTGTCTGAATCCCGGACACTGACAGGCAAGCTGTTCCACAACTGCGTTGCCACTCAAATATTTACATTTTTATCCAAAAGCAACGTGCATTTGTGCACTACCTCCCAACATGGCGGCGGTATTGACGCATTCTGAGAGGCTGAATGCGACATCTAGTATTTATATCGATGGAGCTTGGTCCGGCCACCGTCGCCCGCCGAAGAGCCCGCTCTTACATTTACAGCATTTACAGCATTTTTACATTTACAGCATTTATCAGACGCCCTTATCCAGAGCGACTTACAATCAGTAGTTACAATCAGCCGCTCTTCCAGCAGCTGACACCGGGAAGCGGGAAGAAAGCCCATTTCTCCATTTCCCGGCGCCCACCTTACCTGGACATAAACCGGACAAGTGTTGCCAGATGCTAAATGTAGAAGTATCCTACCAGCATTCGTACACACGCAATTTCCATTGTGACGTTGCTCAGAAAATTTGCTTTACATATCATTTTACATATCATTACACACTATGCATATTATAGTCGCCGTCTTCCTCCACTTATCCGGGTCCGGGTCGTGGGGGCATCAACCCAAGTAGGGAATCCCAGACAGCCCTCTCTCCAGCCACCTCCACCAGCTCCTCCGGCAGGACCTCAAGGCGTTCCCAGACCAGACTGGAGATATAATTTTTCCAGCGTGTCCTGGGTGGACCAGGGGGCCTCGTTTTGGCAGAACATGCCAAAAAACACCTCCCCAGGGACGCGTCCAGGAGGCACCCTGACCAGATGCCCGAACCACCTCAACTGGCTCCTCTCGATGTGGAGGAGCAGTGGTTCTACTCTGAGTCCCTCCTGAATGTCCGAGCTCCTTACCCTATCCCTAAGGCTGCGCTTGGCCACCATACGGAGGAAACTCATTTTGGCCGCTTGTATCCATGATCTCATTCTTTCAGTCATTACCCAAAGCTCATGACCATAGGTGAGGATCGGGATGTAGATCGAGAAACTTGCTTTCTGGCTCAGCTCCTTCTTCATCATGACAGATCATTTCAGCATCCGCATCACTGCAGATGCTGCCCCAATCCGCCTATCGATCTCCTGCTACCTTCTTCCCTCTCTCGTGAACAAGATACTTAAACTCCTCCACTTGAGGCAGGAGTTGGCAAGCCACCTTTTTCTTGTCAGGAAGACGATTTGGAGGTGCTGGTCCTCAATTATTGTCCTGCGACATAGTACCAAGTGCCAAGTGTACTGTGTACTGTGTACCAAGTGTACTGATGGGCATCCTTATGTTCAAACATGGTGTTCGTTATGGCCAAACTGCGGCTTGCACAGAAGGTCAATAACGAAAGACCACTCGAGTTCAGATCTGGTGGGTTGTTCCTCCCAATCACGCCCCTCCAGGTCATTGCCCACATGAGTGTTGAAGTCCCCAGCAGGACAATGGAGTCCTCAGTCTGAGCACTATTTAGCACTCATCCCAGGGACTCTGAGCTCTTATTTGGCGCATAAGTGCAAACAACAGGCTGAGAGTCTTGGGGATAACAAAAAGCCAACCCCAGCCCACCGCCTCTCACCCGGAGTAACTCCAGCCAAGGAGAGTGTCCAATCTCCGACTATATCTAGCCAGTACCACTCAACCTCTTCCACAAGCTCCAGCTCCTTCCCCACCAGAGAGGTGACGTTCCATGTCACAATAGCCAATTTCCTTGTCCAGAGATCAGACCGCCAAAGCTCTCGCCTCGGTCTGCCACCCGATCTACATTGCACTGGACCCTCCATGTTCCTCCTGCGAGTGGTGGGTCAAATGTTGGATGAGCCCATGTATCTGGTTCGGGCTGGGCCTGGCAGGGCCCCATGGGCGAAAGCCCGGCCACCAGGTGCTCGCTCATGGGCCCCAACCCCAGGCCTGGCTCCACATTTACTCTGTATTAATAGATTACTAAGGAACAATCAACTTTGACAACAAAAACGGGAACTAAATAGCGTTTTTGTTGATGTTGGTGTAGCTGACAAATATACATGTTACTAATTAACATTTTTTCCATTATTCCACCAAATTCCGTTAATTTCTGAATAGTACGGCCCACATTTACAGTAACATGGATGAAAACATTAAGTCTATACATTCTCCGGAATTTTTATTACAGTAACTGTGAGGATTGAAAGGCGATATTGTTTAATTTCAAGGATTCTCTCAGGACATGTGTTTTCATATTGTCGGTGTGAATTCTGTCATAACCAATACTTGAATGTGTTTAAGTAAATGTATGATTGGATTGTTCGTTTGCCCTCTACATTTACATTAATTAAACGTAAAAATAAGACAATGTATTTTCTGTTATAAGGATTTGATACATCCCCAGCCAGGGATCAGTAAAGACATTACTGTTAATCATAGGTGTAAGCTATAAAAAATGCTAGTACATTTACACTGTACTCTCTAGTTAAATCTCTAGTTTAATCTCTTGAAAGTTAAACATTTTGTGAAATAAGGTGTATTTACATTTTTTTATGTGTTGTTTTTTCTGACCTGACTGTCTTCCAGTAACTTGCACTTTTTCAATCTGAAAAGTGTTGCATGTTGTTCTTGAAGCACAGCTTTGGCATCCTCTTTCCAGTGTGAAAAAGCTTGCCTTAGCTTTACAGAAAGTTCATGTGTCTAAACCTTTAAATATTGTATATTGTACAGAAGCCAAAAGATATATACCTTCTGGGATCATTACAACTGACTCTGAATCATTCCCATCATGCTGACAATCCTTGCTTTATTAGAACAACCTTGTTTAGGATGCTCTGGGCACGCCTGGCACACAGTTTCAAAAGGAACAAGCTGTTTCTGATGTTCCAATTTCTGTTATATGACATCTTCTGAAAGACACTTTACATATATAGTGGATAAACTGTAGCCAAGTCCACTCCACTGGGCCAGCAACTGATTTTGCTGACATTGTGAGATCTCCCTCAGGTTTTCCTCTGAACATGAACTGGCACATAAAAACCCATGCCCAATCCTCTGTAGCAAATAAGCCAGTAGTCTCAGCTACACAAACACACTGCAGATGACAGGCCAAGCTGACATCTAATAATATGTCTAAATGCCTCCTCATCATGTGAGCCTTGAAGTTTTTTTAAGGAGACAATGAGATTTTCACAGATTCATCCAGCCCAGATGCTAAAGCATATGAATGTTCTATCAAAGATGCAAAATATTGTTTAGACACTAGACAGAGGACAGTGGGTGGTAGTGATGGCTAATGAGGGTGGTGGTGGCCTAGGGGGTAAGGATAAGGTAAGGATGTAACGGGCGAGACGTGACTCCACAGTGGGTGCAGCAGCTGGGAGATAAGGCTCCACGATGGTTGCAGTGGATGGGAGACGTGGCTCTGTGGTAGGTGAAATGGGTGGGAGACGTGGCTCCACAGTGGGTGCAGCGGATGGGAGACGTGGCTCCGTGGTAGGTGAAAAGGATGGGAGATGTGGCTCCACAGTGGGTGCAGCAGATGGGAGACGTGGCTCCGTGGTAGGTGAAATGGGTGTGATATGTGGCTACACAACGGGTGCAGTGGATGGAAGACGTAGCTCCAGGGTAGGTGAAATGGGTGGAAGATGTGGCTCCACAGTGGGTGCAACGGGCGGGAGATGTGGCTCCACAATGGTTGCGGATGTGAGTCGTGGCTGTCACATTCCTAGGTATAGGGGCCTAAGAAACACGACAAGGGTGTGGAGAGGAGGACGTCCTCTTTTACACACACACACACACACACAACCAAACAAAGCATACAAACAGTGTTTTTATTTACAGTGAGCGAACCGGTACAATAAAACAGCAGACTCAGCACAGCTAACCAGCATCAGTACAGCCTAAAGGAAAGGATGGTCCATTGGGAATAACTCAAACACGCACATAAGTTAACAAAAAGGGCACATAAAGCTAACAGACTAACACAGGCTAACAACAAAGGGGTCTATCACACAAAGCAACAAGACACACGAATGAGCTCCTTGTAGACCCTATGCAGTGAAATGCTTTTGTGACTGCTATTGACCCCAATAATGCAAGTATTCAAGTGAAATTAATATGCAAATATTGCAAACATAACCAAATATTACAAATGCATGTTTTTAAACATAAAATATAAGTGAAGTGATTGTCACATGTGATACACAGCAGCACAGCACACGGTGCACACAGTGAAATTTGTCCCCTGCATTTAACCCATCACCCTGAGTGAACAGTGGGCAGCCATGACAGGCGCCCGGGGAGCAGTGTGTGGGGACGGTGCTTTGCTCAGTGGCACCTTGGTGGATCGGGATTTGAACCGGCAACCTTCTGATTACAGGGCTGCTTCCTCAACCGCTAGGCCACCACTGCCATAATGTGTAACAGGTAGGGTGAAGGTGTGCAAATGATTAAAGTGAAGTTTTAAAATTTTGGAGCAATTGAGTCCAGAAGTGATTGAAAGTGCTGGAGTTTATTTGAGCTCATTCAGCCTGCGTGAAGAAGCTCCTCCTCATTCTCTCTGTGTTGGACTTCGCAGCAGAGAGAACAGTCCATTGTTGGCTGAGGTCCTTCACTTTCTTCCTGGCCCTGGTCCAGCATCGCTTGCTATAGATTGATTAAAGGTCAGGGACCTCTGTACAGATGATGCGTGCAGCTGATCGTTCCACCCTCTGTAGGGCTCGTCCTGCATGGTGCTGTTCCCAAACCAGGTTGAGATGTTCAGAATCAGAATCGTATTTATTGGCCAAGTAAGTGCAAGCACATACAAGGAATTTGATTCCGTTAGATGGCGTCTCTCAAGTACAGTGTAGGAAAAAACAACAATGTGCAAGGATGTGTGTAAGTGCTATTGTACAAGTTGTGGAATTTGTTTGTACTGTTTATAAATAACTATATCTACTGAGTATAAATAAATATATGTAAGAATGTACGTAGGTCTATAACTAAACCGGCAAAAAACTAAATCCTATTTACAGAGTGTACATAAAGTGCAGTGTGCAATGTTGAAGGTGATTTGCAGTGTGACAGTTTCCGCTTTTTAGGAGGGAGATGGCGAGGGGGGAAAAGCTGTTCCTGTGTCGGCTATAATGTCTGCCAGAGGGCAGCAGGTCAAAAAGTCTGTGTCCAGGGTGTGAGGGATCTGCCCTTTTCCTGGATCTTGAGATGGATGGAGGGCAGGGGGGCACCGGTGATTCTTTCTGCTGTCCGTACAGTCCGCTGCTGTCTGATCCTGTCCTGTTTAGTGGCTGCTCCATACCAGGCGGTGATGGAGGAGCACAGGACAGACTCAATGACCGCAGTGTAGAACTGGATCAGCAGCTCCTGTGGAAGACTGTACTTCCCCAGTTGCCTCAGGAAGTACATCCTCTGCTGGGTCTTTTTGAGGATGGAGGAGATGTTGGTCTCCCACTTCAGGTCCTGGGAAATGGTGGTGCCCAGGAACTTGAAGGTCTCCACAATAGACGCTGGGCTGTCTGATATGGTGAGGGGGAGCAATGTTGAGGGATGTCTCCTGAAGTCCACTGTCATCTCCACAGTCTTGAGCGTGTTCAGCTCCAGGTTGTGTTGACTGCACCAGAGTACCAGCCGCTCAACTTCCTGTCGGTATGCAGACTCATCGCCATCCTGAATGAGCCCAATGACGGTGGTGCCGTCTGCAAACTTCAGGAGTTTTACAGTCGAGTTCCTGGAGGTGCAGTCGTTGTGTGTACAGGGAGAAGAGCAGTGGGGTGAGGACACATCCTTGAGGGGCACCAGTACTGAGGGACCGTGTTACAGAAGTAGAGAAGTGATCTCCCCCAGCCTCACTTGCTGCTTCCTGTCTGTCAGGAAGCTAGTGATCCACTGGAAGGTAGCAGGCGACACGCTGAGCTGGGAGAGTTTGGAGGTGAGGCGTTCAGGCACAATGGTGTTGAACGCCGAGCTGAAGTCCACAAACAGGATCCTGGCGTAGGTTCCCGGGCGGTCGAGATGTTGCAGGATGTAATGCAGCCCCATATTCACTACATCATCCACTGAGCTGTTTGTCCAGTAGGCAAACTGCAGGGGGTCCAGCTGGTGTCCCGTGATGTTCTTCAGATGGGCTAAAACCAGCCGTTCAAAGGATTTCAGTGTGGTAGTAGCCTAGCAGGTAACACACTCGCCTATGAACCAGAAGACCCAGGATCAAATCCCACTTACTACCATTGTGTCCCTGAGCAAGACACTTAACCCTAAGTTGCTCCAGGGGGGGACTGTCCCTGTAACTACTGATTGTAAGTTGCTCTGGATAAGGGCATCTGATAAATGCTGAAAATGTAAATTTCATGACCAGACGTCAAGGTGACAGGTCTGAAGTCATTCAGACAACTGATGGTGGGTTTCTATAGAAATCGAACGAGAATTGCTGGTGTCTTGTAAATCGCTTTGGATAAAAGCGTCTGCTAAATAAAGTAAAGTAAAGTTTCTTGGGGACCGGAATAATGGTGGAGCGTGGGGGTCGTCTGTAGCTGACAGACAGATGAGCTGAGTCCCAGTTGCTCGAGCTTGGTGGTGAGTGTGGAAGGGATTATCGTGTTAAATGCTGAACTCAGGATCGTGAGGTAGGCCGTTAATTAGGAAGCTACAATACTCCAAACAAGAAGTGACAAGACTGTGAACCAGGGTGGCGTAAGGGATGGATGGAGAAGATTGATATTACAAGACAAAACTGGGTAATGTTATTGATATGAGATTGAAAAGAAAGGGTACTGTTGAGGACCCAGACTCTTAACCTGCTGAGAGGGGGAGGCAGACCTGTTATACTGTGAGTTTTGGATAATGTTGATTTAATATTAACAAGTAAGACTTGTTAATCACTGTTTATTTTAAGGATTTAAGGAAATTGTAGTTACTTTTGAACTAATCTTTTTTCACTTAACTGACTAGTGATTCAGTACACCTAAAATAACTGTTTTGCGCATCACTGGTCCATACAGTCATTGCCAAAAGTGACACAAATTCTGGTGTTCTGAAAGTTTGCTGCTTCAGTGTTTTAGATCTTTTTGTCAGTAGTTTTATGGTGTAGTGAAGTATAAATACAAGCATTTTGTAGTTTCAAAGGCTTTAATTGACAATTACATCAAGATTTTGCAGTGTTGTCCCTTTTTTCCCCCCTCTCAAGACCTCTGCACTGCAAACGTAAGTCATAGAAAAAGAACAGAAATAAAAGAAAAAATGTAAGGCACACAGGCTATAAGGCACAGCAAAAACAGAGAATAACTATTAAAAAAGGATATGTTTTCATATAGCCTTCTTACAGATTTGTGTTTCTTTAGTTTTACTTGACAAAAACAAGACAAGCCATTATTTCCGCTCATTTAATTAAACTTTACTGAATAAAAACACAAAACAAAGACACACACGGCAAATTGTAAATAAACCAAAATGCTACAAATCATAATTCAAATAACACAACACTTCATACAACAGGCAAGCCTAAGAAATACGTTTAAATATTCAGACAGGATACCTTCATAAGGGTTTTTCAAATACAAATGCAAATCTTGAAACTGTGTACAGGAATTCAAGTGGTTGTAAAAATTCAAACTTCATTTTGGCATGGATTTGGCTAGCACTATGAAAAAAAAGATTTGGTAAGGTAACGCTCCAATCTTGGCACTGAAGACTGGGTGGAGGAAAGACAGAGGCACGACATTTTTGGATCAAACAAAAGGGATTTATTAAACAAACAAAAAGGCCCAAAGGAACAGAAAGTGAAGAATTTAAAGCAAGAACAAAAACCTACAACTGCTGTTTATTTTTAAAAATTAAAGTTTGTAATTTGTAAATTTGACCATTTGTTCTTGTGTTGCAACAGGTTTTTGGCCCCCCTGCAGGTAGCTGTTTAACCTACTGAAAGTGAAGTGATTGTCATTGTGGAACACTGCAGCACAGCACACGGTGACATACCGAAATGTGCTTTTAACTAGGGCTGCAACTAACGATTATTTTAATAATCGATTAATCTGTCGATATTTTTTGATTAATCGTAGAATCAAAAAAAGAAAAGAAAAGCATTCATTTCCATCCCTTTATTCAAAAACAGAACCAAAATCTTTAGAAAGTGCACAAACATGTTGCTCCTTGAGCTGTTATAATAATAATAATAATAAAATAAAATAAAAATTGACTAACACAAAAAACATACACATGTATGCTTTACATCTGCCAAATATAGACTTGCCACCTGAGCTGCCACAACGATAAATCATTTATAAAAAAAATTAAAGAACAATACAAATCAGAAAATTTAACAGGATTTGTTTGAATGTCAGAACTTGTTCTCTACACTACACTGCAGATGCACACACTCACAAACGCACACACTCACAAACTTGATTTAAGATTTTTTAGATATTTGGACTGGAAACGAGACAAAATTACTAGGTAAGAAAAGCTTTTTTTGCAGTGTAGCTATACATGACAACAGATTGAAAAATGAATGGTGCAAAAAAGGCTAGCGAATAAAAACATGTCTTTAGTCTTTTAATGCAAAGTAACTATAGCACCCCTGCTTTACTTCTTTTATTAACGAGCTAACGCTAAATTGTCATGCTTGTCAAGCTGGATGACGGGTAAACATTTACATTTACAGCATTAATCAGACGCCCTTTTCCAGAGCGACAATCCCCCCCTGGAGCAACTTAGGGTTAAGTGTCTTGCTCAGGGACACAATAAGCAAGTCGTCCACACGGAGACGCAGAGAACAGTCCGAACGCTGTTTCATTCCCCCTCCACACCTGTAGGTGGCGCTGTAAGTCCCAGGCTAGTTCTCCTCCGCGGCGAGTTAAACACCAGCACCAGGGACATTACATTCCTCACTTCAAAATGGAACAAAAGTAGGATTCTGTAGCGACTTACCCTGCTGCTGAACTCCCTTCTTCCTCCTCAAACACGCGTTTCAGGTGCTGGATCATTGCCGTGGTGTTCCCGTGCCGTGCCATGTCACTTTTGCATATTTTCGCGCAGATTTCTCTGCCTCCGCCATGTATCTTTCCACTACCTCCGCTCGTTTTTTTTAATAATTTTTGCTCCGCGCTGTCTATAATGCGCCAAACTCTGCTAGCATCTGTGAGCGAGGGAGACCGAGTGTGTTCACTCCGCTCCGCACTCAAATAAAGTTTTTTTTTTTTTTAATGATCAAACGTCTCTGCGTCGCGCGACATAACGAATCGTTTAGGAAATTTGTTTCCAAGTCTTTTAGTAATCGATTTTTATCGATTCAATCGATTCGTTGTTGCAGCCCTACCATCACCCTTGGTGAGCAGTGAGCAGCCATGACAGGATCCTGGGGAGCAGCATGTGGGGATGGTGCTTCATTAACCGCTAGGCCACCACTCCCACAGCGACCATGGAGTTGAGGCAAGACCAAAGGCAGCATGCAGACCTACGATCCAACATATCGGACATGTCAGTGCCACTAACTGGAATTATACAGAATGTTGAAATGTGTCAATGAGGGGCAAAAACTTATTATTGTGCTGGGAATGCGTTTTTGGCTCCCTGAGGGTACCTGGGAGTCAAGGCCAAAGGCAAAAAGATAAATGCAAAACGAACATGTGTTACATTCAAGGCACAGAAACAATGGAGAAGTCATGGTTAAGCGCACAGACCCGACATATATATGGTATATACGGTTTGCGGTCAATTCCCCTAAAAGTTTTTGGAACTTTATTGTGTGAGGTGTGCTATTACTTTTAGAAACAATTGGAGTGGGCGTGGCAAATGCCCAGCCACTTTATTAGGAACGCCTGGTCCTTCGGCCACTTTATAAAGACCTTAATTTAACGCATTGTGGCCACACCCTGTTAGCATTTTTGACTGAAACATGCTAGCATTAACATGCTAACATGCAAAATTTTTTTAACATGGTCCAAATGTCACCAAATTTAATGTGCTGCATCTTTGCCATGCCCTGTTAGCATGTTAACTTAAAAAATGCTAACTTTTCAACATGCTCCAAATGTCACCAAATTTTGTGCAATGCATTGTGGCCACGCCCCTTTAACATTTTTTATGTTAGCATGCTAACATTAACATGGAAATTATTTAATATGCTCCAAACATCATCAAATTTTACGTGACCGCCTGCTCCATCGGCCACGTTTTACGACCACCTGCTCCTACAGATGACATCAGCTCTGGAGGCCAACACACACCAACGCCCAGACAGGCTTATCAAAATTGGGTATTGGGGTTGGGGAGGTCTAGGATTGTCTTGGACACAGGCAGGGGGGCTTCAGGAACAAAAAAGTTAATTTAGGGTGCTGAGCAAAAAGCTGGTTGTATTTAAGGCCAAAGGATTGTAAAAAACGTGGAGAATAGAGTAAAACTTTCTCTCTACACACAAAAGCACTGTATTCAAACTACTCCAACTTGATGTTACCTGGCAGAAAGAGGCATGGCACAATAGAGGTTAAAAAGGATGAACAGTTTCTAATTTATTA
Organism: Denticeps clupeoides; assembly: GCF_900700375.1. Lineage (NCBI taxonomy): Eukaryota > Metazoa > Chordata > Actinopteri > Clupeiformes > Denticipitidae > Denticeps > Denticeps clupeoides. The sequence goes on along the minus strand of NC_041710.1, from coordinate 7,103,051 downwards.
ACACCAGTAAATTATTATTGCAGTTACATGTGAATATTGTATGCAAAAAGGTACCAATGTTACAGAGAAAACCAAAATGAGAGAGAGGAAGAAAAGATAGAAAAGGACAGCACAGCCTAAACCAGCTGAAAAAACAGTATCCCATGTGAACAGATCTTTATACACCTGGCCTACAGGAAGCAGTCACAGACCAATCAGAACCTGTTGTTTCTGACATCACGCCCCCCGGTGCCTCCCATCTGGGGAAAACAAAGGGAGTAGGCGGTCCCGGCTGCCAACACCTCACATGTTTGGCTCGGGGGAGGGCTGGCAAAGGTTGCAATGCCATTCAGCAAAGACATGAAAAAACGGAGGTGTTGAATCTTCATGCACAACAAAGGCACAGAAATGTCATGGCTCTGCGACATCCCATCTTACAGGATGTTGTAAATGTTTTATAACAAAGAAAACAGAACTCTGGAGTTGTTTAAGGGAAGATGCTTGTGAAAAGCTCCTCCCACACTCTGTACACTAGTAGGGCTTCTCTCCAGTATGTATCCTCTGGTGTCTTTTAAGGAGTGGTGCTTGTGAAAAGCTCCTCCCACACTCTGTACACTGGTAGGGCTTCTCTCCAGTATGCATCCTCTGGTGTATTTTAAGCTGTGGTGCATTTGAAAAGTTCTTCCCACAATCTGTACACTGGTAAGGCTTCTCTCCAGTATGCATCCTCTGGTGTATTTTAAGGGAAGATGCATTGTGAAAAGCTCTTCCCACAATCTGTACACTGGTAAGGGCTTCTCTCCAGTATGCGTCCTCTGGTGTATTTTAAGGCGTGTTGCATTTGAAAAGCTCCTCCCACACTCTGTACAATGGAAGGGCTTCTCTCCAGTATGCGTCCTCTGGTGTATTTTAAGCTGTGATGCATTTGAAAAGTTCTTCCCACACTCTGTACACTGGTAGGGCTTCTCGCCAGTATGCGTCCTCTGGTGCATTTTAAGCTGTGGTGCATTTGAAAAGTTCTTCCCACACTCTGTACACTGGTAGGGCTTCTCGCCAGTATGCGTCCTCTGGTGCATTTTAAGCTGTGGTGCATTTGAAAATTTCTTCCCACAATCTGAACACTGGTAGGGCTTCTCTCCAGTATGTATCCTCTGGTGGTGTTTAAGGGAAGATGCTTGTGAAAAGCTCTTCCCACAATCTGTACACTGGTAGGGCTTCTCTCCAGTATGCGTCCTCTGGTGTATTTTAAGGTGATGTGCTTGTGAAAAACTGCTGCCACACTCTGTACACTGGTAGGGCTTTTCTCCAGTATGTATCCTCTGGTGTATTTTAAGGTTTGGTGCTAGTGAAAAACTGCTCCCACACTCTGTACACTGGTAGGGCTTCTCTCCAGTATGCGTCCTCTGGTGTAGTTTAAGCTGTGGTGCATTTGAAAAGTTCTTCCCACAATCTGTACACTGGTAGGGCTTCTCTCCAGTATGTATCCTCTGGTGGTGTTTCAGGGAAGATGCTTGTGAAAAGCTCTTCCCACAATCTGAACACTGGTAGGGCTTCTCTCCAGTATGTATCCTCTGGTGGTGTTGCAGTGAAGATGCTTGTGAAAAGCTCTTCCCACAATCTGTACACTGGTAGGGCTTCTCTCCAGTATGTATCCTCTGGTGGTGTTTCAGGGAAGATGCTTGTGAAAAGCTCTTCCCACAATCTGTACACTGGTAGGGCTTCTCTCCAGTATGTATCCTCTGGTGTTGTTGAAGGTGATGTGCTAGTGAAAAACTGCTCCCACACTCTGTACACTGGTAGGGCTTCTCTCCAGTATGCATCCTCTGGTGTATTTTAAGATGTGGTGCATTTGAAAAGTTCTTCCCACAATCTGTACACTGGTAAGGCTTCTCTCCAGTATGCATCCTCTGGTGGTGTTTCAGGGAAGATGCTTGTGAAAAGCTCTTCCCACAATCTGTACACTGGTAGGGCTTCTCTCCAGTATGTATCCTCTGGTGTTGTTTAAGGGAAGATGCTTGTGAAAAACTGCTCCCACACTCTGTACATGGGTACAGCTTCTCTCCAGCATGCATCATGTGGTATATTTGAAGGTTTGCTGTGGTCTTTTTGTGACAACTCACTGTTTCAGTTTCAGAGTTTTTGTGTGTATAGTAGTCTGCAGTTGAAAAGGAAAAGAAAAGGAAAATGCTTAGTTGTACAATGCATCCAATTAGCATATACTCTGCAACTGTGGTTATTTTAGTTAAATCACTTTGTAAAGGCCTCAAGCTCATTATGAAAGTTGATTTATAATTTATTTTTAGTTGATTGATATGAGAATTTCTATTGCAGGTTTTATGCGTGTACATTTTTGTACACGAAGAGTGCCAGAGTTGCCAAAATATTTGCCTAAAAATTAGATTTCCTAGAGAAATTCATGCCACAAGCTCTAACACAGCCAGAATGATCGCCACATAACAAGAAATTGAGCAAATGTACAAAAATGTCCAAAGAGAGAACATGGGGGTTAGACATTATTAATTTTACAAACGAACCAAAGCGTTCAGCTTGAAGCACGTGTTCCATGAATTGAAGCCGAAAGAAGGCGCAAACTTTGTTCCCCAACCTACGTTGATCATGCGTCGATCTGCCATCCCCCGCCCCACACAGCCGCCAGCATACACACTACAAACAAGCTTCAAAACGGCTCCTGAGCAGCGGATATCCGACCCCTGATCTAAACCAACAAACACGCAAAGTACAATGTTATTAAAACAGAGTAAAATTGATCTTACCCGTAGTTTTGCATCAAATTGCATTAGCGAAACAAGCTCGTTGCTTTCCTCTCTGCGGGACGTCTGACGTAACTTCCTTGATAGATAAGAGACGGGACTATTTGTTCAACAGCAGCCAATCAAATCTCACCTTTAACTTGCACCTATCATCGGAGCCAATCGGAGAGGTCAAATGCAGCAACGCCTGGTAGGACAGAACCTATGACAGTGTTGCATATATATAAACGCTAGATGTGGCCTCTATGGAAAGGAACGCTTCAACAGAGCCGCCATCTTGGGAGGGGAAAAGCTTGAGCTTTGTGACGTCATTGACGGGCGACGTCCTTCTCTCCCGTGGTTACTCACGAGTCGCTGAGGTTGCAGTTAGCAGCCAGCTTTCATGTAAGTACAGTAACCGGTCTTGGATAATTTTTTTGTTTGTTTCTGATAGCTGTTTGGCTTCGTTGCTGTGCAGAGCGGTTATCTACTAAATCTGCGCTCAGCTCCAGCTCTACTATTACTACTACTCTACTAGTACTCCACGTTAACACTTGACCAACTACCCATATCGTAATGCTGTAAAAGACACTTCATATTCCGGTCAGTTCTAACGTGATCTATGTTCTTTTAAATTAGTTCTGTCGTCATTTTAGAAATTGAACATACACACAATAATTATTATTTTAGAAATTTCAAACTTTTATTTGTAATTTAATCTTTTGTACTCTTGTTCTCCACACACTGCTTGACAGACTTGTGCAGGTGCGTGAAGAGACCCCTCTTCTATTTGAGCTCCTTCTTCTGCATGTGTTGCCCATTTCGTGAAATGTCGTAAATGTCATCTCCTTCTCTGGCTGTGTGTAGGCCAGCCTGTGCGTGGTTCATTTTATCCGTTTTCACTTCAGACCTAATTTTTTTTTTTCAGACCCTATTATTTTTACTTTCACTTCACAACATGTAGTGAAATGCTTTTTACAATGCCTGACCTTAAAAACGTATAACGAAGTCTGTATATAAAGGTAAAGTAGAAACAGGATGAAGTGCAGGTGCATTACCAACATGACACATTAATGTATGATAAGTGTACTATGAATATTGAAAATGATTGGAAAATAATTTCTGAAAAAAAACAGATACATGTTAATTTAAATCCTACACTTATTAACAGCGCTCCTTTGCCTAATAGCTGTCACTGCAAAACAGAGTATGTTTATTGTTCATTAAGGGAAATGCTGTTCATTGTAATAATGTCTTGTCAATGCAAGGGATGTTCTATGTAGTTATGATTTTAGATATAAAAAAAAAAAAAAGCATTGGCCATGCTCTCCAAACCCAGAAGATGTGAGTGTTTCTTTAGTTTCACTTTTGCCAGTCAGACAAAACCTCAGAAAATACTGGGTGATGACAAGTCCAGCAACCACTGCCTGTGAAGCTCACTCTGTTGTGGTTTAACCCTTAGTCTCCTAACATGAGTGCTTTTTATTTTTTCTTTAAGAACAGCCTCTCTTATGACCGTTTATGCACAAATACATTATATGTGCGCATTTCTCCTTACAAAGCTGCCGAAATGTTTAATTGACACAAAATGTCTGCAAGCATCACCAGGTAAAATTATTACCAGTTTATATGCACCACAGTCTTAAACTAAGACAATCCTTTATTAGTCCCACCAGTGGGAAATTTACATGGCTCTATATGAACAATTATTAAAGGATTATTATGGCTACAGTGATTTAGAATATATACTGATACTTCAGACAACCTCAAAGTATTGACATTTATTATGTCTATCATTTCAGAATACTGTCACTCAAAGTTAATTGCTTTAATGTGACATGGAGTTTTAAGTACTTTAGAGAAAATTTTGAACATGTTTTTGAATATGGCACGTAATACTGTAATGGTATACTATACTAACTTCTATGAGCTGTCTGACATATAATCTCTTGGTTGTCTTGGAAACTATAATCCAGGAGGATTTAGTTGATGAAGAGCTCAATCTTTAAGAATCAATTACATTTTTAAAACTGAACCAGTATTTTACCAGCACGCACAAAAGAGAGGCAATGAAAATGATCTGTGCCATTTGTAATGTGTAAAAAGTAATACTTTATATTACACAAACATACAGTAGATTAAGTGAAAGAGTGGCATATAGCTAACATTAGGCTATATTATTACTATTTTTTTTTTTTTTTTTTTTTTTTAAACAACTCTCACTAAACATTAGACTTGTATGCAACATTTACAGTAATATAGCAGACAGAGCAACACACTGAAAGCTCTCATCACCTAACTGTATAAAACACACCAGTTTGGACACCATATCTAGGGAAGGGAGGCAGGCCTCACCTTGCACCCAACTTGGAATTTTATGGGTGAACTAAACATGTAATGACATGTTTGTATGGTGGTCTGAGTGCATGATCGGTGGTGGTGGTCTGAAGTCCATTCGGTTCAAGTCTCAGGTACATTGATGTGTCCTCTCATTGCCTGTTGTATATTCTCAGGCAGCCGTTTTCTTACAGCCCTCTAGGGGAAGTGAATTAGATGCTGCAGATTTAACATTGAACAGAATCATTTACTCCTGTTTTTCTGGTACATATGACACTTGGACATTGTCTGGGTTCACTGACCCCCGAGATGGCGGGTGCGACAGTAATGGTCCCTGGCCGAGCTCCAGCGCTCGTTTTTCCTTGGGTTATGCAAATGAAAACAGCCTTGTCCATGGCGCTCATAAATTCTTCCACCGCAGGCCCACTTAATTTGATCCCTGGGTTCAAAAAACAAGAGGCTTTGATCCATGATTTTATCAACTCCAGCTTTCTTGTGTTTCTGATTTCTCCATGCTAAAGTTTTGTTTTCATCCCATGCCAGCTGTTGTTTTCGAGCGCCACCCTGTACGATGTGTTAAGACGTTTTCTTCTCCTTCCCTCCTCTTTGTTACAAGAAAACCTTTGCCAAACATGTCATTTCCAAGTTGCTTTTAGAAAATGTCAAGCAGCTGCCTTTTAGTAGTGGTGAAGAGTTGTTTAATCCCTTTGAAATGGAAGATGCAGATGATTCGTATCAGTAACACTAACCCAGAGAGGTTTTCCTGCAGCATTCTCAGTCATTGATTAAAGCAGCCATGAGAGAATGTGTACCTTTTCAGTGCCGTTCTTTCAAACAAGAGGATAATGTGGCCTCAGAAGTATCTCAAGGCCCTTAACAATTTCATTCCACAATTAAATGCACTCAAACGGTGCACAATTAAAAAAAGAATCTATATAATAGTTATATTTGGAATCGTTTCACCCGAGAACAAATGTAGTTTATAGCCTCAGTCATGCTTTGTGTTGTCTTCCAGGTTCTTGGCTCGCTTGGTGCCTTTAGCCAAGATGTCAGGACACGCTCCTACACTCATGAGGCTGGAACAGAGAGCCGCAGAGGCTGATCAACTCATAGAGTATCTAAAACAACAGGTCCAGCTTCTGAAGGACAAAGCGGGTGAGTAAAACCCTGCAACATAATCAACGTGTCTGGGCAGAATGCTCCCAGAGTCCCATCTTATCCTCTGAAGTCACCCTTTTCTTCTTAGAATACTGCAAAACACAGGGATGTAGTTAGACCCAACATTGTGAACATGGACCAAACCAAGGGAGAAGTAGCTGAGGGCTGTGTATTTGTGACCAGTAATGGCTTGTTAAAGGTCACCTGATCCTAGTTAAGTAGTGTGTGGAAACTTGTCATCATGTTTAAAGGAACTAGGCTGGGAACCAACAGGTTCAGCAACACAGCAAGACTGTGCAGAGAGTGGGAAAAAGTTGACATAGAATAGTCTGCTTCTATGATCCGAGGTTCCACTGAGCAAAACACCGTCCCCACACACTGCTCCCCGGGCGCCTGTCATGGCTGCCCACTGCTCACCAAGGGTGATGGTTAAAAGTGGAGGACACATTTCGTTGTGTCACCGTGTGCTGTGCTGCAGTGTTTCCCAATGACGATCACTTCACTTTCACTAGAGCCTGGTGGCAGTTTGGGGGGGAATGGCCTCAGATAGCGCTCGCGTGAGCAGCTCGGTTCTTCGACCAGAGCGTGAGGATCCAATATGGAATGCATTTGACTTAGTCCTCTGTGTTGGACTTCATAGATTTTATTGCGTTTGTTTGAGTCCCTTGTTGTGGCATTGTTGCCCCTACCCACCGCAGTGTCGAAGACTGGAACTGGAACTGCTGAAGCAGTTCTAAAGGACCTGAATCCTTTAAAGATTTCGAGGTGACTCTGAGCTTACCGTTCCGTCCGCTGCAGTCTGTTGTTCAGGTCCACTCAGTACCTGGACCGTCGTACTTTACCTATATCTTCCACTTCCCTCTGTCTAGTGGTAGGAGGCGGGGTTCTTTTAATCATCCAACAATCCAAATCAATTATGGCCAGACTGAGACTGTACTACAGGGTGAAGCACTCTGCTCAGACAATGAGATAAAATCAGGGAATCTCACAAACTGCTGTCTTCCTGCTAACAATTCTGGACACAAAGGTGTGTCCAGTAACCACCTGTGCACCGCTGCACTTCTCCATTAACCTGTCTCGATGAATAAAGGGCTGATAGCCACTGTATATGGGGACTGAGACCAGGCACCTCACCTTATTCTTGCTCATGCTGCAGACACATTTCCTGTTTTCCATTTGTAGATACAGAGCAGAAAAGAAGAACAGTACATATTATTTAAATGTGAAGTGAGTGATACTGACATGCTGCCATGTCACGGATGGTCTCCTTGACATTTATAATTTTTCATTTTCCCCCTCCCCCTGCCATCCCGCTTTATCACCAAAAGTTGTGCAGGCCACAGTTCGAGAGGAGAAGAAACTGTTGGTAGAAAATCTGAAGCTGAAAAAAGACATTGAAGAGCTGAAGAGGCAACTGTTGGAAAAAGAGAGAAAGAGAGGAGGTATGCTGCATCATAGAACAAACAGTTGTGGCTAAATCGAACCCAGGGCTGAATCATGTTTCACCATATCATCATTAACACATCTCTTTTAATGATCGGTTGGCATGAAAATGTCACATGGTCTGTGGTTGACTGGTGTACTACATTACCTCAAGTGACCGCTGATTTCAGCAGCAAGTGTTTTGAGATGGGATGAGATTTATCTGGTAATCACAGCTTTAGTTAAAATGAGGGTTAAAAGCCCAGTATTACTAATATTAATTTCTGAGTCATTATTGAGAATTTACATCTAGCAGGTAAGGAAATGGACCCATAATCAGAAGTGGTAGTAGCCTAGTGGGTAACACACTCGCCTATGAACCAGAAGACCCAGTTACTACCATTGTGTCCCTGAGCAAGACACTTAACCCTGAGTTGTTCCGGGGGGGGACTGTCCCTGTAACGACTGATCGCTCTGGATAAGGGCGACTGATTCATGTAAATGTAAGTTTGAGCAAAGGACCGTCCCCACACACTGCTCCCCAGGCGCCTGTCATTGCTGCCCACTGCCCAAGGGTGATGGTTAAAAGCAGAGGACACATTTCTTGTGTCACCGTGTGCTGTGCTGCAGTGTTTGACTGACAATTACTTCACTTTCGCTCTCTACCCATGTTTTAGCTGCTAATAACAGTTTATTCATAAATAATTAATAGTAGTTAATGCTGGGTCATGCTAAGAACAAAGTCGCAACTTTTATTTGCTGTGTCTGAACATATTTGACTAGATATAGAAGCAGTCTATTTGTTTGTCTAAGAGAACACAATATTTCCCCCTTGTTTGTCTGCAATGAACTTGTGTGTGTTTGTGTGTGTGTTTCTCCTTCCTTGTCACATAAGCAAAATGTCCTTTTCCCATTAAAGAAACAGCTTGGATCAGCCGGCAAGTTCCCCTTTGGCCCAATAAATAAGCCTTTTTTCAGAATAATTTATTGCTGAAACCAATTATGTACACAAGAGATTCATGTTTCATTTTTGTCTTCCTGTTTTGAAAGTACTGCTGTCACTGGTATCCTCTCACAGCTGGATTTAGTGTCATGAAGACTGTTTACAAAAAGATCAGAAATTAAATCAGAGTTAATGTCTTACCTGCAGAATATTTACTATAACGTGGGTTCACACTCAATGTGATTTAAGGGAGAGCCCTTTCTTTGAAAGCAAATTCCTGCCATTTTTTCTGCAGTTCTGGAAGACACATGAATCCATGTGCTGATGTCAGATGACATTCTGGGGCGGTGGTGGCCTAGCGGGTAAAGACCCATAATTGGAAGGTTGCCGGTTCGAATCCTGAACCGCCAAGGTGCCACTGAGCAAAGCACCGTCCGGTCGGGGGAGTTCCTTTTTTAGGGGAGGGTTGGGAAATTCTCAGGGTGGAAAAAGCATGAGAAACTGGAGGTAACCTTTCCCTTTATGACTACATAAGGGAACAAATTTCAGATTCAACACTCTCTGAACGGCGAAGCAGAATGACCAAAGTACTCTTTACACGTAGGGTGGTAGTAGCCTAGTGGGTAACACACTCTCCTATGAACCAGAAGACCCAGGTTCAAATCCCGCTTACTACCATTGTGTCCCTGAGCAAGACTCTTAACCCTAAATTGCTCCAGGGGGGACTGTCCCCTGTAACTACTGACTGTAAGCCGCTCTGGATAAGGGCTTCTGATAAATGCTGTAAATGTACACCTATCACCCTTTCTAGCCACTGCAGCATCATAGACAGGCTGGGAGAACTCGTATTCATGTTAAATGTGTATTCGTCCCAGCGCAGCTGCCTTTGAATTGGACTTTATTTTAAGGCATGTGGAGTGTATCAGAGTACCATTTTTGTTAACCCAGTCCTTTTTAATGTGCTTGTATGTGTGAGAAACAGTGAAAGAAATAGTCATACCCTCGGGGGACTCCAGCGTTGGATGCAACTCTGAACCTCCTGCTCCACAGTCTTCAGCAACATCTGCCTCAGCTCCTGCTTCAGGAGTCAGTCACACTGCCATCACCAGCAACCAAGAGGCCATAAAGAAGAAGCCAGAGAAAAAAGGTAACAAGTACCACATGTATCTTTAATGTTGGAATATGAATATATGAGTGGTAGAAGTGTGAAGCAAAGTCAGACCCACTTTCATTTTTGAGATGTTTTTATGGGAGGTTCTGATTTTGTTCAAAGTTGACTGGTTTACACACGAATAGTTCTGTGTAGTGTAACTGAAGCAATGCTCTGGTTTCTGATTCTACTGTGTTAGGAACCATCATATCTGCATAAAAATGTCATTGGTATACGTACTTGAATGACCCTGCATGATCCCTACTGTACAAGCCTGTGGAGGCAGTGTTATGATCTGGGGTTGCTTCATTATGGTGTACACAACCCCTTTTAGAATGGCAGGTGTTTATGATGTACATTGTGGTCTCATTTTCATACAATTCAATAGAAAACAAACATAAAACAACAATACTTTGTTGGATCTTGGTGTTGAAAGTTATGTCATGGAAGGCAGTTAAGACAAAAAGTAAGAAAAAATTTAAAATCTGGAACAAAACCGGCTAAAAAAAAAAAGAGACCTGCAACACTGAAGGAGTGGCAGGAATTTCTGATTGTGTATTACATAAGATGACAATTTCCCATAAAATCCAAGCATTCCTGTATGTCTGGACTATGAGATACAGTTGCAATATGGAAAACTTTTCTTTCAAAACATCAAGTTTTAATATTCAGAAATGCTATAAAAAGCATTTTGATGAGAACAAGGTACAATTCCAAAAGGTATGTTTTGCTCTCCTGAAAGATGACACAAAAATAACCCAAAGCATACATCCGAATTAACAAAAGAATTACTTGTCTGGAAGAAAATTCATGGGTTCAGGTAGAGCCCACACCTAAATGTGGGGTGACCTGAGCAGGGCTGTGCTGAAGGGATCCACTCAAATCTGATCAATTCGGAATGCTTTGTAAAGATGTACCATGCTGATGGATTCCTTTCTAAGAAGACTGAATGCTGTAATTATGTCGAAAGGTGCTTCAACAAGGCATTCATTTAAGGGTGTGCACACTTGTACAGCCACCTTACTGTTTTCCATTTTGTATGTTATAGATCATGTTAAAGGTGGGTGTGTACAGGGTGTTTTTATATCCCCTGTATGTGTAATAAGTTCGTTGACTAACCCCGCTTCATTGATGGATTTATTTACTTACTTTCCCGATGACACAGGCATAATTCAGTTTAACAATGTCAGAATTAATCAGACAGTAAAACTGAAAACATGGTTGAGGGAGACAAGACCTCGTTCTTTACACTGAGATTAATCGCTGCAAACACTGGGATGTGCTGGAGACAACTTTCCCATTGTCACCAAATCTGTGAGAAATTAATATAGACCCTATACTGAAATAAATGTTGCAACATTGCGTAACTTGAACAATGTCACAGTGATGTGTGTGTTTCCTAGGAAGACATGTCCAGTCTTCATTTTGGGGATTTAGACATTCTTTTTTGACATACTACAGAGCATATTATTAAAAACATTTATGTTGTCTTATAATTTATTCATGAAAAGAATATGTTACAAGTTGTTTGTCACAGTAAGTGAAGAGTATGAATCCCATAAGTCAAACAAAGTATAAACAAATTCGAGATACAAACAATAGAAATTATTTGGACACTTATATATGAATCCCATGTGATTTATCAATCCAAAGTGAATCGTATTCCTTGTCTTGGTCATAGATTTAGTGTTAATGTGTTATCTTGGAATGATTGCAGTCATTAAATCCCATGCAGTGCCACTCGTTAGCAGAATGTTTTCACTTTGGAGGAATTTGGATGAGAACCGAGACAACTGGAATAGCAGAATTTCCAGACACTCACTCAGCCTCTAAAACCTGAAGTAACGAGTCCCGAGGGAGCAAATCCCGAAAGCTAAAAATAAAACTCAAAGGCCCCACATTAGGACACCTCTTCAAAATCAAAGCATGTTGTCAAGTCAAACAGGGCAATAATGAGAACCGAAGAAATCCAGCCTGACAAACAACAGCTGGGGGGGATGTGTCTGCTCCATCCGTATTAGATTTTATGGTCTTACACAACATTGTTTGCCTTGGGCCAGTTCAAAATGCCAGTATGCATGTATTATTGAAGTTCTTTTTGTGGCCCTTGCAGGAGTATAATATTTTGTGCATTATTGTCCACTCTATACTATGTGGCAATTTTTTGGATTTTAACTTTAACAGTGTTGCCTTCCCCCTTAGCATGAACCCGTATTGTCGTCTTTCTGAGCTCCAGACTGATTTCCTTTGTCTTTGGCACGTTGAGTAACAGTAGTCCCTCTCATGTGCCCAGTTCCGTGGAGTATTTTTATGCTGACGTGCACGTTGTTAGGAAGCCAATTTACTGCACAGGTCCTCTTTCAAAGCTGATTGGTTAATTACAGGAACATTTACATGGGGCTAATATTTTTGACCACCCCATATTTTTTGCTCTATTTGATATAAAGCAAGCCTAAAAATGTGTCTTATATTACAAAATGTAACAAAAGATACTGAATACCACTGGTAAATGTTTATGTGATTTTTATCAAGTTTCATCAAAGCTACAAACATTGGGAAGAAGTTTAGAAAAATGTTCTATAATTCCTAGGGGGCTAATAATTTTGGACTTGACTATATGTTAAAATGGCATAAAAGCGTGACACCTTATTTGGTCATTTTATTACTTTCACTTTTATTAATAATTTATACTTCAATAGGAAACTCTGTCTTGAGACCATTCCTGTACCTGATTAAAGAAGACTCCTGGGTTCTGGATACTTCAGTATTTATGTGGTACAAATTGATACTAAAACTTTTATAATAATACATAAATCAATCTATGGAGCGTGGTTAGTCAGCGGACGTATTACCACATACAGGGGATATGAAAAGTGTACACACACTGTTTCAATCATTTCAAATGTTTTCCCACCTTTATCATGATCTATAACCTATACAACCAAGTTGAAGGGGGAACATACAAAATGGTAAACAGTAAGGTGGCTGTACCAGTGTGCACACCCTTAAATTAATGCTTTATTTAGTTATTTAATCTTTCTGTACCAAGACTAGAGTGTTCTGCCATTTCCCCATAACTGGAGGTCCCACCTTACAAAGGACAGGATCGTTTCTAGTTCTTTAGTGTACCTTAGAGGAGTCCAAGCTGGGGTCCATGTCTGCTCAGTATATTATGTAAGATCAGTGTTGCCTTTTGCACTCCTAATGATTTGTCATTCTGAATCTTCCACTGTTTCCCCTGTTTTAAAATATCATAGTAACACAGGGCTGCAATTTTCTTCAGATTAATCCAAATTGCCATATTTGCAGGCTGTTGACAGTGTTGCAAAGGGAAAGTGAGTATAGTGTGCAATTTGAGGTCAGTTCTATTTAATGTTGCTTCCCGAACCCTAGGTGGTGAAAACCCACAAATGACCAGATGAATATTGAATGCAACCAAAAACACATTGTAACGAGCCGGCGGAATTTGTCAGAGGGCATGAAATTGTGCACGCAATTGTGACCATGTTGACAAATTGCAGGTGGCGCTGCATATGTCTCGCATATATTTAGCAGTCAGTGTGCCCCTCAGGGTATCAAGATTCGAACCAGGTGTTGCAGTGAGGTTCTGCTATTTCAACATTTATACTGTATTGTCTTTCAGCTGGTTTAATAGGTTGTAGTTGGTAACCGGATAATTAGAAGGTGAAGTGTTTTTATTTGTAATACCTGCAGAGGCAACTGAGTTACTGTGACATTGAGTCTGCACTCAAGTCTCGTATGAGAGGAGAACAATCTGAATATCCTGGAATGTACGTAGGACTGGAATAATTAAGGTTGCCAATGTTTAAAAGAGAAAAAAAGTTATCGGTTCTCTACAAGGAGTGTGACCTGCAGATGTCTTCTGCAACTGCTTTCTGTTACAATGCTGCCCCATTTTGAGGAATTGCAAATTGTACACGTTGCACCTTTTGATTCCTACATCCATGGAGAGCTTCAGTGCTGGTCAAAATACACCAGCAACAACAGCATCTTTTGTTTTATTATCACTTCGATATTTAATGAATGAATTGTATTAAAAATGAGTGTTGGACAGTTATTTTATTGAAAGTGCTTTGTTTCTGTGCTCCTCATCAGAGAAGCAGGAGAAAAAGGCATCAGCTGCCCCACAGGAGGAGTCCAGGGTGGACGTGTCCCGCCTGGACTTGCGAGTTGGCCGTATCATCTCAGCAGAAAAGCACCCTGATGCTGACTCTCTGTATGTGGAGCAGGTGGATGTGGGGGAGGCAGCACCTCGGACTGTGGTCAGCGGGCTGGTAAAACACATCCCATTAGACCAGGTACTAGTTCAGTGACTCAAACAAAACGATGAAACAAATACAAATATGCTCTCAGATTTCCAATCTCCATTCATATACTTTAGATGAAAATGAAATAATGGCAGGAAAATAAATTATTTTTGCACCAATAAGTGGGGATTCACTTTACATTTCAGATAACACATAAAACTGCAGGGCTTTGTGGACTCATTTGAAGTAATATTGCATTAATGAAGTCCAGGTGCATACAAATCCAAAAACTGACCTTTTATTATTTATAATTGATTGGACCTTCACCGGTTTTGTTAGTCAAATTCAGTTAGGCAGGGTGCAGCAGCTTAAAATCAGTTTTGCAGAGTGTAGCATCATGTTCGTCAAACACAGCAGGGATCACTGTAAGCAGAAACCAAATAAAATCTTAAAACATATGTTAATCTGATTGTAAAAGGTTAAAAGGTTAAATTGACAATTTATAGCATTATACTGTACGTAAAGTGGTGTGGAAAAACTGTTTGTCCCCTCTCTGATTTCTTACTTTTCCATGTTGGTCACATTTAAATGTTTCAGATCAACAATTTTAAATATTAGTCAAAGACAACCCAAGTGAACACCAAATGCAGTTAAACGAAGGATTGCAATATTAAGGAAGAAAAACAAATTGCACACCTACATGGCCCTGTGTGACAAAGTGAAACCTAATAACTGGTTGGGCCATCCTTATTACCAATAACTGCAATCAAGCATTGAGTTTGAGTCTTTTACAGGACTGTAGAGGAATTTTCTCCCACTCGTCTCTGCAGAATTGTTGTAGTTCAGACACATTGGACCAAAGTCAGGACTTTGATTAGGCCACTCCAAAGTCAACATTCGGTTTTAATTCAGAGGTGGACTTGCTGGGTTCTACAGTAGGTCAATCATACAAAACACACCAAGTTTGTTTCAGCTTGAGGTCACGAACAGATGGCCGGACATTCTCCTTCAGGATTTTTGGTAGACAGCAGAATTCATGGTTTCATTTATCACAGCAAGTCTTCCAGGTCCTAAAGCAGCAAAACAGTCCCAGACCATCACACTACCACCACCATAATTTACTGTTGGTTTGATGTTCTTTTTCTGAAATGCAGTGTTACTTTTACACCAGATGAAATGGGACACACAACATTCAAAGTTCAAACTTTGTCTCGTCAGTCCAGCACTCAAAAGTCTTGAGACAAGTCTTAGTGTTCTTTTTGCTCAGCAGTGGTTTTCTTCTTGGCACTCGGCAAAAATGGCCTGCATTGCACGGTGTCTTTCTTATGGTGGAGTCATGAACACTGACTGTAACTGAGTCAAGTGAGGCCTGAAATTCTTTGGATGTTGTGCGGTCTTTTGTGACCTCTTGGATGAGTAGTTGCTGCACTCTTGAGGTAATTATTGTGTCACTTTGTCACACAGCGGCATGTAGGTTAGAATTTTTTTTTTCTTCCTTAAACCCTTCCCTTTTTTTTTTTTTTTTTGGAAAAAGAATTGATTTTTGCGTTTTTCTTTCAATAATTTTTTTAGATGCAGAACCGGATGGCCATACTCCTCTGCAATTTGAAACCTGCTAAGATGAGAGGAGTTCTCTCCCAGGCTATGGTCATGTGTGCCAGCTCTCCAGAGAAGGTGGAGATATTGGACCCTCCAACTGGAGCGATGCCTGGGGACAGAGTAACTGTCCAGGGTTTTCCAGGTGACCTTACACATTACATGAATGCCTACACATACAAGAACGTCATCCCCACCACCATTTTAGTGTTGTCCATGTGAGGTGTTTAGTTCATTATCAAAATCACCACCTGGATTTAAACAAACAAATAAGCAACCACAGTGTGGACAAAAAAAGATTCTTCTTTAAAGTTTTGGACCAGAGCGTTGTCGTTTGGATTGACCTTGCTCCAGAGTGGTTTGTAGCATAGAGTAAGAACAGAAGTTCATGAAGTGGTTCACCAATCATGTAAAACCCCTACTGTACAAACCTGTGGAGGCAGTGTTATGTTCTCGGGTTGTTTTAGCTGGTTACATCTCTGTTCAGCAAAATTACATGACTATAGAATGACCACCTCAGTATGCTGAATGAGCATGATTTCAGCTCTTTTTTTTTTTTTTTCTCCCCCCATGATTGAACAGGCACATTTCATGACAACAATGCCATAACTCACTGGCCTATAATGTCAGTTGGGTGTTGCATGTCCATAAATTAAAAACGTTTGGCTACAGGGGTGTTTACGGATAAGGAGGCATAAGATTTCTTCTGTTTCCAATGGACTCACTACAAAACAAACACTATTACTAAGTAATATTGTAATGTCCTACAGATGCACTAAGACAATCACCGGTTGGGACCAAGAGCCAACTGTCACATTCATCAGTTATACTTACACAAATGAATGTGTCCCATTAGCTATTTTATTTTAGTAACCACATTACAGTTACAACTTAAAAATATTAATCATTTAAAACAATATAAAGATCTTTTTTTTTTTTTTTTCTCTTTTATATATTGACCTTTTTCAAAACCACAGTGTTGAAAAGGGCTAGTGCTGCATGGTCCTCATCTTTTCCAAATGATATGATTTCCTCCTCATGTGGTAACAGTTATGCTCAGAATGCCTATGTCTTCTATTGTGGTTTGTCCAGTATTGCTTTTAAACATAAAAATATGTATGTTGGATGTGTAGGCTTGAGATCAATACCTGTGTCTGTAAATGAGTAATGAAATCCCATTGTTATGTGGATGTTTTTCAGACTATGCATTCATAGATAAACTCTTGTCAAAATGCATTGTTACTGAGGATCAGCAAATGAAGAACTTGTACATGGTCAATGAACAAATGAGTTGCAATTTGATTTAATTTGATCCTTTATTTACTTTTGACATTTTGTCTCAACCAATTGTATTAAATGTTAAAACAAGCTGCCAATTAATATGATATCCCTGATGTCAATCTCATACAGGTGCACCAGACAAGGAGTTAAACCCCAAGAAGAAAGTGTGGGAGCAGGTTCAACTGGACCTCCTCACAGATGGCCAGTGTGTTGCTACTTACAAGGGAGCCGCTTTTGAGGTTGCAGGCAAAGGAGTGTGCAAAGCTCAGTCAATGAGTAAAAGTGGAATCAAGTAGAGGAACAAAAATCATCCATGGTTTTACTGAATGGTTATTTTTTTTGCCAACAGTAAGATTTAAGAGTGCTGTAATAAAGACAAGGGCATACTTTGTGTGACTCTGTGTGAAAGTTCTTGTACACCTTGTAAAGGTCAAATTATTCACGTTTCGGCATAGCTTAACTTATTTGTGGTTGTTTGAAACATTTGAGTTGGAAAATGATTTCAGTCAATTTAATCCAGCTGATTTCTTGTAATAGTGTCACCATAATTGTACAGTCTTGGCTTGAAAACATTTATTTATTTATAATCTAGTTAAGTGAAATAGATTAGTTGTCACATGTGTGCTGTGACACAGCACAGCATTCAGTAGATTTAACTCATCCCTTGTGGGAGCAGTGTGTGGGGGACGGCACTTTGAAGTGGACATATTATGCCGGAGTGACCATTTTGTCCTTGACGCTGTGTTTGAAGCAGAAGGAATGAGCAAGTGTACGGATTAGCGTCTTTGACAATGACCAGATTTTGATGGCTGGGACATCTCTTGTGTGATGTTCCTGGCATGCGGTGGTCAGGACCCATCAAAAGCAGTGGAAGTAAAGAAAACCAGTGACCGGGTCAGTGGAAACTGGCAGTCAGCAATAGCATGAACCTCATTGGGAAGAGGACCAGGTTTCACATAGATCTTACTAATTAGAGTAAAATTCCCAAGCAACATACAAACTTCCTATTCTGTATTCCATGTGTACAGCATCTGCTTATTCCCAAAGCAGCGCTGAATCATATGGTTGTTGCCTGTGTTCAGTGGGCTCTACTGGCTAGCGCAGTTCCCAGATATCCACCCAGAACACATCTGGAATGATATCCGATACAAAAAGTGCAGCAAAAGGTGACTCTTAAGAGAGAGAGTCATAAATAGTTTATTTGATAAACAGTGTCCAACTGCAGTACTGCTGTTGATGTACCCATGCTCCTTTCTACCAATCCTGATCAGTATACTGGGTTTTTGCCGCACTGGCAGTACTGAGATTTTTTTTTTTTACTCTCATTGAGCTTCAGCTGAAATGCATCTCATGCAAAGAAATTGGAGATGCTCAATTTAAATCTTGAACAGCGTAATGCCCCATCGAACAAATCCCAGTGACCTGTCAGATTAGCAGTGGTTATGGAGATGTTTCTGAGCATGTACTGATGGATCCACGGGCAGAATTTGATATCAGGCAAAAAAAAAAAAAAAAAAAGACTTGGAATATCTGGCAGAGCAGATGACTTACAGACAGCAGGCATGTGCAGAGCTGTCACCACAGGAAAGGGCCATTTCGTTTTTATGCATTTATTCTTTATTCCGCATAATGTCATAATAGTTTTCATGTGTTCATTTTATTCAGTAGACCAAAATAGTTTTTTCTTTATTGTGTAGCATACATGCAAATTGGAGAGTTTTGTAAATTCAGATATTAAGATACCATGGTGTAATTATAAATAAGAATGACCCTGGGAAGCTTTAAGCCTTCTTGATCTAGCACATGACTCAATAAAATGTTCTAAAACACTGAGAGACTCAAATTGCTGTAGTTAGAGGAATACTGATATGAAAATCACTTCAAGTCTTTTGTGTGTCTCTTGTGGATTTGGCATAAATGCTTAAGTCTCTAGCTGAATTAGTAATGAATAGCAGCAGAAAGAACAGTCCAGGGAAGAGATTAAATTAGGCAACACCAGTGATTCCAAAACAGCACTACGACCTGCTTACACAGCCCCTCGGTGGCTCAGGCACATGTTTAGCATGCAAACTGAAGGAGTTGGCCATCATTTGACCATGATCACACATAGCGAATACTGTTTGCTGATCGGTGGTTTTGGTCAGTGCCTACACCAACCAGTCGTCATCTAACAGACAAAGAAACAGTCTAATGCCGCTGACCACAGGAGGGCAGACCCCCACCACGAATGTGTCCTAAAGCAGCTGGGAGCAATTGTCCCGTGACCTCTGCCGGTTGTCCCCGGGCCTTCAGCAGTACGAACGCTGCACAGCTGGGCTGCTTCATACGTTCTGAGGAACGTCCTTCTGTTAGGGCTGCACATCTGGAGAAAGAATCTGTGTGGTCTCTGCTTATAAGGATATGAAAAGATGTTATGTGTGATCACATTATGGGCAGACTGTTTTGTATTATGATTTTTGCAACATATTCAGTTTTATTCAAGGTCAATAAAAATATTCTCAATTGTCCTGTTAAAGCATCAGATCATTTTACTTTCATCTGGGAACTATTCTCCTGCTTGTTTCTTTCAATGCAATACAACACTGACTAATCAATTTCAAAAGATTTCTTCGCTTTTTTCAGTGTCTTTTTACATCTTCTTAATTTTTACAAGTTGTATATCAAAATGTCTTACATCTCATGTTAGTAGATGGTTTTTGTGTGAGACCAAATCTACACTGGTCCATTGTATGTGCTAAATTGTGCTCTCATATCTGCATTATCTTTATAATAAGGGTGTTATGCACTACAAAACCAGACCAGACCACCCCTGCAAAATGCATACTGGTGAAAGACCACAGGAGGCTCTGTCAGGGGTCACAGATACTGAGGACCCCTCAACTGATTTACCTTCACAATGGCTGCACATTTTGGCAATGTATCCGTTTATGAACAAAAATGAAAATTTGAACAGTCAGATCACTCACAGGACAGGGACACACCCTGGATGGGGCACCGACCCACAGTACGGCCAATAAGATAAATCCAGAGCGGTTTTAAATGCATCCGTTTATTTGTGTCCTTGCAGGATTCAAATGTTAAAGTGTACAAACCCCTCGGTAAGGTTTTGTTTGAAAAGTGCATAGTTTGGCTCATGGCAGATGTGTCATCAGAAGCAACATTAAAAATGCCATCTGTCTGACACCATTCATACTCTGCCTCATTATGCAAGTCCTTGGGGGAAATATTTGAGGTGAGGGCTATAATTAGTGTAATACAAGGCTACTGCTGTCCTCTGTGATCCAGGGGTGAAACTCAAACATACAAAAGGTACAATAAGGGTAAAGACAGGGAATTGTGATTTTGGACAAATTAAGGCTTAACTCCAACAGCCGTTGTCTGTTTTAAGTTACTGCCTTCTCAACGCTCTTTTTGTGTCGACAGAAACCAGCGCCACCAATTTGCGCGGTGTCAGTTGGCTTGAGGGATTCTTGGGTTTTCTAGATACAATTCAGATTGAACATTATACAAGCAGCTTCAGTCAATGTGTCATGTGAGACGCGAGTGAATGATATACCCATACGCTCGTGGTGCGCTGATTTGCATTCTCTCAATTTGTTTGAATCATGAAGTTATGAATGGGACTTTCCAGGGATGTACTTCTCACAGTTCACTTGCAGACAAATCTAATCATGCAGGAACATTACAAGATATTAGACTACTATACTGTGCAAATCTATTTTGAATATCACATACTACTGTCAGAGATGCAGATGGTTTTGTTGAATCGTGCTGAATGGATGAGTGCCGTGGTACCACCTGACATGACAGCTCAGAATGCATCATGGAAGTTGTCTTGCCAATAATGATTACAAAAGCAAAAATGGATTGCACTCTGTTTACAAAGATAAGTTTAGCACATTATAACAGTGTTTGAATTCAGCACAGTTGATTTATCGTGATCCAGAATGTGTGTTACGTTTGTTGTATAAAATGATATTACTTCTCTGTGCCCACATACTAACATAAGTATTCACAAACAAATAATAAAAAAAATATTTCTTACCTAATAAAAAATTGTATATAATAGACCGAAGTAAAAAAAATTGTAAATATTTTTTTTAATGTGTTACAGCATGTGATGTAGCAGCTGTATTGAAGGCGGTGGGAATCAGGAGCTGGGCCTGTTGAATATGTTTCAGACGCAGTGCATCTGTTTTAGAGTGATGAGAAGAATGGGCCACAGGGGAATACTTCACTTTTTACATTGTCTGAGGTAAATAGGCTTCCACTATAGAAGCACACTAAACGTTACCTCTGAGACACTAAGATAAACACATTGCCAGAAAGGAGGAAGTCTCGGGTTACCGCAAAGAACGCGGCACAGAAAGAAAGCGGAAAAGAATTGTGAAAAGCATTGTAGTCCCTTCTCTCTCTTTCTTTTTCTTTTATGCTTCCTGTATTTCCTTTTGTCTTCCTGTTGAGGTGTATAGACCAGGTAACCAACAAACTAATAACACTAAAAATAACCAGTGTTAAATAACCATGTCATCTGAGACCTGAGATAACTGAACCTAAAGTGAACAAATGAAGAACTAAATAAAAATCGAATACTTCTGTTCACTTCCGTTTCGGTTCACTGTTCCATTGAGAGTGGCTGATAGCATTTCCCCAGCCACAGCCTCCAGCTGGGAGTCCCCAGCCGTTTCCATGCCAGCTGCAGGGTATAAGGCTCCACCCTCTGGGATGTACCCAGAACAGCCTCGGTGGCAGCCATCCAGATGGCATCATCGTCACATGCCCAGATCAACTCAGCTGGCTCCTCTCCATCTGGAGGATGGAAACTCCAAGGCTTTCCCTGATTACCGAGTTCCATGCCAGCCACTCTGCAGGAAACGTCACTGATTCTAGACTCAGTCCTGTTTAGTCACTACCTAAGGTTCATTGCTACGGGTGAGTTCGGAAATTGTTTCACCTCTCTCTTCATCACAGGAAATAATAATCTCTACTCAGTACAATTACCTGACGGTCTGAGGAACATATTACCCCTGTCCATTAGCGTTCTGCCCAAGAAGCTCTGGAACCTCATACACTTACAGTCTTCCACGTGCACACTTGATATTTATTGTAGGTAGTTAAGTAGTTAACTTTTCATTAGACAAGCCACTGCAGACACAGTTGTAGCATTAAAATTCTGCAGTATAGGCCCGTTGAACTTAGTTTAGTCTCATTTTATTCCTCATATTATTTATTATTGACTCTCATCTGCTGTCAATGCTGCAGTGGGGAACACACGTGAGAAAATTCACTGTACTACTTTGACGAAATGAAGAATAAAAACTACACGTTATATAAACACAGAGCAGCTATGAACATTAATAATTATTCACAATAATTTCACAATCTCCAGGCAACTACCTCTAGAGGGAGCCTGAGTACTATCAGTTCGTGAAACAAGGCATTAAGACAGGAGTCATTCATGCATGCAGTTAATCTCAGCATGTTTCTTGGTTTGAGGTTACATGTATAACCATGTTTCTGAAGGGAGTGTTAACAAATATAAGGTCAATAGAACCATGTACCTTGAACAGGCGCAGGAAGACAAACTGCAAGCACCCCCAGCCAAATGTTGTGCAAAAGTTCCAGATGTTTGAAATATCCCATTTAGCCTTTGCCGTGTGGGTCATTAACGCTCTGCCTCGTGTTAATCCGACAGATTTGGGTTGGTTTTCATGTGAGATCCATCACCACACACAATGACAGTGTAGAATTTTTTGTGCTCATCTGGCGGTGTTCTTCTCGTACCGCCGTCATAAATCAGATAAAGCAGCGTGGTGTCTCCTGATGAATGACGGCACGGTAAAAGTGAGGAGCGGGGCCAGATGAAAGGGCAAGTTAAAGCGCAGAAAGACCCAGGTAAAGGTATCCTGTGGGAGCCGCCCAGTTTGTGTGATCTATCCATTCAAGAGGTGGGATGGGAGGAGGCCTGGGGATGATTGCGAGGCCTGCCTTTTTAACAGCCCGAGGAAGGATGTCTCCTGCCTTGATGAAACGCTGGCGTCCCTTTTGTTGTTTTGAAAACAAACAACAAAGGGAGAGGGCAAGAGGGGGAAAAAAAGGAGAAGAGGAAGGAGTAGAGGAAAAAAGAAAGGTTTGAGCCAGTCATGGACAACAATGCTGTCTGCTCAGAGGAAGAGACATGATGTCACGCACCTGGATCCCTGGTGTGGAGCTGCTAGGGTGGGGTTCCCAGCTCTGTCTCTCCCTCTCTCTCCCCCCCTCTCTCTCTTTCTCTCATTTGTGTGTGTGGACAGACATGGGAGAGTAGTGGCTCATGGTGTAATGGGAGGCCTACAGTTCTACTTCCACACACCAGTCATTTGAAACAGAGATTTCCAGGTCGCTCATTGAGAGAAATTCCCCACAGAGCGGTGTGGTCTGCTGAGAGGCTGTAAAGGATCACTCTCACGAGACAAGTGAAAGACGTTGGACAGGAAGCCTATGGTGTGTGTCTGTGTGTGTGTGTGTGTGGGAGAGAGAGAGAATTTTCAGATGACTCACTGCACAGAACACATTGAATTGGTATGATGAGGACATTTTCATTTATAAAGAGTCCGACTCAGTTAATTAGATATATTTTGCAGAAAGCCATAAAGAATGAATAAACAGAATAATCAATTAATTATCATTCATGGTAATTAATTGCTGGTCCTATTATTTTAACAGACAACAACATATTTGAACATATTAAAATGTAAATGTAAAACGTAATGTAAATGTAAAATGTAAATATTTTTTATTATATTTAAAATATTCTATTCTCCAAAAGGTATACTTAGTGTTTAATAGCTGGAGTGTGTTGGGAGGAAGTCACAGATGTGCTACTGTTCTTCATTCAGACAGAGGAAACTTGCCACCCACAAGTATTCAATGGTACCAATCTAGTTAAACTGTCAAGTGAAGGCATTTTGACAAAGGGCTTTTTCTGTACATGGGGAACAGCAATGAGACACAGATGGGCCGAGGGGGTTGCTAGACCCTCGCTTGGGAATAGGAGGGGCAATGTCACCATTCTGAACTGTTGAGAGGAGAACAAAGAGGGGGGATATTGATTTTTCCGGTTTGACAAATGAATGCCCTGCAGTGATTATAACAGAAACTATTATTCTTTAAGAGGCATGTTTGTATGATCAGGTTTTAAAAACAGTGACATGGATGATGAGTCCTGTACAAAGTCACTATTGATGGCCAGACAACTATAATATGCAAAAAAAATAACCCCAATACACTGTTTGAATTATCATCTGTCAGTAACTCTTAAATAAACTCTTAGAAGGACTATATGAAGCACACAAAAAGAATATATTTTCTGAAAACAATGACCACTGACAGGTGATGTGACTATATCTTACATCATCTTGATACAGTGGGTGGGATATATTACTAGGCAGCAGGTGAATATTTTGTCCATGAAGATGATGTGTTAGAGCAAGTGTAAGGTTCTGGGTGACTTTGACAAGGACCAAACTGTGTAGGAATCTTCAAAACTTGTTCCAGGTCTTCAGTGAACAGGACTTAACAATAGTGGCCCAAGGAAGGACAACTGGTGCTCCAGTAATGGGCTTGTAGGGATGCATGGGGGGGAGCGCAGACTGGCCAAGTTGGCTGATCCAATCGAAGAGCTACTGTATCTCAGATTGCTGAATATGTTCATGCTGGATTTGACTGAAAGTTCATCACAGTTTGTTGTGTTTGGGGATGGGGTCAGATTGTCCATGCTCACCTTGTGTCCCCTTACCAAAAGTGTTTAATGGGCATGTGGGCATCAGAACTGGACCATGTTAAAATGGAAGAAGGTGTCTGATTATTCATGTTTTCTTTTACTTCATGTTAATGTCCGGATGCAAGTGCATCACTCATCTTACCAAACCTGCTATACCATGGCTCTTGCATTCATGGAAATACTATTGAGTATATATGTAGACAAGTTGCTAAAAAAAGGCAGATGTTGTACTAACTCCTGTACAAACAATGCCCTCTTTCGAGAGGGCATGGAAGATGTCGTTTATGGAGTAGGATAGTGTGCAGGTCTTGGCGATTGGATTTAGTTGATTTAATCTCATTAATTTTGTCATTACAAAGATTACATTTTTCAGCAGATAACAGCTCTGCAAAATAATTGATAAACCTTTGACTTGCATTACAGCTCACTGAGGGTGATGGGTTAAATGCAGAGGACAAAGTGAATCACTTCACTTTCACCAGTGAGCACAGCATTCCACTGGATGGAATTCAAGACTAATTGCGGTTGATAAAAGTTCCTCTCTGCATGTATGCAGATATTCCATTATTTACCAACATTTCCAGCTAACAGACTCATTTACAATATGAGCAATGTCTGAACTGGGTTCATGTTTACTATATTTATTTTTTGGGAACAGTAAGTGTTCATTGGTAGCCAGCACATGATTATTTGCACATTGGCTCTGTTTGAATGCACTAGATGTTTTGTGTCCTATTATTATGTCTAAAGTCACTGGTTTACATCATGTATGGCCCACAACTAGTAACATTGCGGTCATCTCAAATTTTTGAGGCCAGATTTAGCCAGTAACCAGGTTGACCCTTATTAATATGGACTCAAGTATGTATAAAATTTTCCAACAACATATTATTGTTCTTGAAGCTCAGAGCAAAATAAATAAGTGTAATGCTTACATGAAGTGATGAAACAATTATGTAATGATATGCAGTGAGAGCACGAATGAATCATATCAGTCTCACTCATATTGCCTTTGAACTCACTCATAAAGAAGGTATATTGTTTACTGTAACAAAGAGTGTGCCTGTCTTTTTCCTCCTCACTAAGTCCAGTGTTTGGACTCATTAAATTATGACTGAACCTGTCAGCAGAAGCCACAAAGAAGAAAACCACTGTACTTTTCATGTATTACATCAAGTGGCGAATTGTATTAGTCTTCCTGTTCTTTGTGTTCTTCTCATATGGTACTTTCAAAGATTTTCTTTCAAGGGCATTCGGAGTGTCATGTTTATATTAGAATTTCCCCATGCCTCTGTGATGCATGATCTCTGTCTTCGCTCTGACTTAAGGATACAAAAATGTATTATTATTTTTGTGTTTTGACACCATACATGTGACCTATTGCCTGTTCAAAAATCAGGAAATCAGGAGTTTCAGGAAAAATGCATAAAAGTAAAAATCTGTTGGAATTCCTCAACAGCATATCTACATCACCTCACTACATATACCCAAGCAAGCGACAAATTCCAAATATATTCTGGCTTGGAGAGCAGATGGCTACCAGTGTGAATGTGGAAATGGGAGGAGCAATGTCAATATATCAATCACAGCCCATTGTAATTCAAGGATGTGGAGAAATCACGTTTGGTGGAGGTTCTTGGAATATTATGGAAGACTGATCATGACAGAGTTCTGGAAACAGTCCAGATATTCACAATATTTAAGTGCCTTTGTATTTTTAAACAGAACGGAGGCATCAGAAGTTCAGACGGAAGGGGATTGAAGGTAAAAACCTAAAGACGTTTGTGCCTTGATCTCACATTGAGCATATGGAACACATTACATTATTTAGGTGATTCTATTAAAATTTCTACATTAAAATGCAAACTTTGTTTAAAGGGTCAGTCCTTCTCGACTCTTCACATAAGATTTACAGTCTACTGGAGGGAGAAAGAGAAACATTTTCACTGTCAGCAGGCCAAATCTACACATTTTTATTCTACATTCACATTACCAGACAAAAAAGGACTCAAGAGCCACTATTTTCAAACCAACTGTAAGGTCAGTGCTATACGATAAGCACATGCCTTATGTGCAAGTGTACAGTCAAAGATTTCCTCACGATTTTCATGAAATACAACAATAAAACAATAACAAAAAAAATTTATCAATGATGTATGGCTGAGTGTAGCAACCATTGGGCTCTATTTTCAAGCTTGTCATAAAAACATCATCAAAGATTACACATCAACATTATGTAAATCCCGGGGATGCATTTGAACTTTGAACATATTCCAGTGAAGTGAAGTGAAGTGATTGTATATTGATTGAATATGCCCCATTCAAAGCTGTAAGGTAAGGCACATCACACAGATGCTTGAGTGGATCTGGACAATTTGGAGGTCCAGTCACCATGTCATTATTTTTTTTTGCAGTGCACTGTATGCTGCTAAAAGAGGGCCTTGCCATCAGGGTGTGCTTTGCAACAAGGTGGTACGTGTCAAAATAACATCCACAGGAATGCAGAATGTTGCTCAAAGCATCACACTTTCACCACCAGTCTTCTTCCCATATAGGATCCTGGTGCCATGTCTTCTTTATTGAAAGTGAAGTGATTGTCGTTGTGAAACACTGCAGCAAAGCACATAGCGACTCAACGAAATGTGTCCTCTGCTTTTAACCATCACCCTTGGTGAGCAGTGGGCAGCCATGACAGGCGCCCGGGGAGCAGTGTGTGGGGACGGTGCTTCTCTCACTGGCACCTCAGTGGCGCCTTGGCAGATTGGGATTCAAACCAGCAGCCTTCCAAATTACAGGTTCGTGTCCTTACCCGCTAGGCCACCACTGCCCCATGAGGCAAGTGAAGTCGCCACACCCACCATCCACTCATCAGAGTGGGACACCTACTTCCATTGCTCTGTGGTTTCAAGTACCAATCTCTTCACCTTAATTCTAGCAAATTTCTCTGATATGTTAGGATGCTGACTAATGACTTAATTAACTAACCCACTAACTAAGTCACCATTAAGGTCAAATATGTGATTGTTATATTTCATTTGTTGCTCTGAGCTAAGGCACAAGTTAAGTCACCCATTTTTTTAATTAAATGTATTGTTTTATTACTGAAATATACCCAGGAAATGTACAAAATCTGACAAATTGTGAGAGGTTTTGCATCTGCAAATGCATGTAAAGTGTTGACTGTTTTCTATGACATTTTAAAAGGCACAGAAATCTGAATGTTGAAGGGTATAAAGCTGTACAGCTTTTCATCTTTATATTAGTACACAATGACTGTAAAGAACGTGTGCACCCAATCATCTAAAGGATAATGACCAATTTCGTTCAAAGAGATCCGTGTGACTATATCCATATAGTTTCCCCAGACGTTTGTTTTATAGGTATTATATGCAACAAAAGAGTAAGCATATCTACTGCACAGTCACCGACTGTCTCACACTCTCCACTCTCTGGACATTCTTTACAGTCAGTGCTTTAAACCCAAAGCTAAAGTTGTCTGTACACAATATAATTTTGCTTTTAAATACATGTAATTACATACAACAAAAGCTTTTTTTGATACACTATATGCACATGATATGCGTTTAATATGCATACAAAAAATTTAGCTTTACCAAAAAATGTCAAGGGCATTTACATAAGGCTGATTTTTCAAGAAATGTAAATTTGCTCACATTGTACATTACTGTCTTTACAGTTCTGTAATTATGAACACATCACTTTTTTTACTGCAGTTTTCCTGTATACCTGGTTTTGGGATACACTGTTGTCGTTATGAAAACAGATGTGGTCATTTTTTCTGTAGAAGTGTCATAAATTACATCAAATGAAGATTAACTTAACAGAAACAGAAATACACATCCTTCTTTTGACCAAAGAAAGTCCTGTCAAAGGCATAATTAATTTAAGGTACAAAATGAGCCCGCGAATAGTAGAGTGAAGGACATTTGGCATTTTGGTCATCATTCTGTGAAAGCACCCTGTACTCATTAAGTGTGAGTAATAAAATGCAGTTATTGATCCTGTGTAGGTTCAGTTCTGTCCATGAAAGAAGGTTTGGTTTTCCTCCAGCCTCATGCTCTTCTTTCTTCTCCTCACAGCTGAAACAGTTCAGATAATAAGGAAGTGTCCTAAAGTGCTCCCCTTCACACCACACAACTGGTCAACAGGCTTCAGCGAGCAGCATGCCAACCTCAGATCTTCTGACAAATGTGTAGCCTGGACCTCGAGGAGGCGGTGGCATCCTTCCACACCTTGCAGACAAGGTCCCTGGCACAGTCACAGCGCTGGAAGATCTCCAGGCCATGAGATCCTTTCTTGCGGTGCTTGGTGCACACCTCACCCTGTCGCAACACTGGCTTACAGATCTTTGTCCAGAAGTGGCGAGCACAACAGTGGCCCTCAGAGCAGTCAGATGAACGCAAGCAGGGGTCGCCTTCATGGCCTGTAGAGGAAATCCAAAATACCACAGTATAACTACACACCAAACACAACAGAGACTGGGGGATAATTTCATCAGCCTGGTCATTATTCTATCATTTTAGTACAAAAGGAGAAGCAAACTGGGGTATTTAGAGACAAATGGCACTGACATGGTTTAGTAATATTGCAAACATACATAGTTCTCTGAAGAATCCAAAATTACATTGTAAAGGAAAGGAGCAATGCATTTCCTGATCTAATTCTGATGGGCAAAATTACCAAATCAAAACTTTGAAGTTTTAATGAAAAAGAAAAAAATGTTCACAGTAAAAGTTAAACAATCTGACTAACGTTGCTCTACTGTATATCACGTGAAATTGTGAGACTGAAAACGGTGATTGATGTTTCTGGACAATCACAGAATTTGCCCACTGATAATTACATAAAAATAAACGTTAGATGTGAGGAGAATTACCTTTGAATGCTGATTTGGCTTGTTCTTTCCCACTCTTTTTCCAGCGCTTCTCTTTAGTGTACAGCTTTTTATGTCCCTTTAAGGGAAAACGGTGCACACTTTCAGACACGGGGACACAGACATCTGCACACATGTGGAATGAGAGGCATTAGGCGTTGGAAACACACTATTCAAGATACAGAACAGGTCTACAGATCTCTCTAGTTCCATCTGCTAAACCTCATAGTCCACCCATCATATCATGTTATTGTTACTTATTACTACTTATAAACAGTTCAAATTTACCTATTATTCATAACTGACCAGCAGATGTGAAAATTACTTGAACATTTAACATCAAAGTTATTTTAAAATGTTTAAAATCTGAAAAAGAAAACAACAAAAAAATTGTCCCTGAACAGCCGTGCTCAACAGAAAAGCTCACTGAGCACTTTGAAACGGCAGCTCAAGACCTTCCTCTTTAGAGAATATTTAGATTAACTTGTAACCTTCTTATTGTCTTACTTATTATTACGTATAGAAACTACAACATAGTGAATAAAAAGATTGTTTTCATAGTTGGGGGTCCTAGTGAACAAGAATAGACCACTTCATCAATTGTAACATACAACAAAAGCTTTTTTGATACACTATATGCATATGATATGCATTTAATATGCATATAAAAAATGTAGCTTTCCCAAAAAATGTCAAGGCCATTCTGCCGAATGCCTTAAATGTAAATGTAAAATGTAAATACACATTTACAACTCTTTCCACCCAGTGCACTAGCTCCACAACCTCCCATACTGTCTACTGTCCCCTGATTAGGTCCCCTGTCCTATTACGGTGGTAAATTGGCTGGACAACCATTTCACACAAATGTACTTCTATCTCCCAACATCAGCTCTCACTATTGTAACTTTTTTACACTTAATGTGTAACTTTCTTGGGGGGGGGACTACGAATTCTCTTTTCTGATTGGTTGGTAGGTGGCTGTATAGCCTGTCCTACTCACGGTTGCTGCAGCGGTTGTTCTGGCAGCACATGGCATCTCGGTGACAGCGCTTGTTCCTCCTGCGGCACGCCGAGCAGCGGGGGGCCGTGTGCTGGGGACTGTGGCAGTACGTGCCGGCGGTGCACTCCTTGTCACTTCGACACGGATACACCTGGGGCCGTGGAGAGAAATGATGCGATTTATTTCAGTGATCTGCAGAATGGGAAATACGAGACCTGTGATCAACGACACCCGTCTCTGCATGTAAAGTATACACGAGCAAACTGAGGTGCGTTAGATTTTTGTTATCTGCTCTGTTGCTAAATATGTTTCTGAAAATCATGCCAGAACAGGCGTAAGAGGTCAGGTAACGACCGACTTATCCGTCTTGGCATTTTGACCCAAAAATACCCACCTCTGAACTCATGGGTTACTGAGTAGAAATTTCACATTTCAATTTGAATAGATTTATATTTATTTTACGAGTAAAAAAGCCCGAGCAGTTCAGACAGCACATCCTTGCGATGGACGATCAGATCACACAGTGGAGTTGTCAAATTAAAACCGGGAGGTCAATTTTATTGCATAATAATTTATCACATAAATAGGGCATGATACATGCAAACACTAAAACCAGAGACACACTTTCAAATAGTGAATGAATAAGTATGATAAAGTATAATAATCAGAGAAGTAAGTTGGACTCACACTTTACTCTGTATCACTAATGGGGGATTAAGACAATTGATCAGGTAATCCCTGCAATCATGAAAATTTTTTTCATGCCTCATTAAAAGCAGGATGCTTGTGTACGGCTACTCGTCTGCACGTAGGAGACATACACACACAGACACACACCCCACGGGAGGACGAACTCTGCGTCTGCATTAACATCATCTCTCCATTTCTGCTCTTCAGATTGCAGAAAATACATGAAATGCTCACAGTGCCTTCAAGTGACTGGTTCTTTCATCCCTGCTTATTTGTTAACCGGATGCCTATATTGTATTATTTATTACAGTCTTTCTTTCATTTGAATAAAGGCACATGTGCAGGTGGACATTTATTATGCACACTAGGTCTATATGTGATTTTTTTTAGATGATCATTTTTTTAGTAGACGTGTAAAAAATTTTAATTAATATAAAATGAAACCACTTGTTGGAAAACATGCCAGTATGATTCTTTATAAATCAACATTAAGACATTTTATTTGTCGCATGTAGACCGCAATAGAGTCATCCCATCCTCATCATGGTTATCATCACCATTATCCCCTGTCTGTCCCCCTGTCTGCCCTGCGCCTGTTCCCCTGTCTGTTACCTTGTCTGTCCCCGTCTGTCCTCCGTATGTCCCCCTGTCTGTCCCCAATCTGTCCACTCATCTGTCCCCCTGTCTGTCTCCCTGTCTGTTCCCTGTCTGCCTGTCTGTCCCCCTTTCTGCCCTCCACCTGTTCCCCTGTCTGTCCCCTGTCTGTCTGCCGGTCCATCACCCTGTCATTCTCCCTGTCTGTCCCCTGTCTGCCCTGCGCCTGTTCCCCTGTCTGTCCCCCTGTCTGTGCTCCATCTGTTCCCCTGTCTGACCTCCTGTCTGTCCCCGTCTGTCCCCTGTCTGCCTGTCTGTCCGTCTGTCTGCCCTCCACCTGTTCCCCTGTCTGTCCCCCATCTGCCCCCCCCCCCTCTGTCTGCCGGTCCGTCCCCCTGTCTTTCTCCTGGTCTGTCCCCCTGTATGTCCCCCCGTCTGTCCCCTGTCCGGTTGGAGGTGAAAGGTTGATCTACCTGCTCCGATCCGCGGGGTCCGAGGTGCCCGGCCCCGGAGCGGCTGGTGGCCGGTGTGGGACCCTCGATGCCGCCCAGCGCTGATTTGATGAAGTTCTCTTCGGACCCCACTCGTGCCGTCCGCGCAGCG
The DNA here is from genome assembly GCF_900700375.1 of Denticeps clupeoides. Lineage (NCBI taxonomy): Eukaryota > Metazoa > Chordata > Actinopteri > Clupeiformes > Denticipitidae > Denticeps > Denticeps clupeoides. The sequence goes on along the minus strand of NC_041710.1, from coordinate 7,070,624 downwards.
GCGAGGAGCAGCCCGAGCACGCAGCGCCACGCAGGCCCGCTCATGCGCATCCTGGTGCGGGAAGACGGGACGAAGTCAGCGCAGGAAAAGCTCTGCAAACGGCCATGAAGCGACGCTCCTCCCGCTGGAATCCCGGCGTGCAGGTGGCCCCGGACCGGCGGAGCGGCCGCTTTATAGCACCGGGAGCGGGACCCTCCGCCCACATCGCGGCCGCGTCACCCGTTAAGCCGGGAATATTATTCAGTATGCGACATGTGCGACAGTGATGCCAGAAGAGCGAATGAACGATCAGTGGCATCGAGGAAACGCTGCAATAAACGTTTTATAAATAGAATTGATCATTTTTCATAATTGAAGTGAATGTCACAACGGTGCACACAGTGAAATGTGTCCTCTGCTTTTAACCATCACCCAGCCATGACAGGCACCCCGGGAGCAGTGTGTGGGGAGGGTGCTTTGCTCAGCGGATCGGGATTCGAACCAGCAACCTTCTTATTATGGGGCAGCTTCCTTAGCCGCTAGGCCACACTTGATTGCAGCTTCGTTGGTGGGGTTGATTTTCACCCATTTATTCCTAAAATCCAACCTGAAGATGAATGTAGTTACTCAAACACACTTGAATAATTTTATTGTCGTGGTTTAGAAACGAATGCTGATGGCCGCTCCAGGACTGGAAAAACAGAAGATCTTTTTCCGGTGGGATGTTTTCAGGTAGCCCAGCAGTGTGTAAATCCCAATATAAACTCACAGCAGGGTCCCAGTATTTGCAGTTTTTAATTACTCAGAATGTATGGTGACATTATACTTCTAAACTGACATTTTCATCACGAAAAACACAACAACAATATTGTGCCGTATTGTGACGATGCTGCATGTTATAAATAAATATTCACTGACCCTCCACAGGTCAATTCTGAATACTGAACCAACGAGGTGCCACTGAGTAAAGCACCGTCCCCACACACTGCTCCCCGGACCGCCTGTCATGGCTGCCCACTGTTCACCAAGGGTGATGGTTAAATACAGAGAATTTTGTTGTGTCACCGTGTGCTGTGCTGTGTATCTCAATGACACTTCTGCTAATTCACACTATGCCCGCCTTTCCTTTGCCAGGCCCCATGACCAGACTCACACATCAGTATGCTGGGTTATTGGGACTGCAGGCAACAGAAAGGGCCAGATTGATTCACTCAGTGTACTCACTGTTGGGAATTACATTTAAAAAATGTTTTAAAGAACAAGAACATTTTATTGCCACAAAGTCTGTGATGTGAAACTAAAATGCACTTAATACACAATCTTAATTCTTTAATATAACACAATTCTTTTTTTTTACACTTACACAGATCACTGGCACATGGGAAATTAAAACGAATTGTTCCTTTTTAATCATAAAAGTTTTGAGTATTTCCTCTTATTGTTCATGAAAATTCAGTGACTTTTACAAAAAATCAGATGAGAGTGAGCAACTGACCTGGTGTCAGTTTTGAATCTTGTGTGACACATTATGGTGCTGCAGGTCCCTTTTAAAGGGACAGTGCACTTTCTATTACCAGGTCCAGTAGCATTATGCTAAGGAGGAACTTTACTGGCACCCAATTGTATTCATTAAAAGATTTTTTTTATTTAATTTTGATACTATTTAGCATAAACAAGTACTTGGAATTTATAGGATAATGCATCCAGACATTTACATTTCATTTACATTTACAGCATTTACCAGACGCCCTTATCCAGAGCGACTTACAATCAGCAGTTACAGGGACAGTCTCCCTGGAGCAATTTAGGGTTAAGTGTCTTGCTCAGGGACACAATGTTAGTAAGTGGGATTCGAACCCGGGTCTTCTGGTTCATAGGCGAGTGTTTTACCCACTAGGCTACTACCACCCACAGACACATTTTTGTAATGACAATTCATTTTAGGTTAAATTTGGTTACATTTGGCTAACATGATAATAAAAACATGTATCCAGACTGTGAAAATATGTTGTAGAACTTGTTCATTAAAGTTTGATGAGGCACATTTTCTCTAGTCAAATAACTGTGCTAAAATAACATATTTTTTGCCTTTAATTCAAGTTCAAGTTCAAGTTTATTTACAAAGCCCTCTAAAACAACGCAGATGACCAAAGTGCTGTACACATACAAGGAGAGAAGAGAAGAGACTGCGAATAAAACCATATGATAATCACATGAGGTTAATGGGGTTTTTAAACCTATATGACCTAAATTAATTAATTGATTAAAATTGATATTTTACAAAATAGCTTTGTAATAATATACATACAACACACACAATATATATCACACATAATGAGCGACATGCATACCGTGTACATCATTTTTTTATGAAGCCAACAGACGCATGTTGAGGAGTCATTTGCAGACTATTTGGTTAGGAATTCAGAGATTGCATCAGCACCATAAGGCAGTTTGGCTGCTATCAGATTATACTGTACACACATGCACAACCTGCGTAAGACCAAGGGTTCATTCATTCTAAAGAGCTACACAAGGCAGAGCCCCCCACCTCACTAATCGCCATGTACAGCGGGGGAAATACTTATTGCATCTCAAAATAGTTATAAAGTAATTAGCATTTTCATGAATTAAATATGTATTTAATCCCTTCTGCAAAACATGCTTTAGTATTTGGTGGCAAAACCTTTTTTTTTTGCAATCACAAAGGTCAGACGTTTCAGACGGGGATTTGTCCCACTCCTCTTTGCAGATCACCCAAAAGCCCTTTCAGTGCCCTGGCTGAGAGACGGAGGTTCTCGCCCAAGATTGCCCCATCCATCCTCCCTTTGATGTGGTCCACTTGTCCCGACCCTTTGGCAGAAAAACACCCCCAAAGCATAATGTTTCCTCCTCCATGTTTGATGGCGGTAACGGTGTTGTTGGACTCATCGGCAGCATTCCTCCTCCATCGTGCCGTAGGGCTTGGTTTTGGTCTCATCAGACCACAACACTTTCATCCAGTCCTCCTCCTGAATTGAACAGGGGGACCTTACAGGCTGTAGGATTTTGGTCCTTCATGGCATAGTGTGGTAGTGTGTAACCACTTATTACATTAAGGAAAACGCAGATTTTTGGAAATGCATTAGTTTGGATTCATTTGGATTATCTTTTTTTTTGCTTGTTTGTTAATGTTGTTGAATATATAATTAAAATTATAGACTGATCATTTCTTTTTAAGTGGATGAACTTACAAAATCCCCTTATTATTTCCCCTATTCTCTAAATAACGTAAGGTGGCCTGGCAGAAGGTATTGGCCGTGAGCGGTTCCACTTCAGGACTTCGTGACATGAGACAAATCCAGTTGAATGGTTATTGCTGTCCATGCGTAAACATAGAGGATGACCTTTAACTTTTTTTTTTTTAAACGGTCAATGTACGTCAGGTTTCCTGATGCCTGTGGCATTCCCTGCATTACAATAAAATTCCTCCTGGAATAACTGCTCTGTGTCTTTTTTTCTCAAACGTAACATTTTGCTTCAACATAAACAAATCGTGGGTCAACATTTGCATCACTTTCACCACAATGGACGTGCAATGTGTTGTCACAGGCCACCTGCAGGAGGAAGAGTAGTTTGTGGTCATAAACAAACAATATGCCACCATTTTAGGCACAGGGAAAGTACTGTGTCTCGCTGAAAGGCGGTGACGTACTTTGACATCAGTAAGTCCCGACCTGGCATTTTGATATCAGCGCTCTAAATTGTCCGTGAAAAGCTGTTCACGTGTGGCTGGGCGTATTATCTCTGTGAAAGAGGTCACTGCCATCAGGTAACAGGGACGTCTGTGGCCTAGAACAACCTTCAGATAAGCGCGACGGTGAAATCCACGTGTACCTGATGCCCAAGGTTTCCCTGAAGAACATCACACAGCTTCTCTTCTTCCCAAAGTGCATCCTGTTGCCATTTTAGACATGATGAAAAAGGAACCCCGATTCACCAGGACACCTTCTTCTAGAGCGTTCCAGCTTCCCTGGCCGATTTAAGAACCCAATGCATTCACAATTCATTCACAATGCACATCAGAACTCTTGGCAGTGAAATTGCCAAGGTTGTGTAGAGCTGCATTCGTACCAATGTTGATTATCTTCAATGTATGACAATTATTGCCTATCCTTTCCGTATGATTCCCTGCTTGTAAATTTGTTTAGGTGGTTCTGAATGGTGTTGTAGAAAGTTTTTCCTACAATGTTCATTTCTAATTGAAATTTAAAAAATTGATTTGCAATTCTCTGCCACTGCGTTTTAATTATCACATGAGAGAGGTGAAACTAGCCTATGGCAATTTAAACCCACTCATTTCACCTCACATTTCTCTTTTTCTCTTAGTCTAGTGCTCATGGCGTGAACAAAGAAAGCCTGGCTTTTACAAAGCTGTACTTTGGTTCAGGCTCAGGCCTAACTTTTCAGGCCCGATTTCAGCTCTACCTCTCGTTTATTACTGCAGAAGATCCTAAAGGCAACCATTGATTATTGAGGTAGGTTGTAGATCACTTGAGAACTGGACATTGAAAAGGCATTGAAAATAAGTAAAAAAATTACCTTTTTGAGCAGGATCTATTTTAGTACCTTGCAAAAGTCCAATACAAATCCAAACCATTGTTCTTCTAGCACATCTCTGCAGATCGACATCAACATTGAGTTTCACATGTTCAGAAGAATTTCAGAGTTACTGTTGGGAAGTTGACATTATGAGAATTGTTCGGGAGACTCATCTGTTATAACAGCGATTCAGCTTAATACATTGCTTATATGTCACATTATTAGCACCTGAGCAATAGATTCAGCATTTAATTTCATCAAGGCATCTAAAGCCTGCTAAATTTGAACAGACATTGACACATTCACATTTGTATATATGAGATAAAATATTGCTCTCAGTGGGAAATATTATGTGGAAAGCTCAACTGACAAGATCCATTTTACAAAGACTAGTGAATAAAAAAAAAATCCATGAAGCCAATGTTAGAAAACTTACAGAATTAGCATAGAATGGTTTATTTGAAACTAAAGGACAAAGTCACTAAAATAAAACATTCATATTACAGTAACATGGAGTTGTGCAGCAGATATAATTTACACCAACACAGAATATTCTATAAAGACATAATGGACTTGAATATCATATCTGGTCATATTTAGCTTACAAGAAAATACAGTAAAAATGTCCCAAAAAGTATGAAAGCTGCCAGAACACAGTTAAAATGACCTTCAGATCGGTTTTGAATTTACATGCCATCATTACATTAAGCACATAACGGTTGTGTTTGTCTAAAATGCAGGCAAATTCCCCCCAACTGCATGAGACATTAAACCAGAAATGGAGTAGCATGCGAATACAAAGCATACAGGCAGCTAATTCAACCTCCTGCTGCCTAATATGCCACGCTGCTGCTGCTCAATGTGTGAACGCCACAGTCAAGAAATCGAAATTTGGGATCAGAGCTCAATCGGCTGAACAAAGTCAACTGTTGAACTGTTTAAGAAAAAAAAAAAAAAACAGTATGTTACAGTGTAAAGGCCAGTAAATGTTCAAACAGTAACTAAGAAGTGTACAGTAAACAGCAACATGAGCCACTGCAGGAGACAAATTTTGCATGGTCCCAGTTGCATGTGGTTCATGTCATTTTAACCTATGCTTTCTCCAGAGACTTGTAGTATTCCTTCAGCACCGCCCAGGCTTTAGGTGCCATGAAACCCTCTGGTGGGTTCTGACCCTCGCGAGCCATCCTCCTCATACGTGTTCCTGAGATGAAATCATAGTCTTCATGTCTGTAAAACACAAAGATTATACAAAGTTAAAAAAAAAAAAGATGATAAATTAATTTTGCACACATTATCTGTATATCAGCAGCACAGAATACCTTAAAACTTGAAAACGTATAATGTTTAAGACAAGTATACACGTGGCAGCACAGAGCAGAGCACTTCCTGCACAATGGCTGACCATGACTGACCATATGCCAGACTTTAACCTCTTCACTTTATCATTTGGAAGGCACTTTTAATGATATTCAATGTTCTTGTACAGGCATGTCAGCAGCAGCTGTATTTTATGAAAAGCAAAAGCAAAATAAATAAAAGAAGCTGAGCTTTGTGTGCACACAAGAAAATAAGTTCCTGTTATTCTTGGCATTCTGCTCTACCATAGATAAGAATAGGAAGAAAAACATGCATGGCAGTCAAACAACTTAATTGAATGATCAGAGCACTGGAGGGGGATAGAATGAGTTTTAAAATCAGTGTAAATGAACCGCCAGCTCACACAGAGAGTCTCAGATTTCATGTGAACTTGGACAGTGGTGCAAAATGAACAACATATTGATAGACTGTTAAGAATCCTACTGGCAATGCCATTAGTAACTAAATGGTTATTATGTTATTTTATTTGGTTAAAAAAATCCAGAATGAATTAAGTACCTGTAAAGGGTCCAACAGTGTTCATTAAATGTAATATGAAATATGTCTCCCCTCAACCAACATTTGTTCTAAGTGTAATTATTTCTGTCACCCAAAATACAAAGTTGAATGATGATTTAACACACAGCGAAAAGTGGGGTTCAAAAAGAAGGAGCCAGGACAGCCCAATTATAACCAACTCTAACAATAATAAATTCCTTACTTTTTTGAGTCATAGAAGTCCATGCTTGTCTTGACTTTGTTGTAAGCAGCTACTTTGAAAGGAACAATTTCCAGAGAGATAAGGCCTGGTGCCATAGTAAGGACCTTGGCACCATGGGTGGGTTCATACAGATCCTTTCCTGTCGATGGATGTGGCATACCCGCTGGGTCACGTCCTACGATATAGAAGTTGGCGCCAGCCACCATACGAGCCCTGCAGTGCCACTGGACCTGCGAGAAGAAGCAGTATTACTCCATAATTCACTTCACAGCTGAGTGCTTGGCAGGGATGCCGAAAGCTGGTATTAAACAGGTAAATGAAATGTGTACTATCTACAAGCACAGTCATTACTTGAGAAAAGTTAATTGGAGAAATTAAGAAAACATTAGTGCTGCATAAAAGTTATCTGACCAGTGTGCTCTCATTCCAATACAAATGCAACAAAACTGTACAATAAAACAATAGAATAAATTAGTCAATTCTCTGTCATTAGTCACTCATTACATTCTATTTTTCCGATTGTCTGTCTCCTGATGTGAAATACATACATAGCTGCACTGCACTCAAATTAGTTTGCTCAATTAATTATGTTGTTAATGTGCCTCAGACCATTTAACTGACTATTGTTCTATTTTCATTTACACTTCAATAATTACATTATAGTCAGTGGTGGCCTAGCGGTTAAGGAAGCGGCCCCATAATCAGAAGGTTGCCGGTTCGAATCCCGATCCACCACACAGTCCCCACACACTGCTCCCCGGGTGCCTGTTATGGCTGCCAACTGCTCACTAAGGGTGATGGTTAAAAGCAGAGGACACATTTTGTTGTCACCGTGTGCTGTGTTGTGTATCACAATCACTTCACTTTCATTTTCATAATAGTGAAGAACAATGTGCCAGACTGATGAACAGTACCGCAAAAAGCATTCATACGTGTAAGATCTTATCATTGTCAAATGTACAATATTTGGCAATCATCCACTCCTCAAAAAATTTTATACAATGTTTAAAAACTATTAATATTTACAATACAAAAGGCACATATTCTACATATGCATTAACTACCATGGCAATAACAGTGTAACATGTATAAAATAAATGTAAAAGAATGTAACCAGGTTTAGAATACCTCTGTTGGTCCAGCATACATCATGGGCGAAGGGAAAATAGCCACAATGGTGGATTTAGGGTCCAGGACGCCGTCCTCCAGCAGAGCAGCATGCTGACGCATACGCCAGGCCAGGGGCACGTCGTCATCTTTGGTCCACCCACCCAGAGGGTGCAGGAGCAGCACAGGCCTGCGGTAGCCTCGCTCCACCAGTCGCCTCTGTGTGTCCTGCATCAGCAGCACATGGCCGTTGTGTACAGGGTTACGCAGCTGGAAAGCAAAGACTGCGTCTGTGAAGGAACAAATCAGTTACGTCCATTGACCCCTTCTCACGACGATACATTAAGCATGATTAAAATTTGCTTGTATTGGAACGTTTCAATTTGCACAGATTTTTCTTCATTGCTGCAAATATATTTATTTGATTATTTTGAGGTACAGCCCATTGTTTTTCTTTACACATGTACATTAACTTCAGTTGGTTTGCAGTGAAAACATTATGTTCTTGTCTGGAAAAGAAATTATGTAAAATAACATTATCATACCATTTATTGTTGATTTATTACTGATGATAAATAAAAAACTAATTGCAAAACAACCAAAGCGATTAACTGTCTAGCATGAAATATTCTTACACTTCATGATTCAATAACCAAAAAATACCTAAATATAAATACATAACAAAAACAAATGTAAGAACTAGAACTACTGCAAATATTAAATGGAGACTAATGTATAAATTCATATACAGCATGTCTCACCCAATACACCCATGGTGGACTCAAGCTACACCAGTGTTTCCAAACCCTGGTGCAGGAGGAAGGTCTGCCAGTTCCTCCAGAGCCAGGGTTGGGAAACACTGAGCTACATTGTTGAGATAGTCATTTTAATAAAATATAATATTATTATTTTACCATAGGTTTATAAATAGAATGAATGAAAATTCCTCTTAATCCTGGTTCAAGTGTAATAATAAAGGAGACATGCACTGACAAAAAAAAATCTGCAGTGTTGTAAAAGAGACAGAGAATTCTTACCTGCATTCATATCCTTAAATTTCTGCCTCAACTCGGTAGGAGTCAAACGATAGGAGTCCAAACCATCATTCCAGCGGATGTGATCCAGAACCTGGAGGTCTCCCCCAACCAACCAATCCCCACTCGCCATGACCATCTAAAACAACAAACATATTGATAGAAAAGCAAATGAAATGTTATGGACCCAAGCATATGTATAGCAGCAGCAGATTCAGATGGTTTTTTTAAGATTCCCAACAGGCAGAAAAAAATAAGCTTTCAAAGCAAAAAACAGTCATGCAGTATTGACATTTGATGGAGTACTTATAAATCCGAGCTGGAAATACAAGCATACTGTCAGAGTGAAGCATATCCCAGTAGGAACCAGGCATAAAGTGTCTACTCACAGCATTCATTATGGATAAGTCTTATTTTGTTGGCATTAGAAAAAGGAAGTGGTTTAACATATGTCTCAATTAAAAATTATATATGATTCTCTACTATTAACATTTCAAAGGAATTAGTGAAGAATATCACAGAAAGTAGTAATATCACTATGCTGAAAATAAAAAGTCAAATCATGAAACTAAATCTATATCAGTGAAACTATGCAGCACCAAACCTTGATGTAAGGGTGGTCTTTACAGGTGGTGCCCCACTGACGTGCACATCGTTCCTCTTGGCGGTGTTCATAAAACTCAGGATTGCGCAGAATGGCAACCCGTTTGCCCTCGTAGGCAAGAGCCAGTGCTGTGCAGCCATCTAAACGCTCCTTATCCGTGGTGGAAACCGGCAAGACCACTGGCACAGACATGTTGATCACACCCCCTGAAACAAGACGACACTATTTTAGACAGTAGCCTCAAACTGATGATGAGTAAAAAGCAACAGATCAAAGGGTACACAATGCAATATAAGAAAGAATAGCATGTTATTTAGCAATTTATGACATTTGACCCTGTTTTCTTTCCTTTGACCGTTTTGGTAAATCCTGTGCACTGCAGAGCAGGGACATCAATAGCTGCAGTTCTGAAGATGCTATGATCCAGCCATCAACACAAACTGACCCTTGTCAGCATCACTCAAATACTTACATTCGCCTATAAACTTCAAGGACTTGCTGTCACTTGCTGCATAATAATATATGCCAGCCACTGTCGGGCGCCGTTGTAATGAGGTATTGAATGCGAGTCAGCATATCTTTAATCTGTGTATTTAGCAAATCTGAACAGCCAAAAAAGCACTTTCACAGATTAGATTTACCAAACATGGAAGTACAAAAAAACACCTTACCATCCAAAAGACAGTCAAAGTGAAGACACTGCAAATACTCTCTCTCCCTCATGAAGCCATTGAGGGGAGTTGCCCATCCCTCAGCCAGGACCTGCACCCACTGCAGGTCAATCTGTTCACAGGAAACAGAAGGTCAAACGCTTAATGTCAAATACTTAATGTCCAAGCCTTATGGAATGACATATCAAACGGATACCTTAGTAATCTCCAAAGCTGGAAGAGTTTCTGCATCTGCCTTAGCCAAGTCCAGCTTGTTCTCAGGCACGTAAAGCTCCTTCACTTCATAGGAGGCATCCACTGGAACAATGTCCTAGAAGACAATAGCATCTGGTTTCACACTTGATTAACGAACAGAGAAATATACCTAAAGGCCAACCACATGCAAAAAATTCTTTACTAGGATTAAAATCAAGTGTCTCCTGGACAGAAAGTGCACAACAGCCCAAATAACTGAGAAACACAATACTGAAATACTGTCTTTTACTGTATCCACATTAATTTTTACTATTAATATTACATGGGTTTTCAACTAGAGGGCGCTGACTAGTCATGTACAGGTTCCAATCTTGTTACTAAGAACAAACAAAGAAACTGGAAAAAACAGAGCAGAAAATAATGTCAGTAAAATGATTAAAAAAAGAATTGGTCGCAAAAGTAGAGCAACTACTGATCAAGGAAACTGATCCTTTCTTGACATTTACAGTATTTATCAGACGCCCTTATCCAGAGTGAATTACAATCAGTAGTTACAGGGACAGTCCCCCCTGGAGACACTCTGGGTTAAGTGTCTTGCTCAGGGACACAATGGTATAAAGTAGGGTTTAAACCTGGGACTTTGTGGTTGTCTGGTTTATAAGTGAGTGTTTCACCCAATAGGCTATTTCTTAAAGATGAGTACAGACAAATGTGTCTGAGCAGCAATTCAAACACAGCACCAACCACACTGCTAACACCAGGTCCCAATCTGTAAATCAGCCGGGCAGGCACCCACTAGTATACACAAATACACCCTTGGTGATACCATGAAATGCACTTCAGTCTTTTTTAATCTTTAAAAATTTCACATCATAAACACCAGACTTTAAAACAATTAAATGCAAATATAGGAAATATATTTATAACTATTAAAACAAAAATATAAAAAACAAATACACTAATTATACTAAATTGTTAAATGTATTCATGTATTCATTTGTAAGCCATGAGTTTTTGGTATTCAATATTTCTCAGTCATGTCCACACATCTGCCACTAGTATGAGCATTTGAAGTACCCTCTCCTGCAGGAGGTCCAGAAGCTGCTGGATGCACTCGTTCACGCTGCACGAGTCAGTCTTCAGAACAAGCTCTGGGGCTTCTGGTTTCTCATATTCTGAATCAATCCCAGTAAAACCTGTAGGCACAAAGAGGATTATCACAATATGAACAGTTAAAGCAGCTGCAAATGGAAATGCGCCTTGTAAAAGTCGATTCAAAGTGCTCCTGCTGGAACACGTTCCATTCTGATAATCTGTAAAGAGGGAGAAAAAATAGGATGAAGTTACAGCACCAAGACTAATCTGGAATACTGTGCAAGACTAATTCGGACAAATAGAAGAAAGAAAATAAATTATGGATATTTAATGCATGTATGGTATGTTGAAAACGGAAAGATGGAGCATCCATTTTTACATTTGAGAAAGGGGCTTGGTTTCAGCATCTTCAGCAGACATAACCCCAGTTATAGGACTCAGAACGCTGCAGTTTTTTCATGATTTTACAATTGTACAATCGTAGCTAATTTTAAAAACATTAAATATAACTAAATTGTTAAAACATCATGCTTTACATTACTGTACTTGGCAGACGCTTTTATCCAGAGCAACTTACAAGAGGAAGACACCAGCAATTCTCATTCAGTTTCCATAGATTTTGAGTTACAACACTAAGAGCCCCGATAAGGCCTAACTTGTCAAGAATAGAACATGCTAGGTAATTGTGGTAAAAGTGCTAGACTAAATTTATTTATTTTTTTCTGAGTGTGTGTGCGCATGTGCATGCGTTAGTATTAGACTCGTTTAAAAAAAATACTTTTTAAACAAGTGGGTTTTCAAATGAGAATAAAATAATAAAATTGAATAAAATTGCTAATTTACAGTCAGAATTGTATGTTTTTTTTCTACAAAGGCCTAGTGTTTTTATCTAAGATGCCCAAAACTACACATTTTAAATTGTTGCAGTGCCACCTAGTGTTAGTTAGTTACATTGTCAAATTTATTTCTGAATATTTCAGATATACAGACAGACCCAGGAAGACAGTACACCGTCACGTAATATCAATTGTACTGCACTTTATCTGCATGTATCTTGTTGGAACCTACCTTACCTGGACCATACAAGTGATCTTTAACACCAGTACTGCACTCTGCACTTTAATGTTTAATCTACCTCACACTATGCTGCTATGTTATGGTCATCATATAATTTCATATCACTACCACTGCCATCATTGTCATAGCATATCATATACCACATACACTCATTGCTGCTACTTTTTCTTGACCTGCACTATTTTGTCCACAATGTCCCTTGTCATGTTTTTTGTCTTTTTGCACACTGTGAAACCCCAAAGCTTCACAATCTCATATCTCTTTGTACTTGTATATAGTAAGATGACAATAAAGTGGACTTTGACTTATTACTTTCATGTTTTCATTAATTTTGTTTTTCTAACAATTCCTATGTGCCTGCACAAAGTTCTTGGATACAGGCACATTTTTCAAATTGTACAAATGTGTTTTGATTAAAGCTCCAAAATATAAAATTTATGGGCTTCACTTAACCATAACTGATTGCAACACCTTTCACTAGACTGGCTGAATAAATTTTATACAGATCAGATCCTGGTGAAAAACTGGACTGACCTTGTATTTCTCCTGCTCTGGCCCGTTTGTAGAGACCCTTCACATCTCGTTGCTCGCACACATCCAACGGTGCATCCACAAACACTTCAAAAAAAGGCAGGCCAGCTGCCTCGTGGATCTTCCTGGCGTTCAGACGATCCTGTGGGACAGACACCACTGGCAGTTTGGCAAAACGAGGGTGCGGGAAATGCCTGACGTGCGTGGCCATACATCAACTCACTCTGCTGTAGGGGGAGATGAAGCTGGCGATGCACACCAGGCCTGCGTCCGCAAACAGCCGGGCGACCTCAGCTATTCGCCGGATGTTCTCCTCGCGGTCCTCAGGGGTGAAGCCCAAGTTCTTGTTCAAGCCTTGCCTGATGTTGTCTCCGTCCAGGGTGTAACACGGGATGCCGTGGCACACTAAATACTCTTCCAGAGCCATGCTTACTGTGGTCTTGCCAGCTCCTGACAGGCCTGCATTACGGTTTCAGTAAAAATGATTACATATAATAATAATAATAAAACAGGCATAACCGTTCGCCTCAGCTTACGGGAGGGAACACCTACCTGTGAGCCAGACCGTGCAGCCGCGGAAGCCTCCTCTAGTTCCCACCACCTGGCCACGCTTGTTCCTGCTTACATGGTGAGCTTGGTACGTCACGTTCGTGGCCCTCTGCGTCCCCTGTGATGCGGCGAAACGCGGCATTACAGGATCCACTCCACAAGCCCCCATCTCCGTGCCAGCTCTGGCGACTTAGCAATGCCTTAAGTGCTAGCGTGCATATATATACGTATATGTACTGTATAAAACCTACCCAGTTCTCGGACGAGTTGCTCAGTTTCTGCTTCTTGTGCAAATTTCCCGACGCGTCCATGTCAGCGTGTGGCGAAACGCAGAACGTATCTGTTATGAATGGGGCAGCTTCGCCGACTCGGCTCTACTTCCGGGTGAGGGGAGAGGAACCACTTCCGCGTCAACACGTCACTACGTCACTACGTCACCACGCCGAGCTGCGTTGCGCGATGCGGTGCAATGTGTGAAGCGCCTAAGTGTAACGACAAATCACTCGTTTTAGGCAGGACATTTAAGTTTAGTCTTCAAGTATGTTGAAACGTTTTTTAATGGTTTTAAATACAAGCGTAAGCATTGAGGGAATGTGGAAAAAGTGGTTAGCGTGAAAGATTGTCATACACTGCAGCACAGCACACAGTGACGCAACGAAATGTGTCCTCTGCATTTTACCCATCACCCTTGGTGAGCAGTGGGCAGCCATGACAGGCGCCCGGGGAGCAGTGTGTGGGGACACTGCTTTACTCAGTGGCACCTTTGCAGATCAGGATTCAAACCGGCAACCTACTCATTACAGGGCCGCTTCCTTAACCGCTAGGCCACCACTCTAGATCATTTATTTTGTGTTTGTGTTAAACAATTATGCAATTTATTACACAAAGGACACTTATTATTCTGACATGAACCCATTTACAAATCACTGTGAAAGTATATTTAACAAATTTAAGAGAAAAAAATCCATCCGACACAGGTGAGTTATTGAGGATGGATGTGACGTATCACCTGTTCATAAGAATTGGAACCAAATAACTCCTTATCAACACAATAATTTAATAAAAAAATTAATAAAAGCTTGCAACCTCAATAATGTACATACCCCGAATACCTACTGCTGCTACTGTGCAGTTTTTACTATGGAGATAAAAGAATGAATGGAAATGTAAAACCAAAAACTAATCTACACAATACAACCTGCACTAATTATGAACACGCGTAAAGACACAAAATGTCTATAGTCAGAGGTCCTGGACGACTGGCATCTCGGTCCTGATGATGCACTGCACGGTTCTGAACACAACCTTCGAGCGCCGGTGCTACCGTGGAATACAGTACGTGCCGTGGGGCCTGGCTGGAAGTTGTAGACGAGAGTGCCGCCCAGGGCAGGACACACGGGGAGGGACTCAGTCCTGCAGGGTTCCCGCGTGTTCAGATGAGAGGGAACTGAGCAGGGGCATGCAGCTCGGGCATCACGCCGCTCCAGACCAGTACAGGTAGGCAGGCATCAAAATTAGTTTTTTTAATGTCTGTTTGCTATACATTTCTTCTATTTGAATTAGTAGAAAACTTTTAGAAAAAAGTTTCTATGGAAACAAATACACTTTTAAAGGGTTGACACTTTTTTTTATCAATGTAATGCATTTATGTTGACATGTTCATTTCTGACATTTCTTCTTGTCATTGTCACCGTTACTCGGATGCAGCGGCTACTGTAAAAAATAGGCAATTACAGAACACTGTTTCAAATACATTTGATCAGTTGTGCGGCTTGGTCAGTTTAATGTTTAAAGTTTTCCTTCTTACTTTCTGAAGTTGTGTTAATTGGTGTTAGAAATAAAGTATTCAGCCCGGTAGCTGTTCTCGTGAGTCCAGTACATCATCTCTGCTGTTCTAGGCGTGGCCATGTGTTGTGTGGCTGGTTTTATTTTTAACATGAAATGCTTCAGAAGAAAATGACTGGATTGCTCGGAGCACTATATTATTAAGAGTGCACATAAATGTACACGTTTGCGGCGTCAAATCTTATTCTTGCCAACCAAAATATATCCCTGAAGTAAAGGCAGCTTGAAATAGCAAGCGGGCAGGGCAGTTGACAGAGGAGGAATTAGCCAACCCCTCCATTACGGTCCCATGTGGAAGACATTTTCTTTGCCATCAAAGGAAATGCCGGGAGAAGCAGGGAGGTTGATGGGAAAACGTGTAGAATTACAGCCTTATGTTAGGTGGGGTTACTGTAATTTTATGAAGTGAATATACCTTTAATCAAACGGACTGAACTGAAACCATTTTGATGGAAAAAATTTAACTTTTTGAATTGTAGAAATGTCCTGCTTCATAGGACACCTGGCCACACTAGAGGAAGTTGGGTTGGTGGACATCTTTGTCCAGCACAGACATTTTTTTCTTATTTTGTGTGTTTAATATAAGATACACCCCTGTCAAATTCGGAAGTTGCCACTGAGCAAAGCACCGTCCCCACACACTGCTCCCCGGGCGCCTGTCATGGCTGCCCACTGCTCACCAGGGGTGGTGGGTTAAAAGCAGAGGACACATTTCATTGTGTGCACCAGGCGTGAGACACGCATTTCAGCAAGCTCACATGGCATTTCTCACGCTTAGAAATTATAAAAATTCCTACAGCATGTTTCACAAACGAAAGAAAGCTTCAAGCATGTGTTCCATGACTGCGTGGCGGATGGAATCCGGGAGCATGCCACAGTGCTGGCGCGCTCCTTTCCTGCGGTCTGGCTGCAGCCACTGTGAGGTGTGGCGGAAACACCTGACCTCCACCGTAAGCGAACTGTATTCATGTTTAGGGTTAGGTTAGGGTCATGGCCTCACAGTGGCTCCGGCCAGATGCACCCCTCCTCTAGTCTAAAAGTAAACTGGCGTGTATCTACCCTGATCCTGACACCCATATTGAACTGTAACGCCCATATTGTTCACATGTTTTGGACCATCAAGTCATTCATCAATCATTGCTGTCACAGATTTCACCTCTGACCCCATTATATCCTCCTGTCCCCTCTGCCTCATATAGGCATGCCTCTCAATTTATTTTAATTAAGAAGATTTTATGAGATCTGGCAGGCCTTTTTTGAAAAAATACTTACTTCATGTTTATGATATGTAATGTTATGGTATATGTCACTTTAAATGTACAGATATGATATATGATTTTTTTTTCTCAAACAAATTTGCAGTGGTACCAATGTAAAGAAAATATCCAAAATGTTCAGTAGACTAGAGGTTAAGGAAGCAGACTCATGAACACAGCCACCAGTTAGCAAGGTGCCACTGAGGTACCCCTGAGATATCTGATTCTTTCAACTTGATCATGGTGGACCAACCCAACCATTGTAAATAAAATGGTGCCATGCTAAAAATGGTGCTTTAAATCCCCCACCACACAGTCTCCATTGGGGAAATGCTGCTCAGCAAGGTTCATCACGTCATGGTAGTAGCCTAGTGGGTAACACACTCGCCTATGAACCAGAAGACCCGGGTTCGAATACTGCCATTGTGTCCCTGAGCAAGACACTAAATCCTATGTTGCTCCAGGGAGACTGTCCCTGTAACTACTGATTGTAAGTCGTTCTGGATAAGGGCGTCTGATAAATGCCGTAAATGTAAATGTAAATGTCATGTCATGCTCCATGGCTGGTTTTGAAATGTGGCCCAACCGCTCAATTTACCACCAGACTTGTACTTTTTGCAAAAGAATGTTTGTTAAGTGAAGCTAAATATAAGATGCACTAACTTTAATACTTACATTAATAGTTTTAAATGAAACCCCCCTGCGTATACTGTGTATGTAAACGTTCTTAAAGCCAAGAAATACATTTTTAGGGCTAGTATTGCTGGGTAAACCTCCATAAAATGCCACTTAATTATTTAAAAACAATTACTGTCTTAATTACCCCTAGGAAATACAACGCCTGAGAAACCCCTTCTGGAACAGGAATTCATCAAGCAGCAAGGCACGATAAGATTGTGTCATGATGTCATCAGGTGAAACCCAGGCCAGTTCTACCAAGACCTGTCCTGTCCATGCTCCCTCCAGCAAAGAGGCGAAGAGCGATGCGTTCCAAAAAGCCACAGGGAGGCGGCCTGACTTCAACAAGACCGGCACATCTCTAGCTACAAGCACACACCTACCTGCTGAGTGGTGGAAGACTGTCTTCGCCCTGCTTTACGCCGTGTTCAACCTGCTTCTGACCACGGTCATAATTACGGTGGTGCATGAGAGGGTTCCAGCCAAAGAAAGCAGTCCGCCGCTGCCCGATAAATTTTTCGACTATGTTGATCGGGTCAGATGGGCATTCACAGTCACCGAGATCAATGGGATTGTTCTAGTTGGGATCTGGTCTCTGCAGTGGCTCTTCCACAAATACAAGTAAGGCATTACACACACAACCAAATATTCCAAAAACAGTCCCTGGATAAAAAAAAAAAAAAACACAGGCATAAAAGTATCTGAATACTATTGTAATATTGAAGTTAAAATCATAAGTACGAAAAAACTGTTGAAAAGCAGTCATTCATTATTGGTCATTACAGTCACTCGTTCATTGTGTGTAAGAATTGCATGGATTCATGCAATGACTTCTGATTATAAGCCTGCTTGTTTGCCTCTGCAAACCAGCATTTTTTTTTGGCATTTTCTTTCTATGAAGACAATGACGATACCATGATGAAGTTTTTTGTGTCACATTTCCATAATTCTATGTTTTTTTTTCTTTGCTGTACCTTAAAGGAGACATTTTGATTCATTCACAGTACCTCTGCCATACGTGTCATGAAGGAAGGAAAAACATGAGTACAGCAATTCAGATGGTCTAACAGTCTCATAGCTGGCAACTCGTCACATTAGAAAAACACACAGCCACCTTCACTGTAAATAGAGTGCAGGTAATGTCTCCAAAGACATCCAGCTACTGTAAATGAGCACCTATATTCTATTCATATTAAATAGAAGGCCAACTTAACGAATCAAGCCGCTTACATATTAGGAAGCTAATTTAAAAAAAAGTCCTGTGGCATCCACATTGTGGGACGGAGAGATTCAGATGGTCTTTCCTTCCAACCGCTGTCAGAGTCTACAACAAAGCGCTTGCAGCTGACCACACATACATAAGGCCAACAAACACACACATCCAATACACTATAGTCTTTTCTTATCTACATTATATGTATATATTTTTAATTCTGTCCATGCTATCGACGTTTCAGGTCCATTATTGGTCGAAGATTCCTTTTCCTTGTGGGAACTCTGTACCTGTACCGTTGTATCACCATGTACGTCACTACCCTGCCTGTACCAGGCATGCATATGAACTGTGCCCCAAAGGTGACATCCTTCATAATGTAACATTTAATAATGGCAGAATCTGCATGCTAAAAGTAAATTATGAATTATGGTTTTTTTTCAGCTGTGGTATCATATATAAAAGTCTCTCTTTTTTAGTTGCATGGAGACATAGAAGCTAAGTTGCAGCGTGTTCTCCAGCTGATATCCGGTGGTGGATTGTCCATCACCAATTCCCATCTCATGTGTGGCGACTTCCTCTATAGTGGCCACACTGTCATGCTGACTCTAACTTACCTGTTCATCAAGGAGTGTAAGTGCTTATAGAAACAATCACGTAGAAATAGAAGAAAAAGTCATGGTTAGTCACTCCATAAGTGAAAAACAGTTCATATCTTTGGTGTGTTAATTTTGTGCAAAATGTTGCAATGGTCAATGCTATACATTAGTAGTAATAGTTTTTACACTGATATATAGACAATGTGCTTCCATTTTATGATGCTGATACACTGTAAAAAGTAAAGATAATCCAAGATGGTATGATATTAGGCTAATTTTAACATTATGGATGAAGTGCATGCAATTCAATTAGTGCTAAAATAAAACATAGACATCATTTAAATGTTGTTTTTATATAGTTGCTCTTTGTGTACCTCCATACTCTAGACTCCCCACGATCTTTCTGGTGGTATCACCTGATGTGTTGGTTACTCAGCGCAGTGGGTGTGGTCTGTATACTGGCTGCACATGAGCACTACACTGTGGATGTGGTGGTGGCTTATTTCATCACGTCTCGTCTCTTCTACTGGTACCACACCATGGCCAATGAACAGGTGAGATACAAATATACTGTAAATAACGTGATATGTGTTTTACCTTCTGAGGAAAAGCTATTAAAGACAATTTAAGATATAGTTTTCTGTCAATAGTATCCAGTTGCTATTTTACCATGGAATAGAACAATCTTTCATGTATGGCACTTTAAACTGAATTTCAAGCTTGAAAGGTGTCTTCTTTGCTCTGATTGACTGGTCTACAGCTTGCAGATGGAGTTTTGTTAGTGTGAAAATACTTGTCTTTCCACCACCATCTTGTCTGATCTAAGCTTGTAGTTGAAATGGGATAGGGAAGGTAGAATCTACAATGTCCAGTAAAGGCTATCAATGATGTATACCATTTTGGATTTGGCTGTTTTTGGATTTGCAATTAAAATATGATACGATAAATATTTGAGGTCCCATGGACCAGACTTTCCTGTGTCAAATGGCACATTTAAGACAAATCAATACAGAACACCGTTTTTAATCCTTTTTTGATTTGATCTCTTTGTAACAGACACTCAGGAACTCATCAAACAACTTTCTCAACCGAACATGGTGGAATCCTTTCTTCAACTTGTTTGAGAGGAATGTTCAGACTCCAGTGCCTTGTACTTATTGTTGGCCAATCACCTGGCCACCAACCTTCCTGAAGAACCCTTGCAAGACGTATTCGGTGGTGGAGAGTGTCTAGCAACTACCTCAGTAATCATTTGAAATATATACATATTTTAAATGTTATATTGTCATTATGGCAAATATTAATCTGAAATAACCTATTGTAATTGTGTATCTTAAGTGTTTTGATATTTTTGTGCTATTTCAGGACCAAAGCTTTCTTCTACACTGAGCCTTACAATCCTTGCCAATCCAAACCTTGTTACAGAGAACTGCTTACTTGAAACATTCAGATGGAAGAAAAACTGCTTTTCTGTTACATTTACAAAATGCCAATTGTCAATAATTTATTGCCTGTTATATTTTCGAAAAGAATATTCATTCTCTTTTTTTGTGGCAAAATTATTTGTGGCAAGCAACTAAATTATTTAATTTCAGCTTATAAATGCATTCATTTAATAGCTGTGCAAAAGCTGCATTGGGCAAACACAGCAGGCCACGTATACTGGTCAAGGGGTCATCAGCATATTTAACATGTTTAATGCATTTTTGTTTCAATTTACTTTGCAGTGACACTGACACTAACAATTGCAACCAGTTTCCTGCATCAATGACAATGCAATGACACTGACTGCTGTAAAATGCACTTTTGTGCATTTAAGAAACTATTCCAAGAATGTAATATGTAGCACGAGTAGAGCAGCTCTCATGCATCTTGTGTTTGGATATCAGATTAGCACTGAGGTAGGATTTAAAACAGCAAAAGCACTGATCCAACTGTCCTTCAGTCTTACAGCCACTTCCTAGTTAGGTCAGGATTGTATAGATTGTTTCCTAAATGCAAAAATACATAATTTACCACTGGTGTCATATGGATGATAATTACAGAGACTAACTGCAAATGAAAACAAATTCCAGTATCCCTCCTTACATGGACCACCTTAATTAGAAAAATGGGTGGCCAGATTGTGTCATGCTATATGAATTATAAATTCAGTCGTTCCTAAAATGCAAATGTGCTAAATTGTAATTCAGTAAATTATTATTGAATGCAACATTTAATAAAAACCATGATAAATCATAATTTAAAAATAATGTTGATGAACAAACTATTAAAAACATGACTAATTGGAACACCTTTGTTCCAAAAAACAAACATGGCTGACAAACATTAGAAACATTGCATTTCAATTCACAAAACAAAGAGAGACACGACTGCACAATTTAGATGACCACATCATTCAATCTTTAAAGTATGACTCAATAACAATGGATTACCTGGTGCAAGCTGAAGAATTACCTTGAAATAAAACATCATAATATTGTACATCGTTTCATCTTAATGCAGAGTTGCAAAATAATTAAAACTTCCATTTCCACATGTCCAAATCCACATTTTACATGTATTCATTATCAAAAGCTTTTTGCAACATTTTTATCATTAGTCATAAATCTTCATTGCTAAAATTTATTGTTAACTTGGTTAATATTTTCATGATGACCGGATATGCCAAACACCTTTTTTCATTCTAAGTAATATTCTCCAAAGCCTAAAATTATGTACAGTACAGGCCAAAAGTTTGGACACACTTTCTCATTCAATGTGTTTTCTTTATTTTCATGACCATTTACATTGGTAGATTTTCACTGAAGGCATCAAAACTATGAATGAACACATGTGGAGTTATGTACTTAACAAAAAGTGGAGACCTGGCCTCCACAGTCACCGGACCTGAACCCAATCCAGATGGTTTGGGGTGAGCTGGACCGCAGAGTGAAGGCAAAGGGGCCAACAAGTGCTAAACACCTCTGGGGACTCCTTCAAGACTGTTGGAGAAGCATTTCAGGTGACGACCTCTTGAAGCTCATCGAGAGAATGCCAAGAGTGTTCAAAGCAGGAATCAGAGCAAAGAAACTAGAATATAAAACATGTTTTCAGTTATTTTACCTTTTTTTGTTATGTACATAACGCCACATATGTTCATTCATAGTTTTGATGCCTTCAGTGAGAATCTACCAACGTAAATGGTCATGAAAATAAAGAAAACACATTGAATGAGAAGGTGTGTCCAAACCTTTGGCCTATACTGTACATGTTTGACAAATTCAATTTTGACCATTTAAATATTTGAGGTATGCTGTCATGCTGTCTGGACATTCAGTTTTATTACCTTATATGATTACATCATCATCTTAAGACAATTAGTGGATGAATGCCCATGAGTCCAATGGAACGGCAAAATAATGACCAGTAGAAGATCATTCTTTAGGTTTACATACATTTGAATGCTTGAATTTTGCTTAAGGACAAGAACAGCTTATTACAACTGAATTCAGCAAGAATTTCTATAAACTGACATGAAAAGAAAATACATACCTGACATTTTTAAATCACTGTTCAAAACACATGCGAAAGCCAAAATTAAGCCGGAGTAGTATTGTGCAGTTTAACAGCACCAGTTCAATTGCAAGTTTTCACACCACTGTGGATGTACTTTCAACACCACCTGGATATTCCAGATTTTTTTGCTAAAAGTGTGCCTCTGTTCCCTGGCAACTAGTCAACAACCACGGTTAATTTGAATTTTATGCCCCAAACTGCATTTTTTTCCCTCATCTGTATGATTCTTGCCCCACAAGGGCAATGAAAATGTCCTACATGAAAGGATGACAACAACACAGGAGGCACAATTTATTAAACTTGTACAAAGTGGTGATTGGCTGGCCATGCTGAACATCATCATTGTCCTTTTAATGATGGCCCTACCCTCAGGTGGGAAAGAGCTGTTTTAACCAAAGAAACAGACAGGGCCAACCTCAAACCCAAACCTCTGATTGGGATCACCAAAGTCATTCAACATGACATCAATGATGGGGACTTGGTCAATCCTGGGGGTGCTGATCTCAAGGACTGTCCTGGAGTAGCCTTGTTTCAGCTGAAAAAAAAGCAACACAAAGGTCACAAACCTAAATCAAAAGAGACAAAAAAACCTACCAAAAAAAACCCCAGTCTCTTAAAACTGGTATTGGTGCATCCCTAGGCTTGAGGTTGAGTGCATGTAAAACAGACAGATGATCGTATTTCTAGGTGGTTTGTCTTGTTCAACCCCCACATCTCCTAACAGAGGGAACCCTAATGTCAAATGCATTCATTATGTTGTAATAAAAGTACAATATACAGAGGTATGTACAGCAAAAACATACAGTACACTGGAGTCATGTACCACGAGGATGTTCTAAATTGCACATACCGAGCATCCATCAGAGATAGCCTTGATGAAGGGATTGTTGTCGTAGGACATTTCTTCATCATTGGATCCCAGGAAACGCAGTGCTTTGTCATAGCTGTCAGTAGCTGTGTCATACCAGGCCACTGACTGGTGACAAATATAGGTGAAGTTCTGGCGAGCTGAGGAGCTAAGCAGCTTGAGGAACGTCATCTGGACTGAATTTATCGTGTTGTCATCCAAGTCGACATAAGAAAGCTGAAGAAAAAAAATGATCAGCCAAATTGTTGATGGTAATTTTAGTGGAAATGAGACCTTCCGTAACAAAATATATTGGAATATAAGTGAAGTGGTACTTACTATTTTGCCACGTTTAAATTCACTGAACCAAGAACCTGGGTATTCTTTTGGCCAAGATGACATTCTTACCTATTTTAACAAAAACAAAATGAACAAAAAAGATTTAATTGGGCCTTAGTTGATTTTGACATACTAATTACTAGTAGCCATTTAAGTTGGTGTCTTTATGGGCAAAATAAAAAGTTGCTCACGCCCATGGACTTCTTGTCAGGATAGATACAGGTTTCGCCACCAGCAGTGAAGTTACAGTAGACTCTAAAAGAGTCTCCTGTGCAACCCATGTTCGGATCAATCCAGTATTCCCCTTTAAAAGAACACACACTCACTACAGTTCAGAAGATGATGCGATAACACATTTTGATTTAGATATATATAATTCCAGTAACTTTAACTTCTACATTCTAAAGAACAAGAGAGCCGTGTTTGTGTACATTTTCTAATTTTACCTACATAGATGGAAAAAGGGTTGAATGAGAAACAAGTGGGGAAAAGGAGTAGAGTAAATAGAATAAACATTTGTTAGACTGATACATATTTTAATTGGTATATATGGTTTCACAAAAATACCACCCATTATTGGGATTTGGGACAAAACAAATGTTTTTTGTTAAAGTACTTCTATGAATGAAATAAGGACTATTTACTGCCCTGGACCAGAAAACATCCATATCACAGATAGAAATTCATAACTTCAAACATTTAAGAATTGCACAAGCCTTATATCCCACAAACAAAAGCCTTATAACAAACAGTTATTTCTGATCATAAAGGTGTATAAATAAATGTTTTGTGTTAATATGTAGACATGTTTTGTCCTAGTTGTCCACTCCATGACAGGTGGTTTTTATGAACATTCAATATTAATTAAATCTTCATATTAAATTATGCATACACATTATATTTTATATATTTTATATAATCAAATTTCTGTTTATTTATATTTTCTTCTTCCTTTATGCTTTATGTTATAATAATATAAAATTGTGTGTGTTGGACGGAGTTGCCATTATGTATAAATTGGCAGTGTTGGCCTAGCAGGTAAGGCAGTTGACCCCTAATTGGCATGTTGCCAACTCAAATCCCGATCCGCCAAGGTGCCATTGATGTGCCGCTGAACAAAGCACCGTCCCCACACACTGCTCCCTGGCGCCTGTCATGGCTGCCCACTGCTCACCAAGGGTGATGGGTTAAATGCAGAGGACACATTTCCTTGTGCTGTTCTATTTCACATTGACAAACATTTTAACTTTCATCACAAGGTTTTAGTGCTTTGATCTTTTAAAATGTATTTTCATGGCAATTTGAAGACTAAAATTAAAATCCTTCTAAAATAAGGTTTTGTGCCTTTTCTCAAGAATGAGTGGTAGACATGACATGCGCCCCTTCAGAGGGCATCACCACACCCGTCCTGCAGGTATGATCAGCCACACCTCCCGCTTGTTTCCTGCCTTCTTCCTGTAAAGGCCACTTGGTTCCTGGTGTCTCGTGGTCCTTGTGACCCATGCATGTGCGACCTGTGTCAATGTTTCTATCACACGACTTCAGCACATGCTTTTGTTTTTGCTTAGTTAATATTATTTATTTTTAAATAATTAAGATTCTGTCCCTTGTTTCCGCCTCCTGACTTACACCTGCATTGCAAAAACGTTAAATAGAATATCTAGCTTAAAAGGACAATTTCTATGGAATAAAACTACTTGTGCACCTGGAAATGGGACTACCCGGTGAAGGTGAACCAATTTTTTGCCAGTTTAGGACTAATGAAACCTGTTTAGTGTTGAACCATGTCCATTGTGACCATCATACCAACACTCACCATCAGGGAAGTCTGGCTGGCTGAGTTGCAGGTCCTTGCAGGTCCTTGCTGGGTTGTCCTGTGTGCCTAGAGGAAACTTTAAGCGCTCAACATTCTGCTTGAGGTTGCTGAGAGACACAAAAACATCCTCCATGTTCTCCAGCCCATCATAGTCCTTGATGGTTGCAGACTCGTCACGCTGAACATCAGACGACCTCCTGTTCTTTCCAGGTGACTGGACAGGTAGATTCTGAATGATATCACTAGGTGGACCCTTCAACAAAAAGCATCCAAAGTTCAATGAAGGACAAGGTACTGCATGATGTACTTTTTCTAATGAGGTATCATGCACTTTTTCAGAACTTACAGGTGGACCGGGAGGTCCAATCATGCCTGTGTCTCCTTTCTGACCTGGAGAGCCCTGTACAAAGAAGACATTCACTAAGGCCACTGTCATATAATCAGAAATACAGTCTTAAAAAAACTTACAGCTGAGCCCTTGGATCCTTTTGCACCTGGCGGGCCCTGCATTCAGATACGGAATATATAATAATCAGTGGTTTATGGCAGATGCAGAAACGCATTTATGTAACAACTTTTATCTGTCTCTAACATTTAAAATGCTCTTACAGGAATGCCAGGGGGGCCAGGTGGACCCAGGGGACCTGGAGTGCCACCAACACCCTGAAAAAAATCAGAACAAACAAGGGACAATTCAGAGAACAAAGATAGAGACCTTGTGGCCACTGATCATAATTTTTTGTCACACCCCAGTTCATCGGTCCTGTCACCTTTTCCTGCCCTCAGTTCTGTCACCTCTGCTCTGCCTGTCTTCATCTGTGTCCTGTCTTAGTTCATTTTAGTATCATCACCTGCCTGCTCCAATCAGCCCCATGCATAACCCTGCATGGGGATGATAGTTAATGTCGGGGCAATTCTTGTGTGCGTATACATGTGCCAAACAGACATACTGCTGGAACTTTTGAATGTCGTTTTGGGGTCTCGACCCCCTTTTTATTTGTTTAGTAATGTTTTTTTTTTTGCAACACTTGCTTTTGGGTCCTCCAATCCAGCCTCATTACACTGCAAAATGTGCCGAATAATACTAAAAATCTTCAAGGACCTTGTTTGATAAATTACTGGTTCAGTATTAAATATTAATACTAGAGAAGAACAATCTGCCTACATCTAAAAAAAGTGCTGCTGCAAAGGTCACAAACACTAATGACAGAGAGTGCAATTAAGAAGTGAAGCATTTTGAGCATCCTAGTTATGATTATTGAACGAATGTTGTGAATTTGTCTGGTACCAGGAGAAACTTACGCCCTCTCCCTTGCCTCCTGCAGCTCCTTGAAGGCCTGTCAGACCTCTGTCCCCCTTCTCACCAGGTTCTCCAGGAGGACCAATCAAACCAATGAGACCTGGATGACCCTGACACGTGACAGCAGAAGTTTTAAGCATGAGCACCATAGCCAAATAAGACATTAAATGTCTGTGTAGAAACAACAAAGCAATGAGTTAGAATGCATGGCCATGTAAGGAATTTACACACCAGGGGACATCTATTACAGCTACTTCGTTTAGCCTTGGTTTTCAGTAATGGGAATATTTGATGGAATTATGGGAGGAAGCCTATTATCAATTTGTTGTAAAACAATAATGTTGAGGCTTCCAAATGTTGGAAATATGTCAACGTTGACATCACTAGTTTGATCAGTGATTAAATGACATTCTATGTGAAGCAAGTGGGCCTTACCCTGATTACTGCTCACACAGATAAAGCCAATAGTCACAAAATGACATACCAAATGGTGTCATTATCATCATATCTGCCTTTATTTTCAGTGGTTTAAGTACAAGTTATTCTGAGCTTGTGGTATTTCTAATAGTTAATTGCTTGGATGAAGGGTCGAGTGAGCCTAAACGTAGTTTGAACATACTTTTTCACCCTTTGATCCTGGATCGCCCTTTAAACCAGGAAGTCCAGGGGGGCCCTACATATAGAAAAACATACACAGCAATGAAATGTATCACAATTAATCACTTTTGTAAAATAAATAATTCAGGTGGTTTCAATTGACAAGAAATAAATGTTCTCCAAACCATTGGTCCAGGGGGGCCATCTTGACCAGAAGCTCCAGGCAGTCCTTGCTCACCCTGAAAATGTTTGTCAAAACTATCACTAAATCAACCCCACCAATAAATAAATCGTTTTCAGAAGTCAATCGTGTGTGTATCCGGCTTATGGACAATATTCTGAGAACAGAACAAAAGAGCTCACCACAGGGCCTGGAATTCCACGAAGGCCTTCTGTGCCAGGCTTTCCTGAAGTACCCTGGGGACCAACTGGTCCATGCTTGCCTATAGGCCCCTCAGCACCTGGTTCACCCTGATCAATTGTGAACAAAAAGGTTTGGAATAAAACATATCGAGACATTAAAAAACATCCGATTAGTGTCTTATTGAATCCCTGACAGATTTGGACGATTAAAAGCATATTATGAATTTGAAAGAAAGAAGTTGATTTCCATATTTGCTAAGAAATGTTAGAGGTCACGACTGCAGCAGATAGAGAATCAATGTTAGGCTCATACTCTTCAACTTAATTCTGCTGAGAAACATCTAGTTACGTTAAATGCTTTCATTCTGCAATACAGATTAAAATGTATGCCCTCTTTACAGTGACATTTGTTAATGTGAAACATACCTTGGAGCCTTTTTCTCCCTGTTTGCCCACAGTTCCAGCTGGTCCTGCAGGTCCCTACGGAAGTAGAGCAGTCATTGTTCATTTAAAAGGAGAAAATAGACTTCCTAAATATGCACTCAATGTTTCATAATACCCTTGTCATCCTGAGCAAGGGATTTGGTTTTCATAATGGTTTTCAATTATATCTGTTCTCGTCCTTCTCGTTTTAACATGTAACATAACATAACATTTACAGCATTTATCAGACGCCCTTATCCAGAGCGACTTACAATCAGTATTTACAGGGACAGTCTCCCTGGAGCAACTGAGGGTTAAGTGTCTTGCTCAGTGACACAATGGCAGTAAGTGGGATTTGAACCCGGGTCTTCTGGTTCACAGGCGAGTGTCTTACCCACTAGGCTACTACCACCCTTTTAGGTAGATCCACATCCAAGTTATATTTAGATTGAAAATACTCAATAAAGGATACAGGTTTCCTTGGGTATACTAACCCTCTTGCCTAGATGTCCAGGAGGTCCAGCTTCACCTGATGGTCCAGGTGGACCCTGAAATAATATCAGTTGAGTTGCTCATGTAAAATGTGTACTTAAAACACATAATTCTATCACATAATTCTACAGAATTAAATCTGAAATCAAAGTACAGCAGCAATTTACTCACAGGTTGACCTGCTTCCCCATCATCCCCCTTGTCTCCAGACAAGCCATCAAGACCCTGAAAAAATCTATGTCTTATGCAAAAGCCCACTAATATTCACTTAGTATTCATCTTTTGTGACTTAACACACTTACAGCAGCACCTGGTTCACCTGGAGGGCCTGGGTCTCCAGGAAAGCCAGCAGGGCCCTAAGCAGATGAGTCCAGAAAGTCAGAACTTGCAGCAACAAAGCATTCAGGGAACTTCAAGTTTCAAGTTCAAGCGTCTCTTTGCATGCTTACAGGGTTTCCCTTAGGGCCATCATCTCCTGGTGGTCCTCTCGCTCCAGCAGGCCCAGCAGCCCCAGGTGGTCCTGTATCTCCTTTTTCCCCGACTTCACCTTTGAGTCCCTGCAGAAAGGTGTCGTAGTCATCTGTTTGACTTGGTTTTAAACGCGTTTATGTACCTGATACACATGATAATAGAGGGATCTTAAAACTACTGAAATGTATAGTGTGCACTACAGTGGGAAAAAAAGATTTATGAGATTTCATCTAATACACCAGGCAATGGATTCCCTTGACCCTATCTTGAGTTCATTCTACCATCATTTTATCTTATTCTGAAAAACTTCCTGCTGTCATGTAGTTTGTAAAATTATCAGTCCATTAACACCATGCTAATGGGCAGGTGTCTACACCAGAGTTTGGTGGGATGACAAATTTATAATGACATCCACATGCACACATGTACACATACTCCAGGTCCAGGTTCTCCTTGTGGTCCAGGGCTTCCAGCTTCACCAGTCTCACCCTGTGGTAGAAAAAACACTCTGACCACGGTGTTCCAGAACTACATTTATAGTCTAAAATGTTAATAAAACACAAAACCAAATATGAAGGTGGATTTTACAATCCAAATTTATAAACCAATACAAATTGTTATCCTGGGTGGTCACCATGCAAGAGAAAGGGAAGAAATGGTCCTTCTAAAAACAAAAATTAATATCTCACCTTCTCACCGTTGCCTCCCATTGGACCAATGCCACCAGGAGGACCCGGGGCACCCTGTCAGAGCACATGAACATGTCAGCAGTCCTGCAACATTTCACAGCTAAATGTTCAACCAGGCTGAGAACAGTGAGAAAAAATTATCTTTTTTCCTATTCTTCCCACTGACTGGCCACATTTTTAATTACAACAACCATTCTTACCTACAGTACACAAACTAGCATCGTGACAAATGCCACTTCTTTTCAAATATCCAACAGTCAAAAGTATGAAACGATTTTGTTTACGAACATCTGCGCCCTGAGAACCCTGAGGGCCTCTTGGACCAGGTGGACCAGGTGGACCCTTCAAAAAAACAGAAAACAGCTTAGCAGAACTGATGAAGCAGGAACGCATGAGAACACAAGGGCGAGGAAAGAGCAGATTTACCATTGAGCCAACATCGCCGTTCTCACCCTTCTCTCCAGGTGGACCAGGTAAGCCCTATAACAACAAAGATAAATAAATGGCTTTATTAACTATGCACTTCTGACGACACTCAACATCACACATATAATTTGGATACTTAGCTTGTTGGAGGAATTTACGATGTGCACAAAGCAACATTCTTTGTACCACAAATATGAAACTAAATTCCTACTGGATCCATGTATAAATAACAATACTTTTTGCATTTATGTTTATATTTTCTTGTAGGTGTGCATCAGATGACATACAGTATTGTTTTAGGCAGGTGTGAAAAAATGCTATGAAAAATCCAAAATGAAAATGCTAATAGTTTATTTTCACGATTTAACAAAATGCAGTGGATGATCAGAAGAGAAATCTAAATCAAATCAATATTTGGTGTGATCAGCATCAATTCTTACGTTTACATTTAACATTTAAGGCATTTGGCAGAGGCCTTATCCAGAGCAACTTACAACGTGATTTCATGTAACAATCGATGAAGTGATCAATTCTGGTTCACTAGGACCCCCAACTATGAATACAATCTTTGTATTCACTCTGTTGTAGTTTCTATACATAAGTAAGACAATAAGAAGGTTACAAGTTAATCTAAATATTCTTTAAAGAGGAAGGTCTTGAGCTGCCATTTGAAAGTGCTCAGTGACTGAGCTGTTCTGACCTCGAGGGGAAGTTCATTCCACCACCGAGGGGCCAAGACAGAGAAGAGTCTAGATGAATGTCTTCCTTTTACCTTCAGAGATGGAGGGACCAGGCGAGCAGTACTGGAGGCTCGGAGTATACGAGGAGCAGTGCGAGGTGTAATAAGGGCTGTGAGGTAGGATGGTGCTACTCCATGTTTGGCTTTGTATGCCAGCATCAGTATTTTGAATCTGATGCGTGCAGCTACTGGGAGCCAGTGGAGGGAACGTAGCAGAGGGGTGGTGTGGGAGAATTTGGGAAGGTTGAAGACCAGAAGATGCTGCATTCTGTATTAGTTGTAGAGGTCGGATGGTACACAGACGTAGACCAGCTAGAAGGGAGTTACAGTAATCCAGTCGTGAGATTACTAAGGACTGAACAAGTGCAATTCTTGCACAAATGTTTGAAGGACTGTGCTAGTAGGTTACAAACATATTTGAAAACGAATCAGATTTTCTGTGACTATATGCTTTTCAAAATTTCTTCTGTCTCTTTATGTAATCCCAGACAGACTCGAAGGGCAATGGGGGGATACCATCACTTCCAGGACTCCTTGTCTAAGCTACTTAGTTCTAAATGTCATTGGCTGAATGTTTGGGTCATTGTCCTGGACATTGTCCTGGATAATGGTGGTATTGCAGGATGCGTATCTGCCTGTATTTCTCAGCACTGCACCATTAACGCAGACCAAATCTCCAACTCCATTTGGAGACATTCAGCTTGCAAGGAACCACATGTAAGGAACCTCCACAAACTACCTTCTGCTAGAGCCAAATATTTCAATTTTTAACTCAACAGTCCAGACCACCTGCTGTCATTTTTTGTGCGTCCTATACTATGCTCAGTATTGTATATGAGAATGTGCTGGTGCAGCATGTGTGCATGTATTTTTGGTTTGTTACCTGTAAACCAATGGGTCCCAGAAGGCCAGGGAATCCTCTTGGTCCTTCATCACCCTTCTGACCAAACATTCCCTGTTGACCTCTAGGTCCAGGCTCACCATCACTACCCTGGGAGGAAAGTTGTAAAAGAAAACAAATACTAAATCATCTTTATGTCTTTGGTTTAATTCTAGGCCATAAAAATGTCACTCTTTCATATGCTATTTGTCTTTCTGAATTTTTACCTTATCAAGGCACATTAGTTTGTGTGACAGTACAAATCCATACTCACAGCAGGTCCTGGGGCTCCAATCACTCCCTGAAGACCTACTGGACCAGCAGGGCCCTACAGAAATTAAAAAGGAGAGAGATCACTCCATGAATGGAAGTTGGATCCCTCAGCATCTTGAGAGTTCATTGCAAGATATTCTGAAAATGTCACTCACATGTTCACCTTTATCTCCCTTGCTTCCCTTTTGACCTGGCCCACCAACTTCACCCTGTTAAATAAGACAATGGAAGACAATGTTGTTATTACAACATTTACTGATCTACCATGATAACGCAGCTTCATTGATGGATTAGTTTGGATTATTACCAAGTTTTACTTTTGAGCTTCTGACTGGTTGTGGCACAGACACCAAACTTTTCATTCTGTGCCATTATGGGCTACTTACAAAAGCAGGTTTTCATGACACAAAATATTTAACCTTGTCTCCATCCTCTCCAGGTTGCCCTTGTGGGCCAGCAGATCCAGGTAGACCAATAGGTCCTTGTATTCCATCACGACCAGAGGGACCCATAGGACCTCGCTCACCCTGCCAAAAAAAAAAACAGAGACCTCAGAGAAAAGGCCAGCTGACTAAAAGACCAGCTGAAACATTAAGGCAAGAGCACTACTTACTGGACCACCTTTCTCTCCAGCTGGACCTGGAGGCCCCTGGGGGCCTGTACGTCCTGATAAACCAATTGGACCACCAGGACCTGCTGGCCCACGCTCCCCATGCGCTCCCTTGTGACAGAAAATAAGAACCTTCATTAGAGTACATTTCTACATTTCTACATTTACAGCATTTATCAGACGCCCTTATCCAGAGCGACTTACAATCAGTAGTTACAGGGACAGTCCCCCTGGAGCAACTTAGGGTTAAGTGTCTTGCTCAGGGACACAATGGTAGTAAGTGGGATGGAGTGGAAACATTCCACTCCATTACATTACTTTCTACAGCTGACTTGTCTCCAGCAATGATTTGGAAACCTTTCAAGATACCAATTACATTTTTACTTTTCTAGCTATGGGCATAGACTATAGCTGGTTACTGTTTAAGTTGGACATTTTCAATGCTGCCACTTGGGCATTAATGTTGCACATGCCTACAAGGGCTTTTATGATCACAGTTTTAAGAAGCTATTGGAGAGCACTAAGTTAGACTTCAAAAGATGATCGATTATTCTGTTTTATTTAGCCAGCAGGATCAATATCATCAGGATGTGTTACTACCTAAATAAGCAGGTGGCCTTCCTAGTTTCATGCCTTATTACTGGTCCATCAACATACAAAATAAGCAAAGGCCATTTGTGTGGCCCACTATGGAAATAAAATCATGTCAGTCTACCCATTGGTCTGAATGCACAGAGCTTACTTATATTGCAAACTCTATATTGAGAACTTCTTATGTGAGCTCATTTCAGGAAGCACTTTGGTTTCGCTCAGAATAATAGCTTTCTCCCCTTAGTCAATAACTATTTATTTCTAGTTATGTTAAAATGAATCTCAAAATAAGTGTATCATAATACGATTCTGCATTGATGCAATTCATATCAATCAGTACTGCTGGTAGTGATTGTGGATGCCTGATCTGTGTACAGCGCTGCTTGTAAATTCATCCTAGTCCATACGGACATTCAAAATGAAGGAACTCTGAAAGACGTGTTTTTGCTGCACTTTGTAGTTCAGCTCGATTTGCATTTCACTGGCGTTCTTTTGACACTGCTTGTCGGATTTTTGATAGACATAAAAAACATTGTCTGGTGCATTTATTTGGTTCCAATGTGCAGCCGACCAAACGTTGGTGCTGAATACCCATGTGGACCCTTTGATTGGCTGCAATGAGCAGAAAAATTGTCAGCCACGCTTACCAGAAAACACCTGGTTCAGACATCTGTGACAACAAGACCTTAACTCTCATCTCACTGACGTTTTTTTAAACAAAATGTAATTTAATGTAGAGAAATGGGTGGGATGTAAATTGATGCATTGATAATTGTAATTGAATCGTGAAGGTTCACACCTCTGAACTATTTCCACCTTCCCAAAATGATTCAGCGTTGAAGAGCTGGCAGGGTAACAGTCTATCTTTCATCAAGGATTTTATCATTGATAATACACTTGTCTCATTTGATATGCTACTGTTTTATTATGAGATAGTTCACTAGTTCAACTCCTAAATGTGCAATTGAAGACAATTAGAAATGGTTCCTTATGATGGGATTTGACAATACACTATTGAGTGTGGCTAAAAAAAAAATTCTTCTACATTGGAAAAATTCAGTGCCCCTTACTTTCAAGCAGTGGGTCAAAAGTGAGCTTATCTAAACCAACTGTAATTGTCCTACCTGAATTACCATATAATGCATTTTATTTGTAATGTATGTATTTGTACGTGTGCTATTTTTTCCATGTAGGCCTGCATGTATGTATTTGTTATTTGGATAATGTTCTTATAATAACTCCACGTGACCAGTGACACTCCTGCCAGGCTCACCTGAATATGAAATACAAACATTTCTGCAAGCAGAAACTCATTACTCACAATTGGACCCTGTACACCCTGTGGACCTTCACCACCTTTTAGCCCTCCTTGACCCTGAAAAAGGGGAAATTAAAAATTGGTTGTACATTTTGTTCACATAATGCATTGCTTTCCTTTCAAACACTCAAGTATGTTATAATTAAAATACTAATCCTCTATAACCTCTAGAATTATGGATCTCTCAATTCAGTTTTTTAGGCTGACTTTAGGCTCCCCAAGTCCCTATATTGTCACTGACTGCTTAGCCAGTTGGATTCCTTCTGTCCAATCCTCTGTCCAATCTACACTCTTCCCTCTACGTTCAGTCAAGTCATCTGTCTGCACCTGGTTTTGTTCTTATGTGCGGAAGTTTTACTGGTTTAATTCAGCCTTTATTTAAATAATGTATATTCTTGTTTAATTACATTTATCCTGACTGAAAAATTAATTATTCTAAAAGTTTTAGAATACTCTTTATATAAATAAAGAGTTTTGCAAAGTCACAAATTGGAATTTTAGGATTAAATACATTAATAAATGTATACATTGTAAATGTAATCACCAATCAATTATAATCCATGTAATTTTTATATCTATAATGAATATTCAGACATCTGAGATCCAATAACTTTATGACATACAGGTTTAGATCTGATCTGATCTTACTTGTGCACCAACAAGACCCCTTTGTCCTTGGAAACCTTTGACTCCAGCAGGGCCTGCCTTTCCAGACCCTCCATGAGGACCTGGGTCTCCCTAGAAAGATGTAGTATCAGTATTCTCTGTCAGAATATTTTGAACATTTTTGATAAAAATGAATTGATAATGAGATTATGAAGATTCTTTTATCTAAATATATGTGTTACCTTCCCACCCTCTTTCCCAGCTGTTCCAGGAAGTCCTTGTTCTCCAGGAGGACCAGGCGATCCTGGGTGTCCTCTCTCACCAACAGGACCCGTCTCACCGGTGGATCCCTGTAAATATACAGTAATGTACAGTAATGTGTTCAAGAAAGAATAACTTATGCCTTTAGCTGTTCTTTAGAATTATTTTTACAATCACACACACATAGATATTGTACATATCAATGTATAAAAAATAGATAAAAGAAGCACAAGAAGCCATTGAATATAAAGATGGCACAGTTTGGTTGTAGCCTTGCTTGCATGACAAGCTCATGTAAGGACTGATTTGGCTGCTGTACAGCTACAATGTTCTGATAGACAGAGGGATCACATACACATATAAGTAATGTGCTTATTTTGATGATGTTTCTTTCTGTCATCTAGATTTGTGCCCTGGAGCAACTTTGGGTTAAGTGTCTTGCTCAGGGACACAATAGTAGTAAGTGGGATTTGAACCTGGGTCTTCTGGTTCATAGGCGAATGTGTTACCCTCTAGGCTACTACCAGACTTGAAATAACTTGAATTAATGATTGGGTTTGTTTGCACTGCTGCATTGGGCTTCTTTCTTTTCTTTTTTGGAAACGGAAATTGCTTGGATTGTACCTGAGGTCCAACTACTCCTCCAGGTCCAGGTGGTCCAGTTTTTCCTTGAAACCCCTGTCAAGTCAGTGAGTCAAATAACAAAGAATTTTTTTAATATATATATTTCAAATAAAAGATTTTTATACATTTTCTTTATGGGTATTTCTGCTGCTTCGTACACATGAGAAGGGTTTTTTGAAAAGGGAGGATTTTGGGATGTAGATCCCATCCTAGCCCACCACAGAACTTCTCATGGCTGCTACCTATTCCCTTGTATTGAACCTAAGCTTCTTCTTAATTTGTATTGAAATAGCCTTTATACTAGCAAAATGTTCTATTCTTTCATCCCAAAATTTTGAAAATATAGAGTAGAATAGAGCACAGTGTATTTCTTAATCTGACAAACATAAGAAAAATGTATGAATTACATCACTTACAGTCTCGCCTCTCTGTCCAGGGTGACCAGGAAGGCCGTCTTTTCCAGGAGGGCCCTTAGTAAATAAATATGTGAGCATAAAAGAAAAAAAAAAAGAATTGCTTTTAAAACCACAGGCCACATTAACTGTGACATAAACTAAATTAGCACATAACTGAAGAGGCCATACATTTGGGCCTTTGGGCCCAGTCAACCCAACAGGCCCCTGTGATCCTTGAAGTCCCTGGAGAGAAAAAACAAATAAAAAAATGTATGTTTTCTGCAAACTATTACTAGAGCACATTAAATATTTAATAACAGAAAATATAAAACATTTCTAAAAAAAAAAAAACAATAATCCATTAAAGGTAATATATTGTCTTTTTCTGGATACCCTGTGAAATGTCAGTTATCACTCACTCTTTCTCCTGGACCACCCGCAGGGCCATCATTTCCAGATGAGCCCTAAAAAATGACAACAAAAAGAGTCAAAATTGTATAAAGCTGGGTATCCTGATTCTAGCTAATATCAAAATCCACGACATTCTAATAATACAGCCATAATAAGAGTTAACTGAACTGGACAAAACATCAAAAATTTGGCTTATTTTACCTTTGACCCGGGTTGTCCTGTTGGGCCTCTAGCACCTCTGGAACCCCGGGGACCCTAAACAGACGCAAAAAAAAAAAACCCAGATTGCTGTATTATTTTCTAATGTTCGGAGTGTTTGTTAGCTATAGCCACAAAACCTGTGTTGTGGTTGCACGTTCAAATTGTAAGAATGAGCCTCTGGCACAGTGGACTTACTGTTGGACCACGCTGACCTCTTGGACCAGATTTTCCAGCAACACCCTAGCAATGAAAGAATGATAGAAAGGTTAAAATGTTAAAATATTACTGGATGTATTGTTTGTGAAGAAATCAACACAGTGCTATTGTATGAATATTTATGCAATCCGTACTATTGTAATGTTTGATTTCTTCTGTAAGATTGAAAAGCTAGCACAATGAACACAGTGCACAAATGACACAACTGTATGTAACAGTAAGACATATCTTACCCTTGTGCCTTTCTCACCGTTAGACCCCACAAATCCAATGAAGCCAACTGAGCCCTTTGTTTCATAGGTGGATTTAAAGAGGATAAAAACGACATTTAATACAAACCTTTGGGGAAAACCCTACTTAATTCATTCATTTGATCATTCAATATTTTCTTATTGGTATGTTCAGGCAAATATTTGGGCATGTTCAGGCAAACATTATCGCAGTTGTTAAATGGAAAACTATTTCCAATTCACCAGAATTTGTCACAAAGAAATAAGACAAGATGCAGAAATCTACTCATGAAGTAGTTTGCTGAAAGCATGTACAGAAGAAAAAGTAATTATATTTTCCTGTTTGTGTTTATCACCCACTCATATCATGAAAATCTCTAACCTCAGTGCACTTTAATATCACATACCTTAGGCCCCTGTCTCCCTGGGTACCCGGGTAATCCAGGAACTCCAAGTTTGCCCTACAGAACACAAATGAAAAGAGACAAATATGAAACATGTTCATGTTTTATACATATGACAATAATAATAAACGTGACAGTTTTCGCAGTGGGTCTGATTCCCTAATCATTTTGTTGTTATCAAACTGGCTAAAAGCAAATAACTATAAACTTTGATGCCCAACACTTTTAGCAAGACCTGAACATGAACTTGAACTGAACATGATCACATTTACATTTACAGCATTTATCAGTAGTTACAGGGACAGTCCCTCTGGAAACACTCAGTTCAAGTGTCTTGCTCAGGGACACAGTGGTAGAAAGTGGGTTTTAAATCCTGGTTCTTCTGGTTCATGGTTACCTAGTGTGTTACCCACCAGGCTAGTACCCCACATTTCTGCAACATAGCATGCAGTGTGCTACTGTGAAGTCATTTAACCTAAAGAAATATTACCTTAAATAAAAACAAAATACCTTCTCTCCAGCCAGTCCCATTGGACCAGCCTCTCCACTTGGCCCTGCTTTGCCCTTCGGCCCTTCTGGTCCATCTTCGCCACGGGGCCCAACAACACCTCCCTCTCCCTATCCATCAGAGCAACATATACTTAATTCAAACTTAATACAACATATGCAATCTGAATTCATGTGCCTTGGTTTAACTCAAGTTCAAACTTTTTTTTACATTTCTTACATCACAGTAACAGGTAAGCATTTGGCTCACTGTCTTCACCTGCAAACAACTATGTCACAAACCAGGCACTTTATTGTTGTTTACTTGGCTTACAGTGACAAGAAAGTAAAGTAAATTGTTCATGTCACAATGTAACATTTATCTAAGTTAGAGCGCATGAAACAGAACAATTTGACATTTGATGTCTCATGTGCCTCACTAGCCTCATGATGTTGTTCTCAGACAATATGTTCCACTCTTCCACAAGTGCTACATGCAGTTGTGCCAGGTCACGTGGGGGTGGGGTGCGATCATTCATTCGCTGCTTCAACAGGTGATGATGGGTTCTATGACGTCTCTGAGGTAAGAACGTGCAGTGACTGAGCCATGTACAATAACCAAATTTGTTTTGTGCTGACTGGTGATGCCTGTCCAGATTGTTGCACCTCCTCCACCAAAGCAAACCCTGGGGACCATGTTGACCTCAGTGTAACGCTCACCTTCTCCAGCAATGCTGGTGACCATCATTTCTGTCCAAGGAGACCCAACACTCTACATGACCACTGCTGCATTGTCCAGGTCACATGGTCTTGTGCCCACTGTAAACGTTCTTGGTGGTGTCAGTGGAGTCACCTGTAAAGGCTGTCTGGTATTGAAGCGAAAGTGGTGGAGTTGGTTGCGAATGGTTTGTCTGGAAACCCTATTACCCTCGCATCTCGTAAACGGGCCTGCATCTGTGTGGCAGTTGCATAATGATGTCTGTGTACATTTTATCAGTTGTACTTTATCAATGTGTACTTTTATCACTTTTATCACTATAAAAACATTGGTCCTTAGGTACTGGTCATCATTGCAGCCTGTCACTCGTGTGGCTCCACTCCTGGGTCTGTCATGAACTCTGGCAGAAGTTCTGTGTCTTTATGCAAGTCTGCTGATGACACTTTCAGACACACCAAGTTGATGAGCAACATCTGACTGCCTGCCACTGACCCGAAGGCGCACCATGGCCAGGTGACGCAGCTGTGGCCTGTGGCCATGGCCAGGTGACGCCGTGTGTTCATGGCTGTTTGAATGATGAGCTTGGAATAACTTACTGACAATATCAGCTTTTTATACCCACAGAATGTTGAAATTGATGCCATATTGAAAAAAGTTAGTCTCTTGGTATTGGCCCCAATATAAGGCACCTGTACACAATGAGACCATTACATGGAAAACACAAAATGTCTGAAGTGAAACAAACACCATATGTATGACATCCACTAAGTCTCTCGCAATATCCCTATCCTCTTTTGAGTAGTGTATATTAGGGGTGCAATGGTATTCCATATAATTCATTTTGAAATTGATCCAGAAATGTTCAGTGATTGGCCATTAATCCACGGAGAGGGCTTTCAAACAAACAGCCAAAGGACAATTATTGTAAAAACAACTTGCAGAAAATGTACCAAAAACCAACCAAAACCATGGCTCAAAAAATGTGGTATAGACCCTACCATAGGATACCTGTACTGTACAACTAATATGTAAGTCCATTATTTTATCAACATTTGCATAATGGAAAATCCTGACTTGGTCACCTTGTCACCTTTGATGCCCATGTCACCTTTGAACCCAGGGAAGCCATCTTCACCCTAATATATATACAAAAATTACAGAAAATGGCAGTAACATCAACCAAACCTCATCAGCAACAGCAATACTGTAAAATGAATGAGGAAATGTGAAATGTTTTTGATGAGAAATACTTCTTCAAACTTTTTTCTCTACCTTTTCTCCTTTGCCACCCTTTATGCCACGCACTCCCTCTGCTCCCTAAAAATAGGTGAAATTTAGATACCTAACAGCGAATAAATTATACTTCAAATTAAATCACATCATGTTGGTCTTACTTTCACTCCACGAGGACCTGGATATCCAATAGACCCCTGAGGACCTGGGTGACCCTAAATACAACACAATGAGTATGAAATCCGTAGAAAAACAGTAAAATGCTCTTGAAAATATTATATAACAGAAGAAGCACTTACAGCGCCTCCTTTTTCTCCTGCTGGACCCTCCTTTCCTGGGTGACCCTATGTGATATGTGAAGATCAGCAAAGAATTCATGATGTAATGTATTTACACAAGCGCATGCTTCATGTTATACCATATAATTTTTTTTCTGTAAAAGCAAATACAATCCTAAAAACCTATTTTGTTTGTTTGTTTGTTTGTTTTGACAAAACAAAAAGTGTGACAATATTTAAAACCTGCAGATCTCCACTAGGGGGCAGCATCACCCCACTAATGATGCAGTTGTACTGATGACATTGCTTTCAAGATTATTTGGGCCTGTTAGTACGACAGACCATTTACTATTGTGCTGGGAATGTGTTTTCGGACTCCTGTAGCTAGCGACCCGGGAGATGCACGATCCAACATATGTGTCACTGCCACTAAGGGGGGGTCAGTAAACCAGGAAAACAGGGGAAAAAAACAAGTGTTACATTCAAAGCTAACAACTTGGGAGTCAAGGCCAGGCCATGCCAGATGTGTCGGTGCCGCCAAAAGGGAAAGGAAAAAAGACCAAAAAACCACCTGTTATATTCAACGCTGTCACGTGAAGACCTTGCAAGGCACAGAAACGGTGAAAACCCCTGGTAGAAGCCCTGGCCTGCATAGTCTGATATATTGGTGGCCCACAAATTAGAACCAAAGCTGGAAAAGTGGGAAGTGTGTGGGGACGGTGCTCTGCTCAGTGGCACCTCAGTGATTCAAGATTTGAACCAGCAACCTTACGATTACGGATCCGCTGTTGGTTCGTAGCTCATGCTATTGACATATGGCTTGCTTCGAGCAGACTTACGGATCAAGCACATGACCTGACAGAATGACAGACCATGACAGTGGTGGCCTAGTGGTTAAGGAAGAGGCCTTGTAATCAGAAGGTTGCCAGTTCGAATCCCAAACCGCCAGGGTGCAACTAAGGTGGTGCCATTGAGCAAAGCATCATCCCCACATGCTCCCTGGGCACCTGTCATGGCTGCCACTGTTCACTAAGTGTGATGGGTTAAAAGCAGAGAACTAATTTCTTTGTTTGCACAGTGTGCTGTGTATGACAATCACTTTTTTTTATTATTTATTCTTGTGTTGCAACAGGTTTTCGCCCCCTGTGGCTAGGAAGTCAAGGTGAGGTCAAAGGCCTCGGAGACTCACAACCCAACATATCAGACGTATTGGTGCCAGTAACTGTGGTCAGGAAAACACGGAAAACCAGTAAAAAGGCAAAAAACTTTCCAGGCTTCCACGCTAAGCCCTTGCAATGTACAGAAACAACAGAGAGGCAAGACCGAAGGACCACTGCCGATGACTCCTCCCATACGACAACCAAGGTTCAAGCAGTCTGTGCATGGGGAAGCTTTGGTGTACAAGGGAAAACAGGGTTCCCCCAAGGCCAGCAGATCTCATTCATAAGAACGTATTATAATCAGAATAGATTAGGCATCTGGAGTGGGTTCATGATCTCGCCTGCAATGTGGGCAGCCACAACATGTGACATTTGTGATATCTTTACTACCAATCTGACAATGTTTTTGCTTGTTCCTACTGTAATTAGGCCTGTAATAGTTCAGTTTTGTAGTAGTTGCCAGCATGAAACTGCATGTGTAGTTTCACCCCATTCTTTATATAACTATTATTGTTTATGTATTATTATGTACATTAGTATTATTTTGACAAACATAGTTCAGATGCTTGAGCAGCTGTTGATGATGGCTGATACAGTACATTATACAATTGAGCATTATTTCCTACATAAACATGAATTATGTTTTGGTTGTACAGCTAATTAATTAATATAATACAACACATCCGTTAAACACTTCCTTCATGCTTCATAATATTTGATTTATTGTGTCACAATCTTTGTATTTATAATTCAACTTGAGATTCTATCCAACCGCCTGTCTGACAATTCATTATCAAGCAGTAGGTTAAATTAGAATCAATATGTGTCTGTACATTCATCTGCATCAGGAATGCAGTGGATAAATGTGGCTTGCTCATGCAATTCACACATATAAGGACAGAAAAAGCACTCACTGGGAGTCCATCTGCACCAGCTAAACCAATCACTCCTTGTTGGCCATGAGGTCCCTGAAAATGAGATAATTACATATTTGCAATGAACTCAATGTACTTTATATGAGCTGATAATCTTCATAATTAGTATGACAAGTGCTAGATGGAAGCTTAAAGAAATGTTGCCTTATGCTCCTGTACTTTTGGTCCTTTGTATGTATATATATATTGTGCAGACTTTAGTAGCTTTTTTTTTAGTAACTGTTACGTAGATTCCGTTGTTTCAAGTATCACAAGAAGCAATGATGATGCATTGATGATACATAAAACTTTGTTGCATGTGATTAACTGATGTACTGTTATGCATGTGGGTTTGTGGGTCTGCATGTGCATGTGGGTCTCTGAATCAACGGTTCTCTATGGATATGACCAAAGGGTATGCTTGGACAGAGGTGGGTTCATCACTATTATTCTATTTTTCTATTGTTCTATTATTCTCAGTTCTTGTAGTCGACCTGAATGAGTTTGATCCGAGTAATATGAGCAGAATTATTAACTAGCATTTATTTCACATGGGCATATTCTGGGGTTATGATATCAATAGTTTAACAATAAAACTAATAAGTGTTTAGTTTGATAACCACTTTCGCGAACTTCAGCTGATGCTGTGAATAATTTAAATAATTGCTATTTTCATTATATTTCATGTATTGATTTACATGCCTTTTTCTTAAGGGTCCCATTTTGTGAGAAGGCGCAGACCCTTAGACTGTCTGGAAAAACTGAGTGGTCTCTGGAGTCACATTTCTAACTAATGGCAATCCCATCATAGCTGCATTGAAGTGCATATGTATTTGTGTGTGTGTGTGTGTGTGTGTGTGTGTGCCTGCACACGCTGTTAAGTCAGCACTCCAAAGCAACTGAGACTGGCAGCTTTAAACCTCATGAGTGTGGTAAAACAGTTATAGGCAGAATTTGTAGGGTCTGCTCAAAATAATAAATATGTTCTATGGGTACCACTTACTTTTTCACCAGGAGGACCAATTGGGCCTTGTGGACCAGGTAGACCCTATAAGAATAAAGAAAAAATCTTAGAAAGGTACAACACTTTATGTAAACTGCATTTTAAAACTGATGAGCAGATAATAAATATAATAATTTACTTTATAAAAAGCACAAAGATCACAAAGGGTCAGGCTAACCCATAATGATAACCAAGATGCTCTGGTGCTGTGCACTGATCAAAAGAACCAACACGTTTGCCTTTCACATTCTGAGGTTTCAGCTTTCCCCCCTCCATGTCTGCCGCGCTCTCATTTGTCTCTACACCGCAACAGGCCCACTCAGCAAAACACAGTCATAATTCATGGTGGTCTGTAATTGAAAGGCAGCTCTGTTACATTTTAACAGATTCTTTATCACAAGCACATAAAACAGAGCCTGCAACGGCTGGGACGTCCCATTATTTCGGAGTTAAATTGTCCCATAAATGTACACAGAGTGGTACTCTACTATCAGTCAGCAAGTCTCAAATAGTGTGAGCTCACAGAAAAAGTGATATCTACTTATGAATGCATTTATTATACAGTTCAACTAAAAGAAAACACTTCTAACAAGGGTGGTAGTAGCCTAGTGGGTAACACACTCGCCTATGAACCAGAAGACCCAGGTTCAAATCCCACTTACTACCATTGTGTCCCTGAGCAAGACACTTAACCCTAAGTTGCTCCAGGGAGACTGTC
Organism: Denticeps clupeoides; assembly: GCF_900700375.1. Taxonomy (NCBI): domain Eukaryota; kingdom Metazoa; phylum Chordata; class Actinopteri; order Clupeiformes; family Denticipitidae; genus Denticeps; species Denticeps clupeoides. The sequence goes on along the minus strand of NC_041710.1, from coordinate 7,025,940 downwards.
CCTGTAACTACTGATTGTAAGTTGCTCTGGATAAGGGCGTCTGATAAATGCTGTAAATGTAAATGTAAATGTAACAAACTGCTATTTGGAGGTTAGATGGGACTTGTACCATCATTGACATGCCTGTAAATGATCTAAAGTCCCATGACGTCAAACCACATTACCCAAATACACCCTTTTTGGTTGGAACAGTGGAAATGGGAGTATAATACATGGAAATGAATACATTTAGTGTCAATTTGTGGAATAATGCGGTAATTCTCCTTAAAGATTTGTTTCAGCACAGTAGACAAACAATTCAGTGTTCAGTACGTTGATGGTGGACTATGGACAGAATTACCACTGTTTTGATAATGTCTCCTCACCACATTTACTGTTTAAAACCATCTGATGCTAACAAAAAAGATGATGTGAATGGCATCTCTGGATGTCTGAAACTGAACATCCACTGACACTGAGCAGCCATGGGCTTATTATTTGTGAAAAAACAAAGGCATATAGCTATCTTCTAAATTTGCAAATGGTATGTATTTGGTAGTAAGTTAATGTTAGAATTATGTAGATTTTCAACTAAATAATGTTGGATTTCATTAAATAAATTGAAAGCTTCTACAAAACAATCTGGACCGTACAAAAATTGTGAAACCTACTTGAGGGCCCGGAATGCCCTGCTGACCTGCAGGTCCTGGATCTCCTTGTATGCCCTGTTTGGAGAGAAAGATGAGTATACAGTCCCTTCTTATATACGTTTAAGACTGAATAATAATACACTGTGCAGAAGAAAACAAGTAAAGACATGAACAGAATCCTCACTGTGTTTCCTCTGGGACCAGGCGGACCATCAAACCCAGTTAGGCCCTGCAAATAAAATGAATAGAAATGACACAGTTGAAATGAACTGAAATGCTGAGTATATGCGAAATGATGCAGCAAAAATTGCACACTTGTTTTCCTGGTGAGCCTGAAGACCCTCTGGGTCCAAGCAGTCCTCTAGGACCCTGGGAAATCAAACAAATGATGAAAACATAAAAAGTAAAACCTGATTTCACATGCACAGTAATAAACACTGACTCCGAACAAAGCCATTATTATTTAAAACACGAAGTGTGCAAATAATCAAATTCTAAAGCGTCCAGGGAGGGGTTGACAATTACACCAATTCTATGCATTCTGAAATGCTGAGGACAAGTGGAAAGTATGCAATTGTGCATGAAGCACTGAGCGGCTTGAAGAGAGGAGTAGGAAACTAAATTTCCCTTCTCCCTCTCTGTGAGCAGCCCATTGGAGAAAACTGAAATGAAATCTTACACTTTCTCCGGACAGTCCTCTCAGCCCAATCTCACCATCTTGTCCCTAACAGAGAAGAGAGAGTTTTGTAGGACAAATGTGTCGGCTCTGTCCTGTTGGTAAGAAATTAATTTTACTCACTCTGGGTCCATCCAGTCCTGGAGGACCCGGTGGACCGATGGGACCCTGCTCACCCTTTAAAAGACAGATCACATTCCCCAAAATAAGGTAGAACCTTTACACTTGTTTATGTGAACAAACACAATGGCACAACATACCCTGTGTCCCTTTTCTCCAGGAAGACCAGGGAGACCATCAAACCCTCTATCACCCTGTTAAATTAAGACAAACATTAAGTGAGTTAACAGCCTCTTTTACAAAAAGGTCATTCTTTTTTGCCAGAACAGCATTTTGATGATCAATCTCTGAATGTTTCCTTTTGCCCTTTTTTCAACTTTTCTCTGGATTTTATTGCAAAAAAATGCAAAATCAGCCCATCTCTTTCAGTTCATAAAAGTAACTCTCATGTTGAGTGATTTTGTGTCATTGCCAGAAAACGTGACTAATTCGTTTGGGAGCATACCTTGGTGCCAGCTTCACCTGGCATGCCTCTGGCTCCATCAGCTCCACCGTGACCCTTAAAAGTAAATACAAATAACTGGCAACCCAACATTTCTAAAAGCCTTTAATGTCTAATTGTTCAAGTGAATAATATAAAACTCGGCCTGGAACAATACAGAGTGTAGAAATGCCATACTCACCCGCTTGCCTGTTTTCCCTGGTGGACCTGTAGAGCCTTGAATGCCTCTTGGGCCCTTGAAAAATTCAAGTATGATAATATTGTAACACTCTGAATATGTAGCCTCGCTTCACCTCTACAATCTCTCCATTATAGTGCTTTTGCAGTTAGTATATTATATTTTGTCCATGTCTGCTTTCAGCAGGTTGAATGTGTCAGAATCATTCCCCATAACTCGACTTTGCACATAAGACTTTTATAGAGTGGTGTGGGATGGTCCTACCTGGGGGCCGTGATCACCACTGTCTCCCTTCTGACCTGGAGGACCAGGGCCACCCTGAAACAGAAATGTAAAAAAAAATTACTAAACCATTTTAAAACTGTGGTGTGCTATAACCATTCAAAACCTTACCATCAAATTATATCAAGTATCATTCCTCTGCTTGTAGTCTTACTACAGCTGTTAATGAACATTGGGTGCAGGGTGTGGGTGGTAGTAGCTTAGTGGGTAACACACTCGCCTGTGAACCAGAAGACCCAGGTTCAAATCCCACTTACTACCATTATGTACCTGAGCAAGACACTTAACCCTAAGTTACAGTCCCTGTAACTGCTGATTGTAAGTTGCTCTGGATAAGGGCGTCTGATAAATTACATAAATGTAAACATTTTAAAGCCAGTGTGATGTTCCGACTAGGCTCCGCCCAAAACCTGTTAGCTAGCTGGGTTAATTGACATGAACTTTATGTTAATAAACCCCTGTCAGGCGGGTCCTATTGCAGTTTTCTAGTGCTTATGTGTGTACATAATGTGTTTTGGATGGTTTGTCTCTCCATGAATATGATGTTCACTCCTGCTCAACTTCTCACCAGAACAGTCCACCCTTTCAGTCTTCTCTGACAGACAAAGTTTCCTCCCTGCATCTGATAAACCCTGACACCATAATAAATGTGGGATCCTTCTTTAAATGCTGCCAAATAGGCTTGGCTGGTCTTCTTTAGTCTTACTGGGCCAGATTCGGTTAAGTCAGCATATATATTCTGTTGCTCCAGTATTTATCTAATACATAAGGAGTGTCCCAAGGTTGAGTTCAAGACCCCCTGTTGTTTAACAGTGAACTTGATGAACATCTCTAAAACTCTCAGTACTGGCAGAATATTCCAGTATCCGGTCATATGTTTCAGATTGCCTGAACACAGATTTTTGTTATTATTTCTGCCAGGGTGCCAGTCAATTACAGGATAAACAACACACACTTTACATCGATTTAAAATTTAACTCTCTCTGGACTGCTGTAAGAAACCAAAGCAGGCTCAAGCCCCACAAACACTGTAAACAACCAAAATACTAAAATCTTGTAAGAATTTACCCAGGTTCCACATAATTATTTTAGGAGAAACATCAAACTCACCATTGGTCCTGCTCTTCCTGATAGACCTGCTGGGCCAGGAGAACCTCTCATGGTAAGCTAAACACCAAGATGAAAGTAAGATCACATACAGTAGGCACAATAATGAAAACAGAAACATCAATAATAACTATGTTTATATTTAAAAAAAAGCATTTTCCCCACATTTGAATGTGATTGCTCATTCATTTCAATGAGTAACACTTCAGTGAGAGACATCATGGGATATAAACCCAGGTCAGTATTGAAGGCTAATGTTCCTCCTTAAGATAGTGACTTTCTTAAGTATCTGAGAGTCCCACCTTTGCTTGGGCGAGGATTGCTTGAGCTTGTGCCTCTTGGGCTGTCACCACTGGGCCTTTGGCAGCATTTCCTCCAGATCTGAACTACGAAATATCACAAAATGGAACAACTAATGCTTAATTTGTTTTCTAACATTAATGTACATAAATTGTTTGAGTATGAAATGTCCATATTAATGTTTACTGAGTTTGCTGGCGGTTTTGCTGGAGATGGACAGAACATATGAATAGTACAGAGAGATTTACCGGAACCATCAGCACAGTACCCAGTGGCCCAGGTGCCCCATCTGCACCTGGAAGACCCGGACGCCCGGGAGGACCCTGACAGTGAAAGAGATAAAAATTAGTGCAAAGACTGTATTTAACCTGAAAAGTGACCCTTTTAGCATCTCATCATTATGTATTTTAAATCATAAGTATAATCCTGAAGGTGAACTCCCTGGTATTTTCAGTGTCTTGCTAAGTTACAAAACTTAGTTAAAAATTGTATTAGAGAAAAACCTTGATAATCAATGAGAATTTATGGATAGTTAATTATCAATAGAAAGTTTCCAATCACATTTTGGCTTTTTTATACATACTCAGACTAGACACATTATTACTTAATTCCACCCGTTTTCCAACCAAACAGCATTGAGACATGATATCTACTAGACGTCTGAAAGCATGCTGTTATATCTGAGACCATCTTCTAAGTCCTGTAACTTGAGTAATGATGCCACCATGGATCAAAGACTTTTTAGTACATATGCTCAACATTGTTTTGTTCCTCAAACTATTCTAGAACCAATTTTGCAGTGTGGCAGGGGACATTATCATGCTGAAAGAGGGCACTGCCATCAGGGAAGAGGGTGGGTAGGGATGTTTTTGAGAGCAACAGCTCGCATCAGTTTTTTATCTGTTTAAAACCATTGCTTTATACATTTCAGCTTTTTTTATAAGTATGAAGCCTTGAGCCAAAATACAAAATGCATAGATCCCAAAGAGCAATCTGTGTCTGTGTACACTTTCAACTTCTTTCCCCAGTTTTGAATTAGAGTCAGTTTGGGCTTTAGATTTGTGAGCACAATGAAGTTAGGACGGGATCAGTTTCAAGGTTTTGGATACTCTGTGTCTGTGTGTGTGTGTGTGTGTGTGTGTGTGTGTGTGTTTACCTTGACATTTCAGGACAACACATTTTAGAGCTATAATAATACTACAGTACAGTGATAGCATGATTTCATAAAGTCATAAGACTGTTAGAATCACACAGCAGCCCCAATTCTGTGTGCAACTCTAGATTTTGGCGAGCAGAGTGAGAGCGTTAAGACTGTGTGACAGTGTGGATAACCTCCAGTGTTAAAGCAGCCCTGTCTGCCTGGCCTTCCAGAATGTACGTTTCAGATGGGCTGAGGAAAAGTGGGCTTTGAACTCCACACAGACAAAACACAACAGCAGTGAATCTTGCAAGAGGGGAAAGTGTTTCATCCAGATTCAAAGTCACAGCAGCCATTCATGGGTGTGATGGAATGTCTCCGGTGAAATCGGCGTATGATGAAAGGGCGATCTGTTTATAATTAATTAAGTTGATTTACAGAAGCCACATCTGAGACGGTTTAAAAAATACAACTGTGTTGAGTTCCCATGCTTTTTATGAACGTGTTACAGCAAGGGAAACTGTCATGGGAGTGTTTGGCACTTCCTTGAATAAACTACTGACGATGTCAAGAGGCATCTGGGTTTAATTTGAGGTGAAAATGAACATTCACACTTACCCTATCTCCAGGATCTCCACGGGGGCCTGGGAGCCCCTGCAGCCCTGGAGAACCTGGAATACCCTGAGATAGATACAAAAAGGGTCAAATGGGGGAAGGTGGAGCAGAGACGGAGAGAAATGGAAAAAGCAATAGAGGGAAAGAATCTTCCTCTACTGGCTGAAACTGAAGAAAGTTACATGAAGGTATTTTTCCCATAATGTTTCTACAGCTGGGGAAGGCATTAGTGAGGAGGCCGTACTCACATCAGGGCCTGCTGGTCCTGCGGCTCCTTCTATAAGCATGCCCTTAAAAAAAGGAAAAAATCTGGCTGATTATAACAAAATGTTCAATCAACGGTATTATTTCCCTGAATGAAGATCTTAGGTTTATCACTTACAGGCTCAATCACAGCTGGTTCACCTTTCTCACCTTTCTCTCCACCATAGCTGGAAGAACTAGCAACCTGGAAAACAATTTTGTCCATGTTATAAATCATACAAGAAATTATATCCATTGGTGTTATTCATAATATACTGTATTATGGTGTCTATATATAAACATTTATATAACACAAGTGACTTTGAGCGTTAGATTTAAGTGTTTTTGTTATTTATGCTGTTAGCCTAGCCATTGTGGACACATACAATCAGGGTGTCGTATGTGTGGACAGACAGACAGACAGATAGACAGATAGATAGATGAATGTACAAGCCCTCAGGCCACCCAGGGCTGTAACACATTCCAAAAATGGTTGTAAATGAAAACCCAAAGAAAAGCAGATCCATGTGGACTTGAAACTGTGTTCTCTAACTCTGACTAGAGCAATATTTCACAGGAATTTTGGTAGCTGTTTTTATGTTCTGAATATTCTCAATAAATTTGCAATAAATTAGTGTCTTACTTACATTGCTCTCCCTAAAGTCAGTCTGAGCTGGAAAACCTGTCCCAATCTCATTCTTGTCTTCTGGCAAATCAGTGATGTCTTCATAATTTTCTTGGTCATAATAGACTTTATAAGGAGCTTCATCTGTGTCCACCTCCTTATAATCATACTCCTTAAAGCTGTAGGTTGCTGGGTCTATAGCGTTTTTGGATGTCACCCATTCGACTTCTGTGGCCTGAGTAGTACTAGCTGTTTCATCTACTCCAACTTGATCCACTCCTGTTATGTAGTCATCCACAGATTCTTCTCCATAGTCTTCATTCTACTCAGCAACATAGAGAACACTGAACATAATGCAAAGTAAAACGAATGGGGCAGAATTTCACATGCTGAATTCTGTGGTATGACAATTACAACAATGTCTAGTGCTCTGTCAACTGTACTAAGACATTCATTCAGTAAAACAAAAAAGTGTGCTTTCTAAAATAGCAAAACAACTGTTCAGCAACTGTTTTTTTTCCTTAGAATTCTGGCAAATTTTGACAAATTTATTAAAATATATAAATAATCACAAATCACATAAGTATTCACAGCCTTTGATCAATACTTTGTCGATGCACCTTTTTTGCAGCAATTATAGCCTCAAGTCTTTTTGAATATGATGCTACAAGCTTGGCCAGTTATGCCCATTCCTCTTTGCAGCACCACTCAAGCTCCATCAGGCTGGATTAGAAGCATCAGTGCACAGCCATTTTAAGATCTCTCCAGAGATGTTCAATCGGATTCAAATCTGGGGTCTGGTTGGGCCACTCAAGGAAATTCACAGAGTTGTCCTGAAGCCACATTTGATATCTTGTCTAAAGAGCGCTCTGGAGCAGGTTTTCATCCAGGATGCACATTGTTGCATTGTCGTCGTTCCCTCTATCCTGACTAGATGGAATCTAACTAGAATCATGTTGCCCCCACCATGCTTCACTGTATGGATATTGGTGCTAATGCTATTGGTGATGAGTGGTGCCTGGTTTCCTCCAAACGTGACATATGGCATTCAAACCAAAGAGTTCAATCTTTGTGTCATCAGACCAGAGAATTTTGTTTCTCATGGTCGGAGAGTCCTTCAGGTGCCTTTTACTAAGGGGGGCTTCCATCTGGCAACTCTACCATACAGACAATTCCTTTGACTTCATGCTAGGTTTGTGCTCTGACATGAACTATCAACTGTGGGACCTTTACATAGGCAGGTGTGTGCCTTTCTAAATCACATCCAATCAAGTGTTGTATCCACAAGTGGACTCCAAGTAAGCTGCAGAAACATCTCAAGGATGATCAGGGATAACAGGATGCACCAGGAGGCACCAGGGGAAATAGGATGGCAAAGGCTGTGAATACTTATGTACTTTATGTGAATACTTATGTGTTTATGTGTTTGATTTTAATACATTTGCCAAAACCTCAAGTAAACATTTTTAACTTTGTAATTAAGCAAATTAAAAAGGGGTATTGTGAATAGAGTTCTGAGGAAAAAATGTTTAATAATAATTTTAAATAATTTAATAAATTTTGAAACAAGCCTGTAACATGACAAGCCTGAAAAAGTGACGTGCTGTGAATACTTGTACTGTACATCTAGCTAATGTTGACACAGCAGGTCTTTCTGATCTCTGTACAAAGTTTTAATAAATTCTTTTTGGGAATTGTATTGAACTAAACTACAGTGGGTTGCAAAAGTATTCAGCCCCCTTGAAGTTTTCCCCATTTTGTCACATTATGGCTACAAACATGAATCTATTTTATTGGAATTCCATGTGAAAGTGGTGTACATGAAAATCATAAATGATTCCAAACATTTTTTACAAATAAATACCTGAAAAGTGGGGTGTGCGTAATTGTTCAGCCCCCTTTGGTCTGCTCTGTGATGGTCTCAGAGGTTGTTTAGGAGGATTTTGGGAGCAACAACACCATGAAGTCAAAAGAATGCATCAGACAGGTCAGGGATGAAGTTTCAATTTAAAGCAGGCTTAGGCTACAAAAAGATTTCCCAAGCCTTGAACATCCCACGGAGCACTGTTCAAGCGATCATTCAGAGCTGGAAGGAATATAGCATAACTGTAAACCTATTAAGACAAGGCCGTCCACCTAAACTCACAGGCAGAACAAGGACAGCGCTGATCAGAAATGCAGCCAAGAGGCCCATGGTGACTCTGAACGAGCTGCAGAGATCTACAGCTCAGGTGGGGGAATCTGTCCATAGGACAACTATTAGTCGTGCACTGCACAAAGTTGGCCTTTATGGAAGAGTGGCAAGAAGAAAACCATTGTTAAAAGAAAACCATAAGAAGACCCATTTGCAGTTTGCCACAAGCCATGTTGGGGACACAGCAAACATGTGGAAGACGGTGCTCTGGCCAGATGAGACCAAAATTGAACTTTTTGGCCAAAAAAAAAACTAACACCGCACATCACTCTGAATGCACCATCCCCACTGTCAGATATGGTGGTGGCAACATCATGCTCTGGGGGTGCTTCTCTTCGGCAGGGACAGGGAAGCTGGTCACAGTTGATGGGAAGATGGATGGAGCCTAATACAGGGCAATCTTGGAAGAAAACCTCTTGGAGTCTGCAAAAGACTTGAGACTGGGGCGGAGGTTCACCTTTCAGAAGGACAATGACCTAAACATAAAGCCAGGGCAACAATGGAATGGTTTAAAACAAAACATATCCATGTGTCAGAATGGCCCAGTCAAAGTCCAGATCTAAATCCAATCGAGAATCTGTGGCAGGATCTGAAAACTGCTGTCCACAAACGCTGTCCATCTAATCTGACTGAGCTGGAGCTGTTTTGCAAAGGTGAATGGGCAAGAATTTGTTTGGAATCATGTATGATTTTTGTTCCACTTCTCAAGTGTACACCACTTTGTATTGGTCTTTTACGTGGAATTCCAATAAAATTGATTCATGTTTGTGGCTGTAACGTGACAAAATGTCGAATTTAGGCAATAAAACTGTAGGAGAATTGTTGGATTTTATCAGCTATGTCCATGTGCACACAAATGCATGCAGCACCTCTCAGTTGAGGGTGCTGTGTCAGTTGAGGGTGCTGTGTGATTTGTAGGTTGACATCCGGTGGACCGTCTATAAGTGTACATAAGCAAGCAAATTTACTTTACTGAATTTTGCCTTAGAATTTGCTAATTGGAGTGAAAAAATAACTACAACTCCATTCTATTCATTAATTTAGCCTCACCTTTAATGTTGAAGTAGATGGCCCGTGTGCAGTGTGGTCAGTGTTACCACCCCTACTGTGTCAACATGAAGGTGAGCAGCAGCATCATAATCTTAATGGAGCTCTTCTGTGTGTGTGTGTGTGTGTGTGTGTGTGCGTATACATGGGCTAGGGGTGTTGAAATTAATTTTAGAATCAATGCATCGCGATGCAGACATGAACAATTCTGCACAGATGCAAAATTAGGGCTTGTCCAACCAGTCAACGTATATTTTTTTTGCATTGACTCAACCACACATCAAGTAGGTGGCCTAGTTGGTAAGGAAGGGGACCCATAATTGGAAGGTCGCTTGTTCAAATCCCAAGTTACCAAGACGCTACAGAGATGCCACCGAGCAAAGCACTGCTCCCCGGGCGCCTGTCATGGCTGCCAGCTATATATCACTATATATATCACCAGCTATATATCACTATATTACTAAGTATATATAGAGAAAATATTAAAAATAGAAAAATTTGTCGCTTTAATTTTGGTGGATTATGCTTTTACCTTTAACTTTTTGATGTCTTCACCTTTTACACTCTCAGTCGCTGTAATATCTGACTCACCATAGTCATAGTACTCTGTGTATTCTGTGGTATACTGCAAGAGAAGGGAGAAGGGAGAGGATAGATTAGTTAATAACATCATGTGATACATAACATTAATTTTTGTAAAGCATAAAGACGTTGACTTTCATTAAGTATTTCTTTGGTAATAGCTTGAACTAAATTGCATTTGGAGCACTTTTGTTTTAAAGGCATTTAATGAACATGATTTTATGTTTAAGTTAAGTAGCAGTTCCTACCCTCCAATGCCTTTTAAAATATATTCTCATACTAACCAAAGCAAGATGACCTACACAAATCTCTATTAACTCCACCCCCTCTAATTTGGGCTTTCAGTGGAGAGACCTGGTAAACTGCTTATGAGCGATTATGACTGTGTCTGTGTGTGTGCCCCTTTGTGCAACTTTAATGTACTGTGATCTATTTTTGTGGCTCATTATATCTAATAGCATGTTTATGTGTGATGAGCAATGTAAAAATGTTTAATGAGAGCATGTGACAAAATGTAAGCATTGCCAGAAAACTATAGCAGTTCTCTGGAAAATGAAACCTAAATGCTAAAAATAAATCTGTAAAATTTGTCCTAATATTTAATATATGTACTCAGATAAAGTGGAACATCATTTAATTTTAATGTATTTAAAAACTGAAGGTTTTTCAGACATTTGAGACATGGTTACCTCTCTCAATGTAAAATCTTTCATTTCAAAGAAATTCAAAGCAAATTATTATCATAACCCAGACATTCAAAGTGTAGTTTCTATATGTTGAATAGTGAATATATTGAATAGTGCATCTGGCTTAATTTAAATATTTATACAGTGCACCACATTTTTACTCTTTGTACTGGCTATCTTATGTTAAACCTAACAGAACTTTTAGACCAGTGACAGTTTGTTCTAAATTCTTATAGAGTTTACAGAATTGTATTGTTTTTATTTAAGTTCGTTTTAACAAGTGAGACTAGTTTTCTGTTTCCCGTTCATCACATGGCAAGTTTTCAAACTGCTTGCTTTTGTCATAACTTTATATTAAGGTAGTAAGGTACGACAAGTACTACATACAGGTCACACTTGTTCATAGTTCTGACCACTAGTTATGAGGATAAAGTAAGAATTGTGTTATCAAAATGTCCCGTGCATCACACAAAGAATCGTCCGGCTGCTATGACGTGTCTTCTAACCATCCACAAGGAATGCTTCATTGGTTTTCTTGTCATTCTTGCTTTTTTTAATATGAATCATTTGCTTGATGTCTGCACTGCTGGTGTGAGTGGCCAAAAGGTTGGGTCTCATTTGACCACAACATCAAGCTACAACGTTCAAGTTGTGTGCAGCAGATTGCAATTGCTTCGGTTTATTTTCCTGGCAGTCATTCCAAAACAGTATGCTAGAATGGAAAACCACCTGATTGCTGACTCTGACTCTGAGGCCTACAGCTGCAATTTTTGCATTCTTCCTCTCTTCCCATTTTCCGAACAGTGAGTGTCTTGCACTTATATTCTCCTCATGGTTACCTGACTATATCTATAACGTTTTGGGGTAGCGAACATTCTGTCCAGTAAAATAATAAATTTACTTAAATAAATGTAAAGACACAAATGCACAATGTCAACGTTTTAGAATTTTTGGTCAATATAAGTTAATAAAGTGATACCACCGTGATACCACCCCCACCATGATGCCTCCCTGGGCAACCATCCATGTCGCCCATATCAAGAGACCCCACTGAATGTAATAATACAGAATTCTGAAGAGACTAATGTTAAATTGTGTATTGCACATGCACCACATTACCCAGGGAATGTTGCACATCACTATGTCCCTGAAAGTCCCTAAATGTAAAGTAAAGCAAAAGTAAAAAGTGTTTTCATCCTGTGATGGATGCACTTGCTCCTTGTCCAGGGCCTTGCACCTGAAGATCGCAGAAATAGGCCAAATTCTCAAAGCCCCTGGAGTAAAAATCATTAACAGCAGTCACTGCAGGCACAATGATTCTCTCTGAGCTGTAGTAAGATACCTGCTTTTTACAGTTCAGGTTTTCCAGTCCAGTTCAGGAAATTTTGTCACCAAAGGAACATGGGTTGGAAGAAATAACGCTACTGAGGAGGTCTGAAAAAGCAATTATTTCCAACCTTACAAAATTTTCAATACTCTGTTAAAGCGTTTATTCTACCCATGCGAAATAATACTATTAGTTAAAATTTTACTCTGAGCAATTCGGAAACTGCTTAAGTCATTAGTGAAATATATGACAAGACCACTCCAATGTGGGATCAGACAATGTGGCAAAGAAATGAGAAACATTTCTTCCAGATGATCTCATCAGATGGAAAAATATCATTCTGACTGGAGGGATTGAAATACCAGGAACCTCATGTAAAGTGAAAGGAAAGTTCTGAAACTTATTTACTGATGCTGACATCTGGGCTTTGAGACAGATATAAAGGTAAACAGAAAACACAAACACGTTTAGTTAGACAATGACGTCCAAAGTAAGAGAGGAAAAAAGAAGGAGAAGACAAGTCGGCATTTTGAAAATTTGGAACCCACTGACCTCCTCTTCTGCCTCTTGGGCCTGTGGCATGTCCAAGTGGGGACTCTGACAATCTGGGCTATATTGTTCACAGTACTTGTAGGCCTTTTTGGGGTCAGTCACAATCAGCAGCTGTTGAATGTCACCCTAGAGAAAAGTTGGGTAAAGTGCACATGTTGCAATGAAGCAGGTGTCAATGCACACAGCAAATAAACAACATTGGTACAAAAATGTAGAGCCTTCTTTGCCAACAACTGGTTAACTTATTTGACAAGAAAAATGAGTGTCCAAGTACAGAACAACAGAAATAGTCAGTGAACATTATGTTGCACATTACATACAAAATGGTAAGAATGAAATATTATTTAATGTGGGTACAAAAAAATGCATAACAGAAATTTCTCGCAGCAGAGTGTATAATGATGCTGCTGTTTGGTACAATGTATAAAAAAGATCCCATAGCTCTTACTTCAAAGACGTCTTTATCATGGATCCTGTTTCCAAATACAGCAATGCCATCTGTGCTGATAGCGGCCCTGTTGCTTCTCCTGAGTGGCTGGGTGATTGTCGTCTCACAGTCTACAATCATGGTCACTCTCTTTTTCTCCACAATTATAGCCACCCGATGCCATCTGAGACACATTACATTATGCATTGAGATGCATTTCTGCATTTGCAAATTAACACAGGTGCTATAAAACAAGAGTTGGGTTGATAGTAGCCTAGTGGGTAACATACTTGCCAATGAACCAGTTCACAAGTCGCAGGTTCAAACCCCACTTACTACCATTCTGTCCCTGGGCAAGACACTCCAGGGGGGGACTGTCCCTGTCAGGATTGGCATCAGCTGGAAGACATCACCTGTGGCCAATCCAGACAGGAGGATAAGAGGTGCCGGGGTTCCACCCTTGGGCGACTTCGGGATTCTCATGAACTCTGTTTGTGAACGTGACCTTCTTTTTGGACCTGGCAACCGTTTGATGTGTTTTTGAGTTCTGGCAATCACCACACAATTCTGGGATAGTTTGTGTTTTTCCCCTTTTATTCCCCATTTTAGGCCATTGTGCCGTGTTCCTTTATTGTTTATAATTGTTTCCCATAATGTCCCGTTTCTGCGCTTCCCTCCCTCGCCGACATGACAGTCCCTGTAACTACTGATTGTAAGTTGCTCTGGATAAGGGTGTCTGGTAAATGGTGTATGTAAAGGTTAAGAGTTACACACCAGTACAAATAAGCGGTATTTTCCACCAGCAGGCAGCTATTTCTAGAATGATATTGCACTTTATGCCAACAAAAACCCTGTTTAAAGTCAGTGGCCACTGTTTTTTACAACCATTAAAATTAATTTGGTGAAGAACATAAACGTTAGTTACACTATGAGAGGGAATAATCTTGCGTTGGTTCACATGCAACCCATCATTTTACTGAATGGTCCAGGTAGACATTAAATCAAAGGTGAATTTAATAACCATTTGCAGAGCTGTGAGATCCAAATATTGCATAATTCTGCCT